>NC_085880.1:7932176-7982176 GCF_034702125.1 Engraulis encrasicolus | reverse complement strand
ATGAACAGGGGAGACGCACTGCATAGTCATGCTGGTCTGCACTACTAGATCTCCCTCTCTCACACGCACACGCGCACGCACGCACGCGCACGCACGCGCACACACACACACACACACACACACACACACACACACACACACACACACACACACACACACACACACACACGTGCTACACACACAATTTTCGTCTCCACCAAATACACACACATGCACACTATCTGTCTCTCTCTGTCACACAAGCGCACACACACGCACCCCCAACCCACACACACACACACACACTGTTGTACATATACACTGACACTCTGAGAGCGCTCTCGGTGTCCCCAGGCGGAGAGGAGAGGACAGGACAAGAGAGGGGAGGCTCTAGGTGACAAGTGAGTGTGGTGGCGATAGTGGAAAGTTAATTTACTGAGATATGCAGGCTTATCTCCACCAGGCTAGGCCCCATATAGAGCTGTGGCTGCTGCGGCTGCCGGAGATCACACACACACACACACACACACACACACACACACACACACACACACACACACACACACACACACACACACACACACACACGGTGACACACACACTGACTGATGTGTGTGTGTGTGTGTATTTAGATTGTTGGGGCGGGGGGGGGGGGGGTTGGTTGATGGAGGTGGTGTGTGTGTGTGTGTGTGTGTGTGTGTGTGTGTGTGTGTGTGTGTGTGTGTGTGTGTGTGTGCGCGTGCGTGCGTGCGTGCGTGCATGTGTTTGGAAGAGAGAGAGAGAGAGAGAGAGAGCAAGGGGTAAAAAGATAGTGGGGCAAGGATTGTGTGTGTGTTAGCGATGTTGGGAGCAGAGATGTTCTCTTTGAATGTTGAAATCCCCATGAATAGTTCACAGACTGGTGGGGGCTGGGCTAGGTGTGTGCGTGTGCGTGTGTGCGTGCGCAAGTGCACATGAGTAGGCTGATATCAGAGATGAAGAGGGTTGTGGAAGGGGTGCGTGCGTGCGTGTGTGTGTGTGTGTCCTGTCTGTGTGTATGCAAGAGTATATTAGAGATGGTGGGGGCTGGGGTGTGTGTGCGTGCGCATCTGCATGCTTGTCCGCGTACGCTTGTGTGTGTGTGTGTGCGTGCGTGTGTGCGCGCGTGCGTTTGTGGGTCCAGTGTGTGTGTGTATCCAGGGTGCATGCGTGTGTGTCCAGTGTGCGCATGTGTGTGTCTTGTGTGTGTGTGTGTTTGTATCCAGTGGGCGCGTGTGTGTGTATGTATCCAGTGTGCATGCGTGTGTGTGTCCAGTGAGCTTGTGTATGTCCTGTGTGTGTGTGTGTGTGTGTGTCCAGTGTGTGTGTGTGTGTGTGTGTGTGTGTGTGTGTGTGTGTGTGTGTGTGTGTGTGTGTGTGTGTGTGTGTGTGTGTGTGTCCAGTGTGTGTGTGTGCGCTATGTGTGTCTGTTGAGCAATGTGTCACTGAGTAAGGCCAGGGGGGAGGGGCCGGCGCTGCCTTATGTTGCCGCGAGGCAGCTGTCCCGCTCGCAGCTGATAGGCTGGCCGGCCCGGCACTTGGGCTGCCTTGCCTTTTTTAGCCGTCTCCCCAAACGGAGCCGTGAATTCCAGCGCGCTGGCACGGTGACAGGCCAGGAGACGGCCGCCGGCAAATGGGGAGATTAGGGCCCCATGCCGGCTGACTGACTGACTGGCCGCCCTGTACACCCCCCTGTACACCCGCGCCCCCCCCCCCCCCTCCATTCTCCAGGGGCTCGCCACTCACTGCCACCAAAGCCCCCCCCCTCTCTGTCTCTCTCTCCCTCTCTGTCTCTCTCTCTCTCGCTCCCTCTCCCCCTCTCTCTCCCTCTCTCCCCCTCTCCCTCCCCCCCTCCCCCCTCTCTCTCTCTCTCCCCCTCTCTCTCCCTCTCTCCCCCTCTCCCCCTCTCTCTCATACACTGGAGGCCCCCTCTGTTACTGTTGCTCTGCCTCTCTGTACAATGAGGGCCACTACACTTTCAAAAAGAAAGCCAGCGCCATTTATCACCTTACTTAAGGTGTTCTATTTTATTTTCTTAACCCTCTCCTCCTGGGAACAAGTGGTAAACCCCCTCTCTCTCTCTCTCTCTCTCTCTCTCTCTCTCTCTCTCTCTCTCTCTCTCTCTCCGTCTCTCTCTCTCTCTCTCTCTCTCTCTCTCTCTCTCTCCGTCTCTCTCTCCGTCTCTCTCTCCGTCTCTCTCTCTCTCTCTCTCTCTCTCTCTCTCTCTCTCTCTCTCTCTCTCTCTCTCTCTCTCTCTCTCTCTCTCTCTCTCACACACACACACACAATCCTCCTGGCTTTCCTTTGCCACATAAACACACACGGTCATAGTGCCGTGTGTGTATGCGCGTGTGTGTACAGTATGTGTATGTGTGTGTGGTGCTGAGGCTTAAGCCCCTGCATGCACATGTGTGTGTCTCTCTCTTAGGTGTATATTAGATTAAAGCAGGGCATGTTCAAAGAAGACGCACAGGAGATGAGGATACTGGGGGTACAAGGACACTGGAATCCAAGAGCTATATTCTGCCAAGGCAGTGCGTGGTGTGTTGGTTTGTGATTGGTTTCATTTAGACTAGAGGGTGTTAATTTTGTGTGTGTGTGTGTGTGTGTGTGCGTGTGTGTGTGTGTGTGTGTGTGTGTGTGTGTGTGTGTGTGTGTGTGTGTGTGTGTGTGTGTGTGTGTGTGTGTGTGTGTGTGTGTGTGTGTGTGTGTGTGTGTGAGAATGAGTTTGCAGCAACATCACACTGAACATCGTGTTTTTGGCTGGCATCCTTCTGCCGTCACACTCTGCCACATACATTTACATATAAACACAGTCAACACACGCACACACACACCACCACACGTACACACCACCACACGTACACACACACACACACACACACACACACACACACACACACACACACACACACACACACACACACACGCGCAGCACCACTTTTTGTAAACACAAAGCATAGACTCACACACACACACCCTATCACACAACACACACCACCTCCAGTTCCTTCCAAGAGGCCAATTAACATAATGCCTCTAAGATGCTGTAAGGTTCAGTGTGGTTGAATAATCAGGGCCATTAGTGAAGCGCTGTTGGTTAGCTAATGAATGCAGTCCATAATTCAGAAGGATGTTAGCACAGGGAGCCATTGTGGGAGGGTGTGCACAATCTTGGCTGGGGCATGTTGTATGGCGTTGTGTTGCGCTGTGTTGTGTTGTGTGTGTGTGTGGCCCCTTTTTTTGTCATCCCTCTGTCTCTGTCTCTGTTTGGAGATTTGTAAGGATTTATAATCGTTTGAAGTGGAGACCTTTTTTTCTTTTGTAAGCTTCTGTGTATTTGATACTCACTCTTTACCAAGGAGAAGTAACTTAGTGTTTGATTTTTTGTATTCCTTTTTTAATTGATTATTGTTGGAAGCTGAAGGTAATTGTTTTAAACTCTGTCCAACTCTTACCACCAAATAAATGTTGCCAGAGGAGAAATAAAATCAGGAAAACTAGAGTTTGCTGGTTTGAAGGTGAGCTAATTTTGTATGGAACGTTGAAGTTGCTAAGCTCCCTCGTGAGGAACTAGCATTCAGTGACTCAGCGCTAACTAGCAGGCTCAATCCCCAGAGGCTTTTGACGGCACGGAGCTGTATGACTTGCACCTGTTGGCCACCATAGTTTTGACTGCGGGGTGTGCGCTCCAATATGCGACCTTGTGTCCTCCACTTGTGCTTGTGGCCTTGTACCAGGAAGTAATATGTCGTGATGACATCACTGACAACAGCATTATATTTCAATATCTCGCAAGAGCTCAATTGTGAAGTCATTTTCTCATTTGCAAACTGGATGGTGAATGAAGAATAGTCCCCCAAAATTGTTGTGGCTAGGCTGACAGCGGGGAAACTTAATTGTTGTCTGCACGGAGGCGGGGCTTCAGCAAAACATGCGGCCACAAGCACAAGTGGAGGACGCAAGGTCGCATATTGGAATGCACCCGTAAGACCTGTGGGCCACCATACTTTATCATGACCTTCGTATGTCGCATATATATATGCCTCACCAAAGTCACCTAAGCGGAATGTGGTGTGTGTTGCATTGTATGTGTGTTGGTTTGCCCGTCAGTTGGCATTGAGGGGGTTACCACACACACACACACACACACACACACACACACACACACACACACGCGTGCGCGCGCGCCCACCCCACAGGGTCTCATGTTTCATCTGCTCACCCTCAGCTGTTGACACAGCCACACTCGCACCCCTACCCCTCCACATACAGCTGCCCCAGTCCCAATGACCGACTGTCCTCCTCCCAGTAGGCTGCGTCTAACGCCCACAGCCACCATCAGACTCGAGCATAAGCCCACCTCACACACGTATCCGCATGCATACATGCATACACATGCAGAACACACAGACAGACGCACACATATGTATTGTATGCATGCATGCAGACGCTCCACATACACACATGCACACATAGGTGTTTGCTTTCACATACAATGATAAGCAATATCCTTTGGATAATATTTCATAACATATGAGGTTATGATGACATGACATATTAAACTTTCACATCTGTTGGCAATAAATATAGTTTATACACTACTGATGTATTGTGTATACAAGTGGGTTTTTTTTTCAATATAGAAGCACATGCATTAACACAGCCACTCAATGGAGTACATAGTGCACTATGCACACATCCCACAGAGAGCTGCACTTGCTGGCTAATGGTGCAAAGGGTCTTCATGAGGAAATGAAAGTGATGACTGATTCTGCACCTTATGCATCAACACACTAGCGGGTGATTCTGCACCTTATGCATCAACACACTAGCGGGTGTAATTTGCAAAGTGAGGCATCCTAACGGACTGTCTGCAAGTTGCCAACAGAGGGGTTTACATGAGTGCACTTCCACTCAAACACCATGCCATCCCACTAGGGGTGTGAATCGCTGCCTCCATGGCGATACGATTCAGTATCGATGTCTTAATATCTGATACTTAATTTTCGATACTTAATTAAGAATTGTAATACGATTCGATTAGACTTTTTTCCAATTACTTTTCCACTTCTACTATGTTATGGAGGCATTGGGCAGGGGCCAGCAATTTGATTATTTTCGAGCGATTCCATTCAATCGTCAGATTATATCGCAATATATAATTTCGATATCATTTACACCCACCCCTACATCCCACCCCCTCCTGTGAGAGAGGGAGAACGTGACGGAGGGATAGAGAAAGTAGGCTGATCAAACGAGACTTTGACTCTCTAAAGTCCTCAAAAAACCTGGACCTACAGTAACTATTTGTAGGTCTCCCTCTATCACTCTTTTATTTCTTTTCCTTTCTCTCTCTCTCTCTCCTTTCCTCCCTGTATTTGTATCTCTCTCTCTCTCTCTCTCTCTCTCAAAGCAGGTTTTTCACACACACACGCGCACACACACACACACACACACACATACACTCGCACACGCACACACAGAGACGCTCTCTGACACATCAAGCAGATTTATAGTAAGTGCGCTCCAGTAACTACAAGCTTCCATTGAAACTGAGCATCTGTTGGGCATCAGGACACACGTGGGGCTCGTGGCCCCTCACATTCTGTCTTTCCGTGCTGGGCAGAGCTGCGGTGTGCAGCAAACGGATAAAACATAGCACCTGTCAACATTTCAGGAGCAACGTTTGAGAGATTGTTTTTTGTGTTGGCACCAGGGCAGTTGTTGATTTTAAATGATGGCGACGTAGTGGGCAATGGACATGGCGGTCAGAATTTATGGGAGAATACATGGAAAATGCAATAAAGTTCTGAAATATGGTAGAAACCTGGGAAAAACAGGAGCGCTGGCAGCCAGAGGGCAAAGCCTGCAAGGCAACACCTGTTGTGAAATTGAGTTGAGTTTAGACATCAAATCGACTCTATAGCACCTTTTGTCATGTGGCTAAATGACTTGGGTTTTGCTATTAACCCATTAAAGCACAGCGTTATAAATTTGCTGTTCCCAGAATGGCATTAACCTCCTAGTCGTAGTGCATGACTAAATGCCCTGTGTCATGTCACAGTAGTGTAGTACTATAGTAGTTAACTTTTCAATGACTATTACAGCATTCCACTGGTGAAACGTCATGTATTATGGGACTACGAAAGTTAAAAGCATCTCCATTATTCATGCCGTAAGTATGTTTGTTGGACTTAGAGCAGGCCAATATAGCCGTTTGCTCTATGTTTATTTAGTTTCTGCACTTTCGCTCTGTATGACTTAGAGTTCCACAAGCCCTATTCAATTCCTGGCGGTACTAATGCACCAGACCACCACCTCCCCACCAAGCCAGGTAACCACCTAATACCACCTGCTAATATCTACCCCCACCACCCCAGCCCCGCTGCCTGGGATGGATAATTATTCCATGTGCCCCTAGGTCAGACAATAAGAACGGTCCCCTTCAATGACTGTTGCTAGTTTACAAAATAATTCAGGGTTTTACGTCAGCTGCGAGAGTCTAAGTGGTTGGGGTTTGGGGGGTTCTCCTCAGAGAAAATGTGAGAATACAGAAAATAAAGTGCGATTTTAACAAAATATGGGATTGGGCCCCTGGGCCTGGACCCTGTAGACCTGTGGCGTAATCTGCCCCTGCCCGCTGCAGGGTTACCTTACAGGTCTATTTTAGCCCCCCTGATTCAGCTGTGTGCCCCGCTCTAGTGTGTCTGCCCGACTGCGTGAGCGAGCGAGCCAAGTGTGTCAATCTGTGTGCTAGGTACTAAGGCTGTAGGGAACTACATGCACATTTCTGTCTCTGGGACCTTAGGGCAATCATGGGTAAGAGGTTTGGGCGTCAGACTTGTAGCTCATAGGTTACTGGTTCGACTCCCGACCCGCCAGGTTGGTGGGGGGAGTACTGGTAGTTAGCCCTGAGCATGATACGGTCCCACCATACTGCTCCTTTGAGGCGCCATTGGGGGCTGCTCCCTTGCACTGGTCAGGCATAAATGCAATTAATTTGCGCTGCGGAGTGCTCTGTCACAATGACAATGGGAGTTGGAGTTTCCCAGTCGGGCTTTATATACTAAGACTGTAGGGAACTACCTCCACATTTCTGCCTCCGAGACCTTCAGGCCTGCCTCTAAACGTCCTCAGTGTGGGGTTTACCTTTATCGCTCTACCTCTCACTATCAATCACCAGCTGCAGCACGATCATTCATGCACTATGCCTGTTGTGCCTCAAAACCATGGAAGTATGTTGCATTTATGCCTCACCCGATATCTCTAATCTGAACCAAAGTTATGGTTCAATGTCCGTTATGGCTCAATGTCCTTCCTATGTTTGGGATCTTTCATGAATAGTGCTTCCTGATGGCATCTCCACCACTCCGCTCCTGTGCCGTAGCTGTAAGCACTGAGTGTGACTACAGAGAGAATACAGGAAGTGATGTGAAGTGAAAGCCCAATTGGGAAACTCCAACTCCCATTGTCATTGTGACACAGCACTCCACAGCACACAAGTAAACACTGCACACAATGAAATTGCATGTATGCCTCACCCGTTCAAAGGGGCAGCCCCTAATGGCGCCCCAAGGGAGCTGTGCGGTGGGATGGTACCATGCTCAGGGTACCTCAGTCATGGAGGAGGATGGGGTAGAGCACTGGTTAATTACTCCCCCCACTAACCTGGCGGGTTGGGAGTCGAACCGGCAACATTTGGGCTAGAAGTCTGACGCCCCAACCGCTTATTCAATACAGATAGAGGGTAGGATTTACTCTGGTGACTGTCTGGCGATGGAGAAAGTATTTTGGGACGTGCTGTGTATAGAAGGGCAGGACGGCATAGGGGAGATGTGTGTCAGGAGTGCTGTGACTTTGGCTTTGTAGCCAGGCCACATCCTCCTAGTGCCGCAACACCTTTGGGCAAGAGCAATGTAAATACAGTTGCTGATCTCCTGAAAAATCGGAAACTCCACCCACTTTGTCTGACACCAGTCAACCAGTAGCAACCCTAGGCAGGCGGATCAACCATGTCGTTTGGGAAATGTTACTTGTAATGATCTTGGTCTGACCAAGTCTGGAAGAGATTTGAAAGTTGATGATAATCAGGCTAGGTTGGATGGTGTCCATGGGGGCTAGCCGGCCTGAAAGAGAGGGGGGAGGGCGGGGACAGGGGAAGCCAGGAGAGCCCCTATCAGAGCAGGGTGCACTCTGCCCGGACCCAGCTTACCTCTCACCCACTCAATTAGTCACATATAAACAGCAGCTAGCTGCCTGTGGACTCTTCAGTGTGACCGCCTGCCAGCAATATGGGCTGCCTCGATCTCCGTCTTTGAAGCTCTCTTTCTCTCCATCTCTGTCAGTGTGTCTGTCTGTCTCTCTCCGTCTATTCGTCTCACCTCACTCACTCTGACTCTCGCTCTCTCTCACCCTCCCACCTTCCTTCCTTCCCACTCGGTCTCTCTCTCTCTCTCTCTCTCTCTCTCTCTCTCTCTCTCTCTCTCTCTCTCTCTCTCTCTCTCTCTCTCTCTCTCTGTGGCTATTTTCTGAATAGGCAGTAATTGGATTAAATGTGTAAAACAGAAATGCAACCTTAGCTGCTACATAGTGTGGCTGTGCAACAGGTGGTTGTCAGAAAAGTGTTTTTTCACTTACTTATAAGATACTTTGTGTATCTGTGTAACCTGTGTGAAATGAGTGTAATTTTCACAGAAACTTCGTTTCCCTTTATTGATCACACAATTACCCCATTGCCAACCTCAAGTGTAATAGATATGCAATCATTATTTAATAGGAAAAACACTGCAATATTGCACATAAATATGTTGTGCTCTGTTTCGATGTTCCGGTACGTCTGTGGTTACTGGTTTGGGCTTTGTCTCCGTCTTGATGCAGAAGAATTTCTGAAGTACCCAGTGTCTGAAGTGCACTTGTCATGTATTAATATGGGAAACCTTAATCTTGACGCGTCATTCTGGGTATGTCTCATAGTCTAGCATCTTTTGTTATCGTTGCATATACATCTTTTGTGCTACAGGTCTTGTCAAAGGCTCTGTACCTTAGTAGTACTGCAGCAGAACAGGTGCTCTCTGGTCCCTTGTCTGTTGTGCTATCTTGGGTCTTGGAGTGGCTAGGAACATTGTAGCCAGGAGCCACTCTCCTCCCGTCTCTCCTGTCCGTCAAACCGTGCCATTAGTCTCTTAACGGGGAGTCCTGGAGAGCCAGTCTCCATGGTTACGAGTCATGATTGGAGCATTTCTCTCTCCTCATCTGTGATCATTTGGCTCCATACGAGACGATGGAGGACAATTAACCGTGAAATGACCCAGCTAGCACATGCGTAGCCTTGAGGACCGACCCGCACGGCACCTCTCAGCCCTCGTGTCAGACTGGCTGAGGGGGTAAAAAACCACTAATCCAGTTGTAAATGTAATTATGTGGGTTTGCTTTTGGCTTACAACCTCATTGATGTGTGTACTTTAAATTACTTTATTTTCAGATGTTGGGATGTAATGAGACTGTTTTGACGTCGTGAGACTGAAATTAATATGATCTACGGGTTAGTTGTGCCATCTGTGAATTCCCATTCTCTGTATAGAAACTGGGTGCATTACTGGAAATGACCGACTGTACTTGTGGTACACAGTAGAAATCTTCTCCACTCATTTTACACACCAGCTCACCACTGCTGCTGGTGTTCAAAGAAAGAACTGCAACTGGAACACAGTAGCTGCGCACAAGCACAGCAATAACCTGAGGGAAATGAACATGACCAGATGTGCTGTGCTTCACATCACTGCAGACAGCTGTCTCTGTTCTGTGGTGCAGGAGAATCGCACCTGGGGGCAATCAAGTCATCAACTACTCCTCTACAGTCTATGGTGGGGTAGGGGTGGTAGTAGACTGCTCCAGTCATCTGTACTGGGGCAATGACACACAGGTGAAGTTCACTTAAGGCCAGACACGAGAAATAAGCCATTATGAATGTAGTTTTCTACTAGATATCACGATAACAAAGTGTTGAATTTTTTGACTTTTGTTGTTTTTATGTCGGGACAAGCTCAAGCCACCCTTTTCGGTGGTCAGTCTACTCGGGCCTCCTAACTTACTTTCTTACTTTTAAAAAAAAAATCCCGGACGAACTGAAGGCGGCCGTCATCTCGATATCTTGTCAGTGAAAAAGTGTTGTAAAACTTTTGATTAACATTGTGGTGTTTTATCATTATCATTGTGGTGTTTTTTTCCTCTCATTTCCATCCCACTACTCACTGAAAACAGTCTGCCTGGCTCTTAACTTCCTTCTGAATTGCTTTTTACTTTCTGGATCGATCATTTGCAGATTATTACAGGCGCCATTTTCTCAACCACAACCTGTTGCTCTCTTCCACATTCACGAAGTAGGCTATTGTACATGCACAAATCGATCCAGGAAATCTGGATCGATTCCCTGCCCTACAAGTCAGCCTTCATCTGTACATCATTTGTGTGAGTTGCTGTAAACCAATGTATTAACTTATCCTTTCTTTTTTCCTCCTCTCTACCCCAGGACACGCTGAAGCCGGCCTTCACGGTGGCCAGTCTCCCCGGCGGCGGCGGGGGCGGCGGCGTCGGCAACAGCAGCACGTCGAGCAGCGCGGCCACCACCACCACCAGCATGCAGGCCAGCAGCTCCGCCTCCTTCCCCATCACCAACTACCTGGCGCCCGTCTCCGCGGCCAACAGTGGCGCGGGGGCGGGAGGGGGAGCGGCCCTGGCCAGCGCCAACGGAACTCTGCTGAAGGCGGCGGGGGCTGGCGGAGTCATGCAGCTGCCTAGCGGCTTCACATTCATGTCAGGTGAGATGGATTGGAGATGGAGAGTGAGATGGACAGACAAACACACACTCACACACAAACACCTGATCAACATGTTCTTAGAGTTAAGGGAGGTGAAGCTGCCACCCAGTGGCTTCACATTCATGTCAGGTGAGGAGAGGGAGAGCGAGATGTACAGACAAACACACACACACAAACACCTGATCAACTTTTTTATAGTTATGGCAGGTGAAGCAGCCACCCAGCAGCTTCACATTCATGTCAGGTGAGGAGATGGAGAGTGAGATGGACAGACAAACACGCACACACAAACACCTGATCAACATCTTTTGTAGTCATGGGGTGGGGGGGTGATGCAGCCACCCAGCAGCTTCAGATTCATGTCAGGTGAGGTGGGACACACTTGTTTTGGCGCAGGATTATTTGGGGAAGGATTGGCCTTTTTTCACCATGACGCCAGGAAAGCTCCATTTTTGAAGCGGAGCAGGATGGCTATTGGTTTCCATGGAAGAACAGTATTGTTTAAGTTTATGTCTATGCTACCTTATGCCACTAAGCCACCTTTTTCAAGATTCAAATACATTGAATTAAAGGCACCTGACATCACATGAAAAAAGCTAATTTCGGAGACTTTGGGATAAGTTCAACATATGAAACAAGCACCAAACGTTGGCCATTTTTCAAAGTGAAATGTTCTAGCCTTGTGAAGATGAGTATTGCCCATTTGTGCCGGGCGTATTCAATTATTAATTGCACTTTAGAACTAGTGATTGGATACTCTTGGTTGAAATCCATGAAAAATGGGCAATACTCTTCCTAGCAGTGCTAGAACACTTCATATTGAGAAATACCCATTTTTTACTTTTTATGTACTACGTAGACGGTTTGGTAGATGGATGGTAATTGAACTTTTGGTGGTGCAATATCACCTCTGTGCCTAATCCAGCAGATAGGCGTCAACAGTACAGATGAGCAGCATAGTCTATCAGATGAGCATTTTTAATTATGCCTGCCTGCTTGCCTACCCGCCCACCTTGGTCACGTTGCTTGAATGAAAAGCCCTCCTTGTTGCAACAGCTCAGCTCCCCTTTGATGTGCTATTACAAGAGCCTAGACGGGCTAGCAAAAACACACCTTCACTGTCACGCTTGCCACGAAAACATGCTTATTTGCATTGTAGCGCCACACACACACACACACACACACACACACACACACACACACACACACACACACACACACACACACACACACACACACACACACACACAGCCCCCCACTCCCCGGAGCAGTGGCATTTTACTCCCCAAAAAGACAGCCCATCTCCCCTGAGTAGCTGTGTGACACCGCTGATCCTACCAACGGAATAATTAGGACATGGACAACACAAAGGGAGCAGTAGTGTGAGCTTGGAGAGGCTTCCATGATGAAGAGTGCAGAATATGCAATGACTAGTGTCGATTGTGAATGGAGATGAGATGGGCTCTTGGTTATAATTGCACAAGGCCGAGTGCTACGTTAAAAAGGTGCACACTGCGTCCCAGCTGTGAAGGTGACCTGAGAGGCGAACTTTCTATTAGGCAAACCTAGGCAATTGCCTAGGGCCCAGACCAAATCTGTCCACCATAGGGGCCCAAACTGTCACACCAGTCACGGTAAACACGCAAAAAAGCAGGCTTGATCGTAATGTGTCACTTGTGTTAAGAAATCAAAGATCTGAATGAGACAAAACAGAATCTTCTGTCATATAATGACTTTTGAGGGCCCCACTTTTACGTTTTGCCTAGGGCCCCAAATTGACTTGCTCCGCCCCTGGGTGAGCTAAGAGGGCATCAGTATCAGAGAGTGAATTACATGCACCCTGCATAATTCATACTACATTTGGGCTGTGTTTCCCTTTTATGGACAGACGAGCTTTTCTATTTCTACATGAATTACATGGGTAGATAGGTTAGTACCCCACACAACCAACCCTGCCTTTTTGGGGTTTTGGGGTTTTGATCTGGGGTGAATGTACTTTCTCGTATCGCCTGCAATTCATGATTGTTCATGAATGAGTGGAAGGTGAACGAATCCGGTTGAAACTCACCACAGTGTGCTTCTTCCACCATATTCTGGACTTGAGCTACTGAAGAGACAGCTCAGCATTATAGCAGTCACATAGTACTAATCGAGACCAGCATTGACCTGATCCTGTTATCATTGTAGAATAATCACTTGGTCCATTGATTTGGTCCTGTTATCATTGTAGAATAATCGAGACCAGCATTGACCTGGTCCTGTTATCATTGTAGAATAATCACTTGGTCCATTGATTTGGTCCTGTTATCATTGTAGAATAATCTAGTGATAATGCGTCAACTAAAATGTGATGAAAACACTGGTTAAGTCAACACAGGTTTGTATACCTATTGCTTTCATATCTATTTTTTCATACTGACCATAACCACTTGAATCTATACAGTACATGTCCTATCAATTGATTAATATCAATACACGGGAAAGGAGAAGCATCTCCAATTGTGTGTGCGTGCATGTGTGTGTGTGAGAGAGATTGAGAGATTGTTTTTAGTTTGCCTTGTGTTTAGCGTGTCAATGCTGTGTTGGAGGCCTCGTCTGGTCATTGCACCATAGCAGCTTCACCCATTTCACGTGAAGCGGTGACAAACCACTGCACGTCAGCCGTTGACGAGAAGTTGCACACACGTGGCTGAAAACAGCTTAACTATTTGTATGTCTCTGTGATTGTGTGTGTGCTCACACACCCACGTGTGTCTCAGTTAGTATTCAGAGGGCAGTTGCCGCTTGGCTTGAACAAATAGTCCAAGTATAGACGTAGCCAGGTCAGGTGCACTGTCAGCGTAGGTAAACAAACGCTAGCAGGCAGCCATGTTGCTAGCAAGGCTTAACTCTGCAGGGTTCCTACTGGGCCCCTCAACACGGCATCGTCCAGTGGTTCCCAAACTGGGGGTCAGGCCTCACAGGTGGTGGTGGAAATACTGTAGGAGATCAAAAACTGTTTGGCATTTAGAATATGGAAGAAGGGGATTATGAAAATATTGTTGGGTCCGAAAGGGTGTCGCAGCAGAAAAAGTTTGGGAACCACTGCCATAGCCCATCCCATCCTAGCTCAGCCAGCAGACCTGGAACGGAACTAGCTTCCAGCTGGGACCGACTGACAGAACCCTGTAGAGAAACAACAGATCCACTTTCACATCCTCCTCCTCCGGTGCTGCTGTAATCTAGGTTGCCATATACGAGTAGATCCTGTAGATATTCTTAATACATCTCATGTACAACCTGTGCCCTGTTCTTACCAACCTGGCAGTAAGACCTCTTCTGTCTATGTTTATGATTTGTGTCTGTGTTTTTAAGCACAGAACGATGATGATTGAAATATAATGCTTTTAAAATGGTCATCTCTGTGTACACTTGAGTGTTGGTAATCTGTGTGTGATCAATAGCTAATTGTGTACCCCCACCCCCTTCCAGTAGTAACAGCTGTGCGAGCGTGCATTTTACTGTATGTGATCAGAGTAATTCATGTGCATCTTTCCTCTCTCCCCGTATTCAATTCTATTTGCAAGAGACACAAATACATGGTCCATATCCGATCATGGTCCCTCATATGGTCCATATGTTGTGGGTGTGCAATGTGCATCTCCCCTCTCTCCCCATGTGTAGGCCTACTGTATGTGAGTAGCTAATGTGCATCTCCCCTCTCTCCCCATGTGTAGGCCTACTGTATGTGAGTAGCTAATGTGTCTCTCCTCTTTCCCCTCTCTCCTCTCTCCTCTCTCCTCTCTATCTCTGTTAGCAGCGGGTGCGGCGTTCCCCCCGGGCACCCCTGCCATCCCCCTGGGGCAGCTGCAGCAGCACTCGCTCGCCCTGCAGGGCCAGGGGGGCTCCGGCCAGACGCAGGGCCAGCAGGGCCAGCAGGCCGTCTTCAGGCTGCCCGCCGCCGTCTCACTCACAGGTCGGTACCACCAACCAGGACAATGCATAGTGTATACGTTTGACTGTTTTTAGTTGCGTAGTTCCTTTCCTTCGGGATTGATCAAGTTCACTTTACTCTATTCTACTCTACTCTACTCTAGTAGCAGACGTCAGGTGGTACAACCACAGTTATTGCCTATTAATTCATTTGTAATGTGTAATTAGTGTACAAGCAATGTATATGCTTCTAAGATAACCCAGTGAAAGCAAAAGAAAAAGTGCAGAGAGCGCAACTTCCGTCTAAGCAGCTCAGAATCAGATTATAGCAAAATTAAGTTTGATTCCTGCCCAAAGGCAAATGACTTCATAAATAAGAACCCAGGCAGATGCCACACAAGTGACACAAACAAGACCACAGTTCAGAGTGGCAGGAAGTGATCTAAGTCTTTTATGGTTTTAGTTAACGCACACCGTGTGAGTTGCGCACAGCGGTCAGTAGTGAACTTCATGAAGAAAAAAACAACTGCCGTCGCACACTCAGAATTTGAGATGACCCTGATGAAGGCATACACTGAAACGTTGGTCAAATTTAAAAAGTACTGCATGAAGTTCTGAGTGTGCAACGACAATGTTTTTTCTCATAGAGGAAGTGATCTAATCCAATGTGCTATGAATGGAAATGTAGCAAGTTGGCAGACGAGTGTGTGCGCGTAGTGTAACTTGGGTGTGCTTGTTACTTCAGGTGGAGCGATGCCGCAGGGTCTGCAGGCCATCCAGGTGCACCCCACCACCCAGTCCAGCTCCATCAGCTGCAGCGGAGACAGCAGCCCAGACATCTCCCAGTCAACCACCTCCACAGGTACCGTACACCACTCTCACACCACACTCTGGCTCTGGGGCTGCTTCTCTCTGTGTCTCCTTCTCTCTGTGTCTCTGTCTCTGCCTCTGCCTCTGTCTCTCTCTCTCTCTCTCTCTCTCTATTGCTCTCTCTCTCCCTCTCTCTATTGCTCTCTCTCTATTGCTCTCTCTCTATTGCTCTCTCTATTTCTCTCTCTCTCTCTCTCTCTCTCTATTTCTCTCTCTCTCTCTCTCTCTCCCTCTCTTGCTCTCTCTCTATTGCTCTCTCTCTCTCTCTCTCTCTCTCTCTCTCTATTGCTCTCTCTCTCTATTGCTCTCTCTCTCTCTATTGCTCTCTCTCTCTCTCTCTCTCTCTCACACACACTCTTCTCTCACACACACACTCTTCTCTCACACACACACACACACACACACACACACACACACACACACACACACACACACACACACACACACACACACACACGCTCACACACACACACACACACAGTATTTCTGTCTTTCTCTCTGGTCCTTTGCCTAAACCCCCAAACCCTCGCTAACTCTGTCTCTATCTTTGTCTTTCTCTCTCTCTCTGTATCTCTACCCCAACACCCCCTTCACACACACACACACACACACACACACACACACACACACACACACACACACACACACACACACACACACACACACACACACACACACACACACACACACACTCTCCCTCTCTCTCTCTTCTTCGCCCTGTCTGTGAAACACCTCCTACAAATCTCTCACTCGCTCCTTGTGAAAGCAGTCATACACACGTCTGTTAAAAGACTTGTGACATCAGCCGCATTATTTCTTTCCGCTGCATTAACGGACTGCATTTGCTGCCGACTGCATTTGCGGAGCATTAATCAGCGTTGAGAGAGTTTAAGAATTTTATGACTGCTGATTGTTTTGCGCTTTTCAATGGCACTTATTACTCTGCCCTCATTTATAGCAGACATCATGGTGGCAGGTCCTCGGCTTAAAAGTCAACAGGTCGCCATTGCATAGCCTTTTCACAAAGGTTAGGCCTGATTACTCATCAGTCACGCTCGGCAGGGAAACCGAACGACAGATTTGATATTGTAAAGGTTAATTGCATGCCACACACTCGGCTAAATGCAACAGCTCCATCTAGAGGGCCAGCTTGGGAACTGCAGACCAGGGAAAAATGTTGAAATTATCCCTTTCATACAGAGCCTCAATATAATCTTGTTAGGAAAATGGTTATTACTAAGCAATGTGGTTATGATGTAGTTCCATTTACAATTTAAAAAAAAAACATCAAAACAAAAATGGGATCCTCATGACCGGTTCTTGCCCTCCTTCCCTGTAGCCACAGTCAGTCTCCCGGCAACCATTGTGACGTCATCGGTGCCCACCTCCATGGCGGGCCACATGATGTACCCCAGCCCCCACACGGTCATGTATGCCTCGGCCCCCACGCTGGCTGACGGGGGGCTGGCTGTCCTCAACGCCTTCTCCGGGGGACCCTCCGCCATGCAGGTGTCCCACAGCCAGACACAGGACTCAGGTAGTGTGTGTGTGTGTGTGTGTGTGTGTGTGTGTGTGTGTGTGTGTGTGTGTGTGTGTGTGTGTGTGTGTGTGTGTGTGTGTGTGTGTGTGTGTGTGTGTGTGTGTGTGTGTGTGTGTGTGTGTGTGTGTGTGTGCATGTTTGTGTGTGTGTGTGTGTGCATGTTTGTGTGCGCGCGCGTTTGTGCTTTAACGTGTGACTGACTGTGTGTGACTGCAAGGATAAACCTTTACATGTCTGAAACAAACGAAACCTCATGACTTGATTCAATAGAAGACATAATGACCCTAATGCATCTATGTAAGCCCAGACTGATGCCTAACCCGCTACCCTTGCCCCCGCTCTCCAGGTGCAGTCCCCCAGGTGTTCCTGGCGGCCCCCCCGGGCACCGTGCAGATCCCCGTCTCCGCCGTGCAGCTACATCCAGTACGGCAAGATCTCCAATTTACAAGTGAAACTTCCCAATATTCTTCCTCTTCCTCGCTCTCGCTCTCTCCCCCCTCCCCCGGTCTGCAAACACACCACCCCCCCAGCATGCCCCATTGATGCCTGAGTGATATGCCTGAATGCCTGCCACTAAAGCACCGACTGACTGCAGGCCTGAACCAGCTGGGGCCAAATTCATAGACATGTTGCCTATAGGTGTGTGACCGTGTCCCCCAATAATAATAATAATAATAATAACTTAATATGTATAGCACAATTCGTACAAATTTGCAGCTCAATGAGCTTTAACAGTTTGATAAAAAAAGACAAGTTTGGCAAAGTTTTAAGGTAGCGAAGGCCAGCCCACCCAACCAGCGTCTTTTACAAGTATGTCTGTGGCCAAATTGACCAAATCGTTGGAGGCCATCTTGCCGACACCATGCTCAGAGGTGTTGACCGTTAGTGAACGTTGTTTCAGACGCTTTTGCCGGCATGACAAGTTTTGGGTGTTGAACACTTCTTGCTGTAAACATTTTACAGTAATCCTGGCCTGTAGACAGAGCTCCTTAAGAAAAAACGTATGTCAAGTCTGTCAGTCAGTTTGAGCGAAGTATGGAAAGATGCTTCGGAAACCTGACCAAGCTATCTTCTAGTTTAAGTCATCCAGACCACATTCCCATCTTCAGTGTGATGTTAGACCAATATGGCCACTTTGTGATGTGAAATTGGTGGGAAGGGGGATCTTTTGTCCTTGGTGTGAGAGCTGTCCTGACCTGCACTCCTCTGTTTCTCTTCTGCACTCTCCTTCTGCTCTTCACTGAAGCCTTTTCGAGTTCTTATCCATGTGTTTGGTCGTGGATAAGCTTACTCGTAGACACTGCATGCAGACCAAACAAAACGCAAGCTAGAGCTAGGGCTGGGATTGCCCTTGCCATTTGCCTGTGTGTGTTATTGTGTGAGGTCATGAATATGCAATGGCTTGATTTGAAATCATTCACCAGGAGGCAATATGACATAGCCATGGCCCATGTGTTGCATCGTGCGAGTGACACTTTAGCATTTGTGTTATATTTAACTCCTGAAATAGGAGTTAAAGAAACCGCATGATATATATTCTTGATGATATACTCATGATATATATTGTTACGAAGAATGTTTCACTTTAAAATATTACAGACACTGTAAAGATCACCTGAATAAAAAAAATAGGATTTTCATAGGCACGGTAGGCTATTGAAAAGGGCGTACTAAAAGCTATGCGAGTGAACCGCACTGAGAAGCAAAGGGCACTTGTAGGGCATGTGGCCTCCACTAGCGTGTGTGTAACCTTGGTGCTCTTTCTGGTGTGATCTCAGTTTGCAGGTTATTGGTTGGTCGACTTTTCCTAACTGAGTCTCTCTCTCTCTCTCAATTTTGCAGATGGTGATTGGGCAGCAGTCAAGCGGCAGCAGCAATAATCTAACAGAACTGCAAGTCGTCAATCTGGATGCCCAACAGAACAGCAAAGGGGACTGATGGCCTGGCCGAAGCTAAGCTAAGCTAGGCTACGGCCAGGCTATCGCTAAGCTGTGGCTAAGCTATGGCTAAGCTAAGCCTACTCACCATAGGAACAGCAGGAGGAGAGGGCTCGCCAGTGACTCTCACCACTATTTATTGATGCCTTTTCGACTTTTCAGACATTTTATTTTTCATTCTACATTTGTTATACACCTTTTTTGTAAGTGCTTTTAATTTCTGGTTTTATTTTATGTTTTATTTGTTTGTTCTGACTTGGTATTGTTTTGGTGTTTTTTTCTGTTGTACAGGATGTACTGTAATATGTGTGTGTTGCACACTGGAGTGTTTTTGGTGTGCATGACTGTTGACGAAGTTAAGAGCTGAATAGGACTCCTGTCCATGTAAACGGGCATTACTCAGCTTTGGCTCTGTGTCTTGCTCAATTAAATGTGCTGTAATGGAATTGAAACGGAGTGCCCTTTACCCCCCCTTCAAAACACTAATGTGTGGACAACAGAAAACTTTCAGTGTGTGTGTGTGTGTGTGTGTGTATGTGCGCCTGTGATTGGATTGCGTGTGTGCACTGCAAACATATGCGTGGACATGCAAGTGAACAAGCATAGTATACATGCATATATACATACATACATACGAATGCTTGTGTAAGTGTAAATATGGCATAGGACTCATCACTACACAAGTAGGAAGTCTGCCTTAATGTGAGGCAATCTTTTCGACGGTATTCTGTTATGAGGTATGTGTACGTGTGTATGACACCCCCCCCCCCCTTTTGATAAAACAGTGTTTGCAACATATACACACACACACAGCCTGGACACTGCAGCCTCCCACCTCAGCCAAAGAGATCTCTTTTTATCAGTATTTGTACTTGGTTTGCTGGCCTGTTGGTGTGTGTGTGCGCGTGCGTGCGTATATTGACATGAGGGCTCATGTACTAGACGTGTTTGGGTGCATGTCTGCCTGTTTTTGAGTGCAGACAGCTGGGTTTTCCTGGGGTGGGGTTTGAGAATATAAGAGTAATTAATAAATGAGAAATGTACATAATTTTTTTAATGGAAAAATGTATTTGAAGCCTGTTTGTGCAATGGCATGTAGGTGTATGTTTTGTTTTCTAAAAAAATGAAAAAAAAGAATATGATTTTTGTACACATACGTGACCCAGAATTAGTTGATGTAACATAAAATATGTTGCATTGATTTACATATTCCCACTATGAATTAAGTCCACTTTCCTTCCGATCAGTCGGTTGATTTGTTTTCTTCCCCCTTTGTGTTTTCGGTTGTTATTTTGTCATTGTGCCAAATGACTGCTTGTCACATGTCTGAAACAGTCAGTGGAGGACATTCGGTTTAAGTCCCGCCCTGAGTTCTCCATCAGTCCTCTTGTCCTCCTTTGGACCACGCCCCCTCGCCTCATTACGATGCTCTTCAGACCATCTTCTATCCACAGTACTCTGCTTGCCTCTGCACATATCTATTTGACAGCTGTGTCTCGTCATCGTTGGTGCCTTTAAAAAAACAAAAAGTGGAACTGTTACACATCAGAATGCATCATGGCAAACACCCCACCACCACCCTCTCACCTCATCCACCCATACCTCTGTGGTGTAGTATCATGACCATGACAGACATCAAGTACGTTCCAATATGCGACCTTGCGTCCTCTACTTGTGCTTGTGGCCTCGTACCAGGAAGTAATATGTCGTGATGACATCACTGACAACAGCATTAGGCTATATTTCGATATCTCGCAAAAGCTCAATTGTTAAGTCATTTTCTCATTTGCAAACTGGTTGGTGAATGAAGGAATAGTCCCCCTAAAATTGGGAAACTTAATTGTTTTCTCCACAGAGGCGGGGCATCAGCATAACGTGAGGCCACAAGCACAAGTGGAGGAGGCAAGGTCACATTTTGGAATGCACCCATCATGTTCAAAGCATCAAATGGATAAATAATTGTAATAACGATTATGCTGCCAATCCCTACCCCTTTATCCAAGGGGGGTCTAAAACTCTGATAATGAATTTCAGTGGGAAGTACAGTTCAATATTTTTTTCATTTCTGTTCCTTTATAAATTTGGTTTACCTCTTGAATGAATGATTTTGTTTAAGACTGGAGCAAATGCCCGACGGAGAAGATGACTGAGGGCAAAGAGGCCAGGTGTCCTCCTAGGCCCAGGGAGAGAGGGGCCCAGAATTTGGTTTCCATTACATTATATGTATTGGCTGGGGGGGCAATTCAGATGAGTTTATCCTTGGTCCAGCAAAAGCTATAAGCGGTCCTGCTCACACAGAGTATATATTCTTTTTACCTAAAAAAAATTGCTCCTGAAAATGTAGGTCCCATTTATACGTTGTACCACTGTTATCTTGTGGTGTTCACACAAGAACCACATCCACTTCCCGCCGTTTTTTTTTGTGACACATACAGCGAGAAGGAGTTCAGGCACTGGAGTGACTGCACATAATTGAGTATTTTGTTTTTGTTTCATATATATTTAGTTATTCAGTAATGCACTGTACGCAGGTGTAAATTTAATTTACTTTTCTCTGGGTGTGTTTTGGACGAGCCAGTACGGTGATACAGTTAGGTTTCCATGTCTGCAAAATGTATGCATGTGTCTTGACTGAAATCACCAGATAGTTTGCCTTTCACAAACCCTCACCCAGAGCATCTCTGAACAGACACATATCTGTGCCCTTGTAACACTTAAGGGAGAAATGCCAAGGATTACATTGTTATATCTGAAACACTGTGCAAAAACTCATTTAGAATACATCAAACTATTAGCTACCACCTTTCCCTGTTGATCCCTTACCATCACAGATGGGCTTCTCAAGGTCACCTGCCTCCACTAGCGTGGATCTACCAAGTTGTCACCCAAAATGTGACCATCAAGTCTTTTGAATGTAATCATTTTATTTCATTTGTTTCACAAAGTGTTCCTCAGACCTCACTAATGTTTTTTTTGTTAACTGATATCATAACCAGCAAATAAATATTTTGTCTTGGAATAAAAAAAAGATTGAGTCTGTCTTACTTAAACGTTTCTATCACTCTGTATTGAACATTACATTTCAATGAATGCATGGCTAGGGCTACTGGCTCTCACAGGTACAAGGTCAGTTATTTTTAACCAAAGTCTGGATTTGTCAGACCTGTAAAGGCTATCATGGGGAAGTAGCCTACAAAGAATGTGGAGTGACAAATGAAAAACACATGAAGCATGTTAAGTCCCCAATAAACAGTAGACTAGTTATGCAACTGTTAAATCTACATATTCAGTTAGTTATGTGACTTGTATTAGGCCCTACTGTTCAAGTACTTCTTACAGGCACCAGGGGGTGGGGTGGGTGTGTGTATGAACTGTGCTTCCTTATATATTAGACCTGTATGCCAGGAGGTAGGAACCTTTCATTCAAGGGGCCACTTTAAATGTTATAAAGTTCTTCTACGGCCAAATTTAGTCTGCTTGCCTCTGCATCTGTTTGACAACTGTGTCTCGTCATCGTTGCTGCCTTTAAAAAAACAAAAAGTGGAACTGTTAGACATCACAACACATCATGACAAACACCCCACCACACATTCCTCCAAGGCCAAAATTATGAACACATAGCCTACCAGGATTTCCCCTTGCACTTCAGGCCTCTGTTGAAGACGGACACCTAGCAGGCCCCAACCTCACTGGAACATTTGGACTGACCCCAAAGACGACCTATTGAGAGAGAACTAAGAAAATCTTTGCTGATCCTCTGGACCCGGCCTGAAGAATATCACAAGTACAGTGTGAAAAAGAGGATTCATTGAAGACGCTGATAATGATATTTTGATGGTAATAAGGGACCAAATGTACCAAATTCCTTTAGGGTGCAACAACTGAGAGTGGCTGTAGGCTGATGTTTGCTGTTACAGTTATATTCCACGCCACAAGGTGGCGAAAGCAATCACTGGCCCTAGCTCGTTCTCTGAAGAAGAAATCGTCTTCCTGCATTCCCCCATGTGCACATGAAAGCAAAAACAAGCATGGACTACTCCACGAAATGGAGTAATTTACCCACTGCTCCAAGTTTAAAAAACTTGACAGAACCGGGGTTTGGTGTCCCAAATGAACAACAGCATGCTGCGGTGCAGGACCTTGTGAAAGCACACATCGAGTCGTTTGATCATGCTGTCACCGATGGGCTGTACCGAGCTGTGCGGGTAAGTTAACATGACCACATCGTGCCATCATATGGAATTATGCGCTATAGATGGCATATAACATTAGAAAAGACGATGTATGTGCAAGGACATGCAGAGGTACTGCATTGGTGTTTCCGAACAACTAGCTGTGCTTTGCACAAAACGAATTTAGCTGTGGCTACAAGGGGCATAAAGACAGCTAGGGCTTGAGTTTCGTCAAGACACCGGTTGTTTTGCCGATACATAATAATGGGTCCGCTCCAGACAGTTGAAGAAAACGGCCCCTGAACGCCGAAGTGGTCGGTGGATCACCCTCATCTGATGTGAATTTGACACTCTTTCCCTTATCATTTCCGTCCTCAGGCCGTCCCACCTGTGGAATTCACCTACAAGAATGACCGGGTGTCTCTGGCTTTCGTCGAAGCCTCCATTCAGAATCCCGTGGCCAGCAAGGGAAGCATCTGTAAAGATGTGCGGATCTACCCGGCTGAGTGTAGGGGCAGACGCTGCACCTACCGAGGAAAGCTTGTGGTATGTTTATTGTCATAGTTATTTCTTGTTCATCTGTTTAAACGTGTTCTAATTTCAGTTGGGAAGGCCATGTAGGCCCTATATCACTGTTGTGACGTGTGTGTGTGTGTGTCATCACCAGCCACTGGTCAATACATCATGGGCTTTGGATATTGATGAAAACTAGTTATTCTTGTATTATTTGGGAGCCTTGTTCACTTACACACATATTTGTCGTAATGCTTTGTGGGCTATGTTAAAATAACCCAAAGGGGAAAAAAAACTATAAAAAGGCTCACAAAGTACTGTTCAATTTCTGCGTTATAGACAGTCTGTCCATCTAGAGATGGAGATGGCATAAAGAGTCAGCCACAGAAAATGTAGGACTAATTAACTATTTGAGTTTCTTATGTCTTGATTATTGTTTTCTTTTGTGTGTGCCGTCAGGCGGATATCAGCTGGTCGGTAAACGGAGTACCAAAAGGCATCATTAAACACAGTCTTGGCCAGATACCCATTATGGTCAAATCCAAACTGTGTAACCTGCACAGCCTTTCTCCAAAACAACTCATCGAGCACCACGAAGAAGCAGAGGTACGAAAAACTCTTAGAATGTCACCACACTCCAGTTTTTTTTCTTCACGTTACGTTTTATGTATGTATGTATGTATGTATGTATGTATGTATGTATGTACAGTGCCCTCCATAATTATTGGCACCCCTGGTTGAGATGTGTTTTTTAGCTTCCAATTATTTTATTTTTTTTCTAAATAATATGGGACCTTAATGGAAAAAAAGAGAAAAATCCAACCTTCAATACAAGTGCATTTATTCAGTGGGGAAAAAATCCCACATAAAGAAATAATTATTTGACATCAAATAATGTGTGTCACAATTATTAGCACCCCTGGTGTTAATATTTTGTACAACCCCCTTTTGCCAACAAAACAGCACCTAATCTTCTCCTATAATGTTTCACAAGATGGAAAAAGACAGAAAGAGGGATCTTCAGCCATTCCTCTTTGCAGAATCTCTCTAAATCATCCAGAGACCTGGGTCCTCTCCTCTGTACTCTCCTCTTCAGCTCACCCCACAGGTTCTCAATGGGGTTGAGGTCAGGGGACTGAGATGGCCATGGGAGGAGCTTGATTTTGTGTCTGGTGAACCATTTCTGTGTAGATTTGGCCATATGTTTAGGGTCATTGTCTTGCTGAAAGACCCAGTGACGACCCAGCTTCAGCTTTCGGGCAGAGGGCAACAGATTTTGATTTAAAATGTCCTGGTATTTCAAAGCATTCATGATGCCATGCACCCTAACAAGGTTCCCAGGGCCTTTGGAAGCGAAACAGCCCCACAGCATCACTGACCCACCCCCATACTTCACAGTGGGTATGAGGTGCTTTTCAGCATGCGCATCTTTCGTGGTACGCCAGACCCACTTAGAGTGTTTGTTGCCAAAAAGCTCAATCTTGGTCTCATCTGACCAAAGCACACGGTCCCAGTTGAAGCCCCAATACCGCTTGGCGAACTCCAGACGCTTGCGTTTATGATTGTGAGTGAGGAAAGGTTTTCTCCGTGCATGCCTCCCAAACAGCTTGTTGGTGTGTAGACAGCGCCTGATGGTTGATTTGGAGACTTTGTGACCCCAGGATGCTACCATTTGTTGTAATTCTGTAACAGTGAGCTTTGGAGATCTTTTGATTTCTCTTACCATCCTCCTCACTGTGCGTGGTGGCAAAATAAACTTGGGTCCTCGTCCAGGCTTGTTTACCACTGTTCCAGTTGTTTTGAACTTCTTAATTATTCCTCTCACAGTGGATATGGGCAGCTGCAGTTGAGTGGCAATCTTCTTGTAGCCTCTGCCTGACCTGTGAAGATCGAGGCACATCTGCCTCACTTGTATGCTGTGTTCCTTTGTCTTTCCCATGTTTAAGAGTGGATAAGAGAAATGGCCTCGGTGTCACGTCATATTTATACCCCAGGGAAACAGGAAGTGATGAATTACTAATTAAATGTTCCTACATACTCTGGTAAACTTTGTAAACTACTGTAGAAATGACAGAAATGCTTCAATTATATTTATTTCCTGGGAATTGTTAAGGGTGCCAATAATTGTGGAACAGGTGATTTAATGAAAAATAATTATTTTTTAGTCAGGGATTTTTTTATTTTCTTACAATTCATTTGAGTTGAAGGCTACATTTTCCTACAATTTTCAGTGTGACAGTATTCTTCTGCAATAAACACTGAATTTATTTTAAGGCTTTTAACACATCTCAACCAGGGGTGCCAATAATTATGGAGGGCACTGTATGTATGTATGTATGTATGTATGTATGTATGTATGTATTTTATGAGTCTGAAGTGATATGTTTAGTGAATTGACATACCTAAAATTTCCATGGGTCATACATTCTCAGGAGATGGGTGGCTATTTCGTAGTCAACGGCAACGAGAAGGTGATCCGTATGCTGATTATGCCCAGGAGGAATTATCCCATAGCCATGGCCCGCCCCAAGTGGAAGCAAAGAGGACAGGGGTACACACAGTATGGTATGTATGGGCCCACCATTTAAAAAATATATATTTTGTATGCTTTTAAGCCTTTATTTAGACGGAACAGTTTGAGAGTGTGACGAGCGAAAGAGACATCTGTAGGAGGATTGGGAAATAGCCTCAGGTGGGAATCGAATCCGGATCCTTAGTGTAACATTGTAGTGCCTTAGCTGCTTAAGCCACAGCTGAGGCCACGTCCGGCCATCTCTCGAATCAAGAAGGAGCATTCTGGCTTTGTTGACCTAAACTCTTCCCTAAAACTAATCATCCGTGAAGTCAAGATGCTGTGAAGGCATGGTTTTAAGTGCAGCAGCAGTTTTGGACGCCATGGACATTACATACTCTGGTCAAATATTACTGCCTGGTCAATGAGTCAAAAAGGGATGCTGTGTCTGAATGATACCATGTTTGTGCATTACAGGTATTTCTATGCACTGTGTGAAAGAGGAGCACACAGCCATCAACATGAACTTGCATTACCTGGACAATGGCACAGTGATGCTGAACTTTATCTTCCAGAAGGAGCTCTTCTTCATTCCTCTAGGCTTTGCATTGAAGGTAAACACACGTTTTTGGCAATTTCTTGCAAGGAAGGGTACTTGCTTTCAGGTATGCTGATAGGAGGGTCGGGGGACAAAGGGGTCAGTTGTGTGGGGTCAAGGGAGATGGGGGGGCCAGAATTGGGTCCCCGTTACTTTGTATGTATTGAGTGGGGGGGCTTTTTAGATGACTTTGTCACGAGCCCTGCCAAAGCTGTCAGTGGCCCTGCTCTCTTTGATGTAGAATTATCAAAGGGTACAAATGATATTGTTTTTATCTAATATTATTATACATTATATTAATTTACAAATTATCTAAAACTGTGTAGAAGTTATTAGTTGTAATTGACGTCATAGGCGCATCAGTACTTCCTTCTTTGACTATGCCCTGACAAAGACCACCAACGCTGAAACATGTTGGCTGTTTTTAATTGATCAAATATGACCTATAGTAAAGCCTTGGGAAGCCCTAGTCATTACAGCTGTGACTCCTTCCATTTACTAAAAGGGCACCTGCTGAAGTTGATGTAAAATGGTGATTTTCCAGAAGAGTAACTACGCCACAGTAGAGTAGAGAAGTTATTCTAGTTCTTTTCCTGTATCCACTTTATGTCGAGTGAACGCCCCTTTAGGAGACCTTCGGTTAGGAGACCTTCGGAGTCCTGAGGTTGAGAATAAATGGAGTCCCCTTTAGCGCTGTAGATGGCGGTAGTACTTCTTGTGCAAACGCCTCGAAAAGAGAAGAAGAACGAGGGGACAACGCCCCCCTAGGAGACCCAAATTGAGCAGACTCTTTTGCATTGGGTGGGCGGGTTTTGCATCCTCTTTATTACTCTATCCTCTTTGGTTGTGTCCTCTGTGTCCACCATTCAGGCCCTGGTGGACTTCTCAGACTTCCAGATCTACCAGGAGCTGATCAAGGGCATGGAGGAGAACTCCTTCTACAAGAGCTGCGCCTCGCAGATGCTGCGCCTGGTGATGGAGCAGGGCTGCACCACCCGCGAGAAGGTGCTGCGCTACCTGGGAGAGCGCTTCCGCGTCAAGATGAACATGCCCGAGTGGTACACGCACGAGCAGTGCGCCCGCTTCTTGCTTGAGTACGTACTCGAACTGCACTGTACTGCTACTTTTGTTTCAGTTTTTAGGGCACTTTCAGAAATTTAATTTGATTTAAAAAAAATTGGTAACACTTTCTATGAAGCCCATATCTATAGCGCATTATGAGCGCATTTATAACATATTATAATGCACATTATAATTACTTACAACGCATTACAACTACACCGATGATGTTTCATGATGCTTTATGTTAACAGTAATGAATAACCATGAATCTAGCTTATAACACTTTATAAATCCAAGGGTATTATGAGTGCTCATGACTGGATATAAACTACAGGCGACCTGATGGGGCTTACAGTACATTATGATGCATTATAGATGTGCATCATACAGTGCATTATAGATGCATCCATATGAACTTCACTTTACTTAGAGCACACATTGACGACTTATGATCTCACATGAAACATTATAGCATCGTATGAGCCCTTATGACAGTTTATCATCCAGGTCTGTGCATAGAGGGGTATAGGTACTCAAAATGTACTATAAGCCCCATCAGGCAGCCTGTAGTTTATAGCCAGTCATGAGCACTCATGACACCCATGGATTTATAAAGCATTATAGGCTAGATTCATAATTATTCATAACTGATAATATAAAGCATCATGAAGCATTATGAGTGTAGTCATAATACATTGTAAGTAATTATAATGTGCGTTATAATTTGTTATGAATGCGCTTATAATGTTGGCTTTAAGTAAAGTGTTACCAAAAAATTTAATTGGTCAGCAGAGCCATCAAGTTGAACTCTCAGGTGCCCTTATCCTTAGTACGTACTTTGAATGCCCATCTCTTTCACTCTTTCACTTTTTCTCTCTCTCTCTCTCTCTCTCTCTCTCTCTCTCTCTCTCTCTCTCTCTCTCTCTCTCTCTCTCTCTCTCTCTCTCATCGTCATCACTGTAACAGCGAGTGTCTGTGCATCCACCTGAACACGGACGTCGAGAAGTTCTACCAGCTGTGCCTGATGACCCGGAAGCTGTTTGTGTTTGCCAAAGAGGGCTGCATGGAGGAGAACCCCGACAGCCTGATGTGTCAGGAGGTCCTCACTCCCGGACAACTCATGCTCATGTTCATCAAGGTACTCTATGCTCTTTCGCAAAGGAAAAGTTCATCCAGGCACTCCAAGCAATGTCTCGAAATGGGAAGTTACATATTTTTTTAAAAATTTGGACACCAAGTGTATGCCGTGTACAGATGACGCCATGGTCCATCATTAGAGGTCAGAATATTTATCTGTCCGTAGTTTTAAAACCATTTCAAAAGTTTTGTTTTTACGACCTGGCTAGGACACCCTCAAAAAATACAAGTTTGTTTTTCCAGCCCATACATCCATCCATCTATCCATTTATCTATCCACCCATCCCAATCCAGTAGTAATGCATGTCCTCTCTGTGAGAAGTTAAATAAAGAGGTGCAGACAAGGCTTGTCAGACAGTAGAATATACTGTATGTTACGGCAGAAAAAGTATCGAGCAAGTAACAACAGACGTTTTGGGTCTAGCCCATTTTCAACGTCTCTATCTTCCTCTACTTTTTAGTAGTTTTAACTGAGTAGACGACCCAAACAACACACACTTCAAAGACGAGGCGCAGACGATGACCTTGTTGTTTTCCTCATCTCTCCAGGAGAGGCTGTCGGCTTGGCTGGTGTCTCTGAAGTACGCCCAGGCCAAGAGGCAGCAGTCGTTGCCGATGGAGCTGACCACCGAGGCCATGCTGAAGATATTCCACATGGGCACCGATCTCACCAAGTCCTTCGAGTACCTCCTGGCCACCGGCAACCTGGTCTCCAAGACAGGTGCTTTTTTTGACCTTGACATATGACTCCTGCGTGTAGAGAAGGTTATGGTGTACGGAGATATAACACACCTAGCTTTCGCAAACATCGATCACGAACTTAGAAAACGAAAACGTCTCTCAAGCTACATGCTTTACTGGACTGAGTTTTTTTTCCATCCTCTCCTCTCGTGTGTTTCTATCGGCAGGTCTGGGAATGCTGCAGAACACAGGCCTGTGCGTGGTGGCGGACAAGCTGAACTTTGTCCGTTACCTGTCGCACTTTCGCTGCGTCCACAGAGGTGCCGCTTTTGCTAAGGTCTGTCGTGTCAAGCCATAGTAAGGCATTGCTTTTAATTTCACAAGAGATAGTAGAGTAGATATTACTGTTAAGTGTTTGTATATTAACGAGACTGTTTTCTATATGTACACTATATGCATTTTATTTTGTTGTTCTTTTTTCCTCATTTGCTTTATATTACATTACCTACACAGTCTGGATCAGACCCATGTCTTAGTGCAAATCAAACACAACTGTATTGATTATGTCACTTGTTTATTCAATTCCTAAATTGATTTAACTGAATAGTGAACACACACACACCTTTCTTCTGTATACTTGCTTTGTACCAGCCATTCATTTCTATGCATGTGACCTGAGAGTGTCTCTATGTATATGACAATTAAACGTTCTTGTATCCTTGTCTACGGCACATACTGTAAGTGACCTCTGACCTTGCCAACCCAACGTAACCTCTGCAGATGCGTACGACGGCGGTGCGTCGGCTGCTGCCGGAGTCCTGGGGCTTCCTGTGCCCGGTGCACACGCCAGACGGGGAGCCCTGCGGCCTGATGAACCACATGACGGCACACTGCGAGATCGTGGCCACCACCATGTCCACCACCACCCTGCCCGCCCTGCTCTGCTCACTCGGTCAGTGCCACTCACTCTTAGAGAGAGAGAGAGAGAGAGAGAGAGACAGACAGACAGACAGACAGACGCACGCAATTATGTAAAGAAAAAAAATGGGCAGAGGGTTGCAGGTTCAAATCCCACCCTAACTAATCCAAGGCTGAAGTGCCCTTGAGACCTAACCTTACATTGCTCCAGGAACTGTAGCCATTGCCCTGTACCTAAATAACTATGTCACTTTGAAATAAAGCGTCAGCTAAGTGTAATGTAATGTAATTATATTTGATATTTAAAAGGATTACGGATGGGAGGGGTGAACTCTATTGCCCACCCCGCAGAATTGGTCGCTCGCAGAGAGGTTGTCAGGTGCCTGTTTCTTAAAATACTAAGGCATGTCTGATCTTGCGTGTGTGTCTGTGTGTGTGTTTTGTGTACAGGGGTGACTCCCGTGGACATGACTCCCAGCCTGCCGTATGAGGAGTGCTACCCAGTGGTGCTGGACGGGGCTCTGGTGGGCTGGGTGGAGAGGGAGCTGGCTCCAGCTCTGGCAGAGTCCCTCCGGAGGTTTAAGGTGAGCAGAACCAGCAACTTTACCTCTGACAAGCAGGATAGGGTTTGTTTGTTTGTTTATCAGGATTTGTTAATACATCGCTTGGTTGGTTGGTGTGCGAAATAACTAGCCAACGCACACCAAGGCTCAAGCTGATACTCATTAAGTTTTAGTGCTGTTCTTAACTTGCTTGGCAGGGGGGCTGTGATCTACAGGTCCTGTTCTTTTTTCATTATGGACTTGCAGATTTCTTCAAAGACTTCTTACCTTTCTTAAATGACTGAAAGTTGGTTATGTTGTCCCTGATGGGAATGTCATCATTTGATTATGACACAAACTAGATGTATAGGTATAGAATTACAAATAGAACATAACACACAGACTTTTGTATCTAGAAGAGTCACCTCACAGGTTTAAGGAGAGTCGCACCCTCTCACGCCCTATAAACAACAACATCTAATGTTGTCCAGCCGGTGCAATGCTCTTAACAGCACGGCTGGCCAATTTGAGTCATGCACGTTGACTGGTGACAAATTTCTGCATTTGTGTCCCTTTGTCTATTGTGTGGGCACATGTTTACCTCTACATTCTTTCCATTCTTTCCTTCATCCTAAAAGTGTATGGCCCACTGTCATAAACTCCTTAAAAAATAACATACTCAACCTTTTATGCAAGACATTTTTTTGCTCCTCCTCCTCCAGGTGTTGAAGGAGAAGAGGGTTCCCCCCTGGACGGAGATCGTGCTGGTTCCCTACACGGGCAAGGCCAGCCTCTACCCTGCCCTCTACCTCTTCACCACCCCCTGCCGCATGGTGCGGCCCGTACGCAACCTGGCCCTGGGACAACAGGAGCTCATCGGCACCTTCGAACAGGTACTCTAATGGACTGGGGCGAAAAACACACTATTGATGCTTAAACTCATCTGTTAATTTATACTACTGACATGTCAGCAGATGTGTTTGCTGACATGGTGGTATGAAGAAACATTGGTTTAAACATTGAGTGGTGTTTTTTTATCCTCAATCTACATTTTGTTTACTTGCGCCCAAAATTAAGATTCATCTCAGAATTAGAGTACCCCCATCCCTTCTTGCACTTTACTGGGCTGACCAGTCCGTGGAAAACATTATTCAGCTATTTAGTTGTTAAACCGCAGCCTGTGAAAATGATTGCCTTGGGACACTGTGCCATCTGCGCATGAATATAGACTGAAATCCTATTCGTTTTTCAGGTGACCTGTTGCCATGTGGGATAAAAAGTATCTTCGGTTAAAATGTTGTTTTCATCTCAGAGGTCAAAGACGTTCGCTCCTAACTCTGAGTGATTCATGTGTCTAGGCCTTCATGTAAAAAAAGCGATCATGGTGCCCACTAGGGCTGCACAATTTATCATAAATGTATCGAAACCGCGATGTCAAGAGTGGCAATAGGCGTATCGTGGAAATTACTTAATTATCGCAAACAAGTAAAACATTTCTGTGCAGTCTTATCACTAGCTGAATATCAACAAATGCGGAAGATGCCCGCCATGACCACAGACACGCCCCCCACATAGACTGACAAATATTTCTAAATATTGTTTAAATATGGTTATCGAGGTATTGCATGCTGTTATCGCATATCGATTTTTTTATGATATCGTGCAGCCCTAGTGCCCACTCTGCTGCAGTTCCTTTCACATAATTAATATGCATGTCTGCCTGCCTGCGTGTCAGCTCTTCATCAACGTGGGCATATTTGGAGACGAGGTGGAGGAGGGCGTCACCAGCCACCAGGAGCTGTTTCCCCACAGCATGCTGAGCGTGGTGGCCAACTTCATCCCCTACTCTGACCACAACCAGAGCCCCAGGAACATGTACCAGTGTCAGATGGGTAAGACCACAGGAACATGCACTAGTGCCATTTTGGAATTAATTGACAGAACAACCAAGGAATAAGACCCTAGAAATATGCACAATTGTCAGATGGGAAAGAACATAGAAAGATATACCAGTGTCGGATGGGTAAGAAGCATGTACCAGTGTCCTTCTGAAATGAATTGACTTAACAACCAGTGACCAAAGTGAATAAGACCCTAGAAGCATGTTGCAATGTCATTTTGTCAATGGTTATGCAAACAAGGAGTAAGATCCTAGAAACATGAATTAGCATCTAACGCAGGGGTGGGGAACCTATGTTTCGAGGTGGTTTATCTTTAAACCACCTACATCAGATGACTGTATACCATCAGACAACCACTGACAAATTAAAATACCAAATGATGATCAGTTACTAAAACGTAGTCATTTCATTTTCTCTCCTCATCCCCTCTGCAGGTAAGCAGACCATGGGCTTCCCCCTGCACTCCTTCAAAGAGCGCTCCGACAACAAGCTGTACCGCCTGCAGACGCCCCAGAGCCCGCTGGTGCGGCCCGTCATGTACGACCACTACAACATGGACAACTACCCCATCGGCACCAACGCCATCGTAGCCGTCATCTCCTACACGGGCTACGACATGGAGGACGCCATGGTGAGTGGACGCCAGTTCATCTTGACCTTTGACACACACACAATTCCATTCATTTCAGTTTTACTGTACACCAACAGTTTTATTAATTTCAGTTCTCCTCCTGTCAGAGAGCACCGCCTAGTGGTCATCCGAAACTCATAGAACTGCAGTGACATACGCAACCATCACTTTATGGAAATAGATGTTTAGAGACATCGACAGACAGGGAGAGGGAGAGACGCACACACCTTTATTATTCCGATCGGATAGTGACCATAGACATAGACCATAGACATCTGCAGGTTCATCCACGTCCCAGTACTTGAAAGGTAGATGTAATGGGGTGAATGCACTTAAGGTCATCTTGACCATAACACAGTTTTATGATCAAGTTCAGGGAGGTCACCAAGTGCGCTATGGTGAGTGAGTGGCACTACACTGCTCTGGCATCCATCTTGACCTTTTACACACAGTTTTACAATCAGGATTGTTCAGATTCAAGTTCACAGCTGAAAATGAAATGTTGAGTCTGACTTAATCAAACTTGGGATGGGATTTATTTTATTTTTATTTATTTTTTGCAAAAACACTAGTCTAACATCGATGACGACTATTTGAAAATCGACCCCACCACCCAGTCATATCTTTGTGCATATTTAGAAATGTAATGAAACTAAACCTAGTGAAAGTAGCCTAAGTGAGACCCTGTACAGATTTTTTTATATGGGGTCTGCATTTTTATGACATTTTGAGACTTGCATTCAAGAATAGTTCTTTCGAAATCCATGTCGAATATTCGATAATTCAAAAATCATGTCCCTCTTGCAGAGGGTGCTTTATTTGAGTTGTGGTCATCTTGGCCTTTGTTTTACTGCGTAGGTCAATGAGTTCAACATGACAAGTAAGACCACACTGAAAGTAGATGTTTAGACTAGTCAAAGTCCGATTACACAAGGGTGGAAGGGGGTTGGGGTCTACCTGGGTTTTCAGGACATGTAAACATTGAACATCCTTTGAACATTCCATGAGCTTTTGTTCTGTGCAGCAACTCCTCAAGGGCAGAAATAACGAAATCACATACGCAGGTCATCAAAAGGAATTGAAAGTGTGTTTCTCTCCATACCAGGGCCCTCATTTATCAAGCATTCTTGGGCACAGATCTGTGCGTAAAGCATGCGTGTGGTCATTCCTGAGCAAAGGGTTGGATTTCTGAACATGTACTTGGACGTAGAAATTTGCCTAAATCTACGTACACCCCAGACCATGCGTGCGAGTGGAAGAAACATGAAACTGCGAAAATCTTGACCGCGCCGGATACAGTTTGCTTTGAATTACAATGGAGTATGGCCGTGTGCTATTCGACAGTGTTTGTGTCCATGTGTGTCTCCTTTTACTTATTTTGAAACACTGTCGTCCTCCGCACATTTTATAAATCCCGATTTTTCTGTACTTGCGAACATTCTAAATTTCACTTGAAGGACACAATTTAGAAGACATTCTATGAATTGATGATAAATGAGGCCCCAGATGTCCTGGGTATTCAGTTGAGAAATTGTAATTGAATTTGGCTGGAAAATGGCTCTTGGAACAAACAAATGCCTGAATTTATCAGTCTCAAACGGAGATAAAGCTGTTCATAATGGTAATGTTAGCGTCTTCAGATTGTTGGTTGTGTAGCAACACTGGGCACACTGGGGAAGGCAGAACGCCGAAACGCGTCTGTAATAAAGAAACCTATGCATGGTGCGACCTTTTCTCATTTTTCAATACAATATTTTGGTCAGCACCCTAAAAAGAAGAGAAAAACTGTTGGGTGACGCCTGCTCCAACCTTTATGAACTTTATGGTTGTGTAGCAAGCCACTGAAGACAGACGGCCAAATAACACTCCAGACAAAATGAAAATATAGTAACTAAAACAAATCATGTTTTTGCAAAGGATATTCAAACTGTTCACAACCTTTTGTGCTGTTTCCATCTCCAGATCGTGAACAAGTCGTCGTGGGAGCGAGGCTTTGCCCACGGCACGGTGTACAAGACTGAGCTGATCGACCTGGCAGAGAAGGTGAAGGGTGAGGAGGGGGTGGTGTTTGGGATACAGCCCGGGGACCCCAAGGTGGAGGGCCGCCTGGACGCAGATGGCCTGCCTGCCATTGGCACCACGCTGCACTATGGAGACCCCTACTACAGCTACGTCAACCTCAACACCGGCAAAGGCTTTGTCACCTTCTACAAGTAAGCACTCACATACTCTTATTCTGGGGGTGTTTCTAGACTGCGTTGCTGATAAACCAAGTTATCAACTTACTTGGTTGCGATACAATTTTCCAATTGGCAACCTACGAAGTTGTTGGTATACTCACACATGTATGGTGCCATATTGAAACATTTTCCAAAAATGTGTTAAATCTTAAAGTAGTGTTTGGAGATATTAATCTGGGTCTTAAAAGTTGCTTTAAAGTGCTTGAATCTTACTTGAACCTTGTTTGTTTGTGTGTGTTTGTTTTTTTAAACTCTTCCCTTGCCAGGAGCCAGGAGAGCTGTGTGGTGGACAACATCAAGGTGTGCAGCAACGACACCGGCACGGGCCGCTTCCGCCGAGTCTGCGTGACGATGCGCGTGCCCCGCAACCCCACCATCGGCGACAAGTTTGCCAGCCGGCACGGCCAGAAGGGCATCCTGAGCCGCCTGTGGCCCGCCGAGGACATGCCCTTCAGCGAGAGCGGCATGACGCCCGACATCCTCTTCAACCCGCACGGCTTCCCCTCGCGCATGACCATCGGCATGCTGATCGAGAGCATGGCGGGCAAGTCGGGGGCGCTGCACGGCACCTGCCACGACGCCACGCCCTTCAGCTTCTCCGAGGAGCACCAGGCGCTGGGCTACTTCGGCCAGTCGCTGCGGCAGGCCGGCTACAACTACTACGGCACCGAGCGCCTCTACAGCGGCATCAGCGGCCTGGAGCTGGAGGCAGACATCTTTGTGGGCGTGGTCTACTACCAGCGCCTGCGTCACATGGTGTCGGACAAGTTCCAGGTGCGCACGACCGGAGCGCGGGACAAAGTGACCAACCAGCCGCTGGGTGGGAGGAACGTGCAGGGCGGCATCCGCTTCGGGGAGATGGAGCGCGACGCGCTGCTGGCCCACGGCTCGTCCTTCCTGCTGCACGACCGGCTGTTCAACTGCTCGGACCGCTCGGCGGCGCAGGTGTGCATGGACTGCGGCTGCCTACTGTCGCCGCTGCTGGAGAAGCCGCCGCCGGCCTGGTCGGCCACGAGGGCGCGCCGCACCATCTGCACGCTGTGCGGCAAGAGCGACGCCATCGACACGGTGTCCGTGCCCTACGTGTTCCGCTACTTTGTGGCCGAGCTGGCCGCCATGAACATTAAGATCAAGCTGGACGTTAAGTGAGGTGCCCTAGTGCGGCGGTGCGTTTCCACCAACACTGTGGGTGCATGCCAATGTGCGGACTCCCGTCCACCACCAGTGCTTGTGGCCTCGCCCCGCCTCCGTGGAGAAAATAAAGTTTCCCCGCAGTCAGCGTAGGCACAACAACTTTTGGGGGACTGTTCTTCATTTACCATCCAGATTGCAAATGACAAAATGACATAGAATTGTGCCTTTGCAAGATATTGAATTAATTTTCTGTCGTCATCACGAAGTCACAGGCAGGCAAGGGACGGGAGTCTGCATATTGGAATGCACCTGATAGTTAGCAATGGCGGGCCATGGGCTTGAGAATGAAGCTGGATGTGAAGTGGAGCGAAGTGAAGAGAAGAAATCCAGTGCATTGGTGTCGAGGATGCTACTAATGTTGGACTAGGAGGGAAGGTTGGTCAGGCTTGCATTTTCCCACACCATAGTTGGCAAAGGGCCATGGACATTAAAATCTGATCAGAGAAAGGGGGGATGAATGTTGATCAGGGCTGTGTTTCCCAAAGTCCAATGGGAATCCAACCAATTAGATAACATGTTAAGCAAAAGTGTTTTTGGGAAACAGCTCCCATAGGGAGTCAGGGGCCCCATAAATGGCTGTGATATCGTTGGTTTGGGAGCCCATCATTTCTGGCAGCTCTCCTGCCATTGGTTGTTGAACATCACAATATATTTGCTTTAGCTGTAACTGAGGGCAGAATTCCCATTTCATGAAAGTCATGAATGTGTCATTTATTGTTTGTGTGTGTGTGTGTTTGTCATTGGCCACAAACCACTTAAATATCCATTACATTGTAAAGGAGATTGAAAATATATTTTTAAGAACGTAATAATGCAATAGTATCTTTATTCATTTCAGTGTTTCAAAACGCCTCAGCTGCACATCACTCAAAATAACAAAAAAGTCAACAACAGCTTCATGTATAACAATAATACAAAGAATTGTTCTCATCACATCCATAAATAGTTTGTTTAAGTGTATACATTATTTCAAGGCGGCAAGCACACCAGGTAGGTCCAGCACAGTTGCAATTGTGTAATCTGGTCTAACCGAGCCTTCCAGGGGTATCTGGCCGTTAGGGTTGACCCACACAGTGGCACGAACCCCAGCATTAAATCCCCCCTGAATGTCAGTGTCCAGAGAGTCCCCCACCATGATGCAGTCTTGGGGCAGGACACCCAGTTGGCGGAAGCAGTGCGTGAAGATGGAGACAGCGGGCTTCTCCTCCGGGTGTTCTCCCCCTACAACCAAGCCACTGAATAGCTCTCCCGCACAGCCCACCGCCTGGATCTTCTCTCGTTGGGTCTGCGACTCTCCGTTGGTCAGTAGTAGCAACCTGTGTGTTTTCCTGAGCTCCTCGAGCATCGTGCGGACCGGGGGAGCAAAGGTCAGCAGTTGAAGACGAGTACCTTTCCAAATGCGGTAGCACTCCGCCGCCAGAGGTCTGCCCCGATCCACTCCCTCACATTCCCGAATCGATTGTTGCCAATGATCAATGCGAACCTCGTCGATATTTCTGCCATAGTTAGGGTCGAAAGATTCGTGGCGAAGCTTGACGGCAAACCTCTGACATATATCCCTAATGATTTCCTCGTGTCCAAGCGAAGTTTTCAAGAAGTCACAAACCTAGAAGACAGAGGAAGGTCAATGATGACTTGATTATCGAATGAGTGACATGGTCCAACTTATTACAGTTCAGATCTGATTAAACGCAGGCTAAGTAGACTACTGACTCAGTATAATGTGGAACGTGTTTACTACCTTTCTGCTGTAGGCCTAGATATACCGCCTGTATGCTACACATTTATCTTAAAATAACAAATATTATTTGGGCTAAACCATCTGTGTTTTTCTACCAGGACCCACGGCTAGCCAACAAAGCCGAATAAACCATTGTGCCGTTGTTGCGCAGCCGCCGTGTTTGTAAAATGCACGGGAATCTGAGGAACAACAATCTACATTATCCGAAAAGTGGATGGGAAGAACTTGATGAAACAGGATCATAAAAAAACACAAAGTTGCGCTGATGTAGTCTTCTGGCTGACATAACCATTCGGCTGTAGAACAACGGCGCCAGCTTTCCGTAAGAATGAACAATGAATTAGTAAAACGTTGTTTACCCTTTCAATGGCAATCCGTCCCGCTCCAGCTGTATCAATCAACGTGTTGTCCAAATCGAACAAAATAACTTTGACACGACTTCTGTCCATGTTGTTTCACTGCCGGAGATTCTCATTCATATGCGTGGACCCTCTGATACGGATGTTGTTCCACAAAAACACGTGAAAGGAATTTCGCGCTGTATGCTGGGTAATGCAGTTTTTGAGACTCGCGTCACATAGAAGCCATCAATACCCAAATTGGAGAGTTTTGCATGGGCCTATTGGATGACTTTTGTGTTCGATTAAGATCGACTTGTTTGTTTAAGATTGTTCTTACTTAAAATTAGAATAAATAGGCTTGTTTCAGGTGGATAGACAGCTGACATCACGGTTGGAAAACTATTTTTTGTTAAGCACATGTTCATGCACAGTTTTGCCCTCCGTGAAAATATACAATGTAGCATACAGGAAATATCCCTGGGACCAGATCACATTAAATATTAGATTTGTATATTCTTAAAAATATACTAGGCCTACGCTACTCAGAATAATGTATCCTATTACTCTGCGCTAGGACCAGGAGAGTTTAATCTGTCAAAAAAAAAAGTGGCAAAAATTGCCTCTGCCCTGGTATGGGACCAGATACACCCTATGCAGGGCCGCGTTAACCCTCGCCGAGGCCCGGTGCAGACGCAATCCGGGGCCCCTACACCACATTATAATGAGCCATATTCAAAACGCATGAAACGCAGGCTACACGGTTTACTCCAACACAAAAAAGGGTGCGCTGAACCCAAGTTCACTAGTCACAACGCAGGAAGCATAGCCAGCTGACAGGGAGGAGATTCTGTGCACTGCCGTTTGTCGGTTCAGCTAGAACTTCCAAACAGAAGCACAACCAAAAAGTCTCTTATTTTTGCTACGTTGCTGCCGACCAATTTTTATCGAATCGAAACCGTCGTGGTAAACACGTGTTAAATAACTTAACCTCCAATGGCCTTGGAAAAACTGACTGACTGTCAAAGGAAAGTAGCCTAGCCTACTCAGCTGTGTCGCTTGTCGCAAGGAGGGAATCCCCTTAGCAGCGAACCACTGCAAAGCGAAGCTGTCACGAAATCCCCTCAAAATGTAGTCTACCATAATTAAGAAGTCAGCAGTTTTCATCTAGATGGTGCATTACACTGTATGCAATCATTACAGTAGACTACGGTGCAAATTCGTAATGTTTAGATGTGGATCACACGTTTTTTTTCTTCCAGATAAGAGCCACTTGCTAACTGAACAATCTGCGAGTGGTACCCAGGCATGTTTTAACTGAACACAAACCCGAACGCAAGGATATAGGCTACGCTGACAGAGCATCGACATTATTACAGTGCTTTAGAGAAATGGCCATAACAGTGCTTTTGGAAAATGCGACTATATCATTTTAGTGTTTGCTAAATCCTTGGCTTGCCCTGTTGTTGTCAGACGGTCAGAACTTTGAGTGCTGGTTGGTGCACTTTACGCAGCATTATTGTGAACACTTTTTAATAACACCTCAGAAGTGATCCTCGCCGCGCCATGCAAGACTTTTGTTTCGCGAACGCAGTTGGGTGCGTGATTTATTTCCCCATGTTTTGACTATAGAATAAGATAAAGTTCGGTTGGTGTGCTGTGCTCTTGTTTGCTTAGCTTACATGATTGCACAAGTCCATGATCGCTATGCAACCATTACAAAAAGCGATTATAACACTGACCTTACAAAAATGACTAACGTTGCCAACCTTCTCTTCAATGCGGTAATCCATGCCGGGCTGAAGTTTATCCGTACAATCTGAAGCAAGTGCTGACGCCGAGTTTCTCACATCTTTTTTAGACAGTATCCCATCATCAAACTCAAAAAATATTGACCACCGTTTTCACTGGTGGCACACAACCAGAAGCATCTGACTGAAATGATTATTCCGAAGACCTCCGATTCCTGCGTGCATGCAGAGGCGATTCTAGGCTCAGTAGGGGGGCCACGTGAAAATTAAAAAGAAAGAACACTTGTAACAAATCGCCACTTCTGTTCCCCAGCTACAGTCTTGGGGGGCCCAAGCTGCCTGTCTAGCCTGGTGACAAGATATGCATGTGCGCCTCTGCTTGCCTACGGATGGCGAAATGCATCAAAAATACAATTGATTGTCTCAAAATATCGTTTCATATTTTCCAATCTCACGACGTCCGGGGCCCCCTCTAGTGGCGGGGCCCGGTGCTGCTGCACCGGTTGCACCATAGGATAACGCGGCCCTGACCCTATGTAGCCTTATCGAAAACTCTGACCTCTGCGCTTCAGTATTCACCTTCCCTGACACAAAATTGTGTCCAACAGCAGTATATATAGGCCTATATACCTGTGCATGCATACACATACATAGCCTACATGCATGCATACATACATACGTAGGCCTACATGCGTACGTACATGCACCTACAGTCAATCCGGAAAGTATTCACAGTGCTTCACTTTTTTCACATTTTATTATCTTACAGCTTTATTCCAAATGCTACAAATAAATCTCTGTTGTCAAAATCCTACACAAATTATTCCATTATGACCATGTGAAAAACAAGTTATCTTGACAGTTTTAAAAATTTATAAAAAATAAAAGAACAAAGAAATCATTTTTACAAAAGTATTCACAGCCTATGCTTAATACTTCACCTTTGGCAGCAACTACATTCATTTTTTCATTTCGAAATGAAAAGGGATTAAAAGGGAGGTCATCAGTGTGTGTTTCAACCTTTCAGTACATTGAAATTGTGCATTATGAGTCTGCACCTGGCTAAAATAGATGGGTGTGAGTTTTGAATGAAATCCTATGGAGAGTATCATGGTCTGCTTCTGTAGTCACAGTGCATGTTGACATGCATGCTTCTTAAGATGTAATTCAGATTTCCAATGTTGACGGCATTCGTACATCCCCAAACGATGTCAGTCCCACTACCATGCTTGACTAGCCAGATGATGCACTTTTTGGTAAAATTCACTTGTTTACCACCACACATGCTTAACACCATCTAAGCAAATTTGTTTATCTTGGTCTCATCAGACCACACGACATGGTTCCAGTGATCCATATCCTTGGTCTGTTCATCTCTCTTGAGACCAAGATAAACAAATTTGCTTTAAATGGCGCCAAGCATGTGTGGTGGTAAACAAGTGAGTTTTACACAAAGAGTGCATCATCTGGCTAGTCAAGCATGGTTGTGGGACTGACATGGTTTGGCGATGCATGGATGCCGTCAACATTGGAAATCTGAATTACACCTAAAGAAGCATGCATGTCAACATGCACTGTGACTACAGAAGCAGATCATGATACTCTCCATAGGATTTCATTCAAAACTCACACCCATCTATTTTAGCCAGGTGCAGACTCAAAATGTACAATTTCAATGTATTGAAAGGTTGAAACACACACCGATGACCTCCCTTTTAATCCCTTTTCATTTCGAAATGAAAAAATGAATGTAGTTGCTGCCAAAGGTGGTTCTACAAAGTATTAAGCAAAGGCTGTGAATACTTTTGTAAAAAATATTTCTTTGTTTTTTATTTTTATACATTTTCAAAACTGTCAAGACAACTTGTTTTTCATATGGTCATAATGTAATAATTTGTGTAGGATTTTGACAACAGAGATTCATTTGTAGCATTTGGAATAAGGCTGTAAGATAATAAAATGTGAAAAAAGCGAAGTGCTGTGAATACTTTCCGGATTGACTGTACATACGTACATACCAGGGCTTGACACTGGCACCTGCCAACCAGCCAAATGCTGGTAAAACTTGGCTGTGGCTGGTAACAATTTCTGTGTCACTAGCCAATTTGGCAGGTAGCTTATTCTACGGTATGACATATCAGAATAACATAGCCTCTATTCTGCACTTTGCCCCTTGTTAATTGTTTGCTTAATTAAATTCAAGAAAAAGCTCAGTTACTCAGTTTCTATGTGTTTTATTTCCATATAGAAACCCATGCACTCATCGTCTTGCTTTAAGCACCTCATCTTCTGAGGTTAGATGTACAGTGTCATCAAGTCATGATAAAAAAACAAATGTGGCTAGTAGAATAGGTGGATGGCTAATAACTTGGGAAAACCACTAGCCACAGTGGTCGGCAAGGAAAAAAAGTTAATGTCAAGCCCTGGTACATACATACGTATGTACGTACGTACATACATACATACATACATACATACATACATACATACATACGTGCATACATACATACATACGTGCATACATACATACATATGTGCATACATACGTAGCCTACGTACATACATACATATACAGCGAGTCCAATAATCCCTTGCTGATTTTGTTGGTTTGCCTACTAACAAAGACATGATCAGCCAATACATTTAGTGATAATATGTATTTTAATATGTAGAGGCAGAATATCAAAAAGAAAATATAGAAATTAACTTCATAGAATATATATTAATTTATTTCTATTTCACTGAGGGAAATAAGTAGGCTATTTGATCCCCTGCCAAATGATAACAGTTCCGGTCCCACAGACCAGATTGGCACTTTCTATCAACATGTCATCTGAATTAAAGACTTGTGCACATACTAGCATGCATAAAAGACACATTGAATCAGCAGAAGCAGAATCAGTTCACCATCAGTCCAGTGAATCATTCAGACTGCAACCTTACCAACGTGGGAAAGACCAAAGGATCAGGGACAAGATTTCAGACCTGAACAAAGAGGAAATGGGCTACAAAGTCACAAGAAAGACACTGGGTATTAAGGACCCAACTGTTGATGCATTTCTTCCAAAATCTAAGGAATACAAAATGACCATCCATCAGAATGTCTGGGGTTCTATACACAATTTGACCTTTTGGGATTCAATAATCATGAGAACAGAAAGAAAGCATCCTAGACCTGTACGGGATGAACTTGGCAATGATATCATCTTCTGGGACCAAAATCACTGAGAAAACTTGGTAAAATTGGTAGCACTTAATGCCACAGAAGATTCAAATCCTGTAGTGAACACATGGTACCCCTGCTTCAGAAGGAACCTGTGCAGTCCTACCTGAGGGTTGCCAATGATCAGAGTGGTTTAGGATATGATAAGGAGGTGCTGTAGTCAGATGAAACCAAAATCTAGATGTTTGGCATTGACACAATTCAATGTGTTTTGAGAAAGAGAACAGCCACCTATGATCCCAAGAACACAATCTTCACCATCATGCATGAAAGTGGTATCGTTATGGTTTGAGGGTGTTTGTCTGGCAAAGGCACAGGGCAACATCGTCAACGAATGGATGGAGGGAGACATGTAACGTGCAATCCTGAGTGAAAACGTCCTTCCCTCCACCACTAGACTGAAGGTGGGCCATTTTTTGATCTCCCAACATGACAATGATATGAACATACAGTCAAAGCGACGAAGGAGTGGCTCAAGAAGAGGCATATGAAAGTCATGAAGTGGCCTAGACAGTCTCCAAACATTAACCCTATAGTAATTCTATGGAGGGAACTGAACCTCCCATTTGCCAAGCTACAGCCACAAACTGTTCATGTTTTAGAGATAATGTGCAAAGAAAAGTTGGCAAAAATCAGTTCAAATATATGCACAAACATTGTCATGAACTAAAAGAAGCATCTGACTTCTGTGCCAGAGAACTAGGACTTTGCCACAAAGTAGGCTACATTGTCTTCTTTGGCTATAGGGATCAAATACTTATTTGCCTACATGAAATGCAAATCAATTAAAATATCTTCTTTAAAGTTATCTTGAATTTCTTTTTGATATTCTGTCTCTCCATGTTAGAATACATATTAGCATTACATCTAAAGACTGATCATGTCTTCATTAGTGTGCAAACTGGGAAAATCAGGAAGGGGTCAAATACATATTGGACTCACTGTATATATAAATGATGGTGCCCTAAGTTGCCCTAAAAACAGGAAAATATGACCTCTGCCCTAAGACCAGGAAAGATTCGCCTGTTTTCACACAAATTTGTGGTAAACAACTATCTGTGCCCTGCATGGTACCACCAGATATGATTTAAAACTAACCATCTAGTGAAGTTTGCGGATGATACAACACTGGTGGGCCTCATCACTAAGGGCGATGAGACCCACTACAGAGAAGAAGTAGACCTGCTGGCCAGATGGTGCAAAGACAACAACCTCCTGCTGAATGTCAACAAGACCAAGGAGATTGTTGTCAACTTTCAGAGGGTCCAAAAACAACTGCCACCACTGACCATCGACGGTGATGCTGTGGAGAGAGTGAGCAGCACCAAGTTCCTTGGAGTGCACATCAGCGACGACCTCTCTTGGACCACCAACATTACATCACTGGCGAAGAAGGCCCATCAGCGTCTCTACTTCTTGCGCAAACTAAAGAAGGCAAGTGCTACACCCTCCATCATGACAACATTCTACAGAGGAACCATAGAGAGCGTCGTGTCCAGCTGCATCACAGTGTGGGGAGGAAGCTGCACGGAGAAAAACAGGAAGACACTCCAGCGTGTTGTGAACACAGCGAAGAAGATCATTGGAGTACCACTCCCCTCCCTGCAGGACATTTACACCGCACGCCTCACCCGAAAAGCATTGATGATCATCAAAGACACAAGCCACCCTGCACACAAACTGTTCAGCCTCCTGCCCTCTGGAAAGAGGTACAGGCGCCTCCGTTCCCGTACCACCAGGCTTGCAAGCAGCACGATGCATCAAGCAATCAAGATACTGAACACTCAACCCACTCTCCCTTCACTGTCAGCCTCTAGCCAGCCAGGCCACTGACAACGCTCCCCCCCCCTCATCCCCACCACCATATCTGCGACTGAACATTCCACCTGCACTACTACATCTGTGACTGAACTTTCAACCTGCACTAACTCAAAACATGCACACACACACACACACACACGCACACACACACACACACACACACACACACACACACACACACACACACACACACACACACACACACACACACACACACACACACACACACACACACATACACACAAGCACACTGCACTTTCTGCACAAAACCCAAACATACACACACTGACACACAACTCATACTCACACACACACACACACACACACACACACACACATACACAGGTACACACACACAGACGCACACCGCACTTTCTACCTGCACTAAACACACACACACACACACACACACACACACACACACACACACACACACACACACACACACACACACACACACACACACACACACACACACACACACACACACACACACACACACACGCACACAAAACACATACAAACACACACACACACACACACACACATACTGCTGCTGGTGTATTTAATAAAACCTTTTTTAATTATTTATTTTCTTCAAATGCTACTATTACTATGTCAGAACGCTATAAAGGACTTTTAGAAAAAGCACAACAAAATACCTCCTCTTAATGTATGTTCTCTACAAGTCTTCTGTTGTCCAGTCTTGCACTTTAAATGTCTGTATGAGCAATGTCTACGTCCATACTGTCTATGTCCATGTATGAGTACTGTCTATACTGTCTATGTCCTTACCTAGATTAGTCTATGTCTGCATGGGAGAGCAAGAAACGCAATTTCAAATTCTTTGTATGACCAGTGCATGTAAAGAAATTGACAATAAACTTGACTTGACTTGACTTGACTTAAAAGCCAATTTATATTTAGTAATAGGCCTACACAACGCTAATGTGTCAGAAAATGTGTCGCCTGCCCTGGGACCAAGAAAATTGTGGCAAACAATGGTCTCTGCCTTGGGCCCAGATACACTAGGACTACCCTATGTTGCCCAAAGAACAGAAAATGACTCTTTTCCTGGGAAAAGGATAAAGTCACCTGCCCTCAAACAACATTGTAGCAAACAATGGTTTCTGCTCTCTCTGGAACCAGGTACAACAGGTTTGTTGGGTAATCATTTCTTCATTTTATGGCAAAAAGTAAACACTGCTGCAGATTAATGTTTTCTGCAGCTTTTACAGTTTTGGTATTTCTTAGACCCACAGCTTCCAAATCATTCACAGAACTTCAGATGGCACTAATTGTGTTCTAACACTAGAGGGCAGCTACGTATGGCAGACATTCACCTTCAAGCTTAGACGCATTCTGGTCTGCAGAGGACTGATGGCTTTTTTAAATCATTGCCATGTTACAGCCATGATGTAGGCCTGTGAGAAGTAGACTATTGTATTTGGAGCTTGCAAACATTTGGCTGTCTGAGGAGGTGTCCATGAAAGTGTATGTTGAATGCTGAAAAGATTTTTTTAAAACATTTTTTTTAAAGAATCACCATGAATGTAGCTTCATGTAGGTCACTAATTCTTAAATAAAATCTGTGATAGGCTATTAGTCAGAAACAAAAAAAACCTTTTTTTAATAAAAGTTCAAAAGCAGGAATGCTTTTTTTGAGCGAAAAGGACTAAAGCACAAGCAGCCTATTATGCATTTTGTAAAAATCATGCCCTTTTAAATCTTTATTTCAGACACAAAGGGAGATCTATAAAATTTAAACAAATATAATATAAAATAAAGAAAGAAAATAAATAGCCTAGATAGCACATGCATATCACACTAAGCAAAAGAAAGAAAGAAAGAAAGAAAGAAAGAAAGAAAGAAAGAAAGAAAGAAGGAAGAACTTAAGAAAGCATGAAGAAAGTGAAATATGGACTGTTTGTCCAGTTTCTTTCGAGTATATTCTGATCCTAACTCTAACCAGGAAACAAAGCAAGTGTAGATACTAGGGGTGTAGCGGCAAAAATCACGGTTCGGTACATATCTCGGTTTTCGGCTTACTGTTCAATACATTTTTGGTAGTATATGGGAACAAAATGGAAAAAACATGTTCTTCCTCAGCATGATGTTTATTTCACAACAATAATGTCAACATACAATGAAAAAAGGAAAATACATTCAAACTGCCACTTTGGGTTGGAGATTTCATCAGTGTAAGACATAGTACTTTTCTCTAGGTTTCACAAAGAACAAGCCTCTACACCTGTTTTTTTCTTGCATTCTCTCTCAGCGTTCTGCATGAGCCACCGCATGATGTGGCAGCATAATGTAAAAACATGAACAGAGTAGCCTGTTACTCTACCTTTCGATACAGCACTGTTCGGTTCGATACAGGTCTGTTCGGTTTGGTACAAATACAATACATTGTTACAGGCCTAGTATATCATGTGAACCAACTCACGATTCGGCAGTCAGTTCCCTGACAGTATAACACACTGAGTGATGTCGAAAGTTGTTCTTCCTGTAATATTTCTGTCAACAGTAGGGCAGTGATTGATTCATTTCCCTTCTGCCTTTTCTAGAAACACACTTTACCAGTAACCAGAGCAATTAACAGGCCTGATAGGCTATATTTTTCTCACAGTTATTTCCAGCACCTCCTCATGAGGTAGTGCAAGGATTTATTTCCATCTTAATGATTGCCTATTTGTAGTAACCATTTTCAGTCTACAGATACTAGGCTGTCCTGCATGTCTGTCGTATTGAATCTTATTGACCCCTATTTCCTACATGTTTGTATGTTGAATGCACAACACCTAACATACAGGCCTACTCAAATTCCTTATATTAAGTAAATGAACATGAACATAATTCATATTAGCAAGAGTAGAACTGTAATTACACTTAATGTCTTGGAGTGTTCTTTTAGTAATTTGCTCTTATCATTTTCCATATCTCCCAATGTGCTGAACTTCCCGTTCTGTAGTTTATTCAAGAGTTTTTAATCAGGAGTTTCATTCAGGAGTTTTTCAAGTTCAAGTTTCAAGTTTATTTGGCTAAATAAACTTGAAACTTGAAACTTTTTATCAGGCAAGCACAATGCATGAGGAAAGCATCAAACTGAATGAGAATATGTCGATCATCCACTTGGATCCTTCAGCACAACCCTGAGTACCTGAGTGAGATTTACATGTGCAGCAGTTACTCATATCATCCACATGTGTGAATGTGCTTCTCTGTGCAAGCTATTGAGTAGACCCCCTCACTTCACCAGGGGGTCCGGGCAGAACATTTCCGTTTACTCGGCCTGCATGCTGAGTCTGCCCCTATATGTGGTGAGTTTTACTGGAGCGTTAGGGATTTTTTTTTTTTAAATGCTGCTTTTATGGAGAAAATTGGTGCGTGAGAGTTGGGCCACACCAAAGGCCTAGGTGCTGCTCTGTTATTGCGTCCCACATGTGATGGCTCATATTTACCTTACACCGCTGTGTAGCTTTCTTTATGTCTTTTTCTCGATCTGTCATTCTCTTTTCCTCTCTCTCTTCTTTCATTTTCACTGTCTGCATTTAGCCTTTTCTCCCCCCTCTCTTTTTCCCAACCTGTCATTCTTTTTCTCTCTTGCCTTTTCTCTGATATCTATCTGTCTGTCTGTAGCCTTCTCTTTTCTGTGTCTGTGTCTGTCTCTCTCTATCCATCTCTCTCTCTCTCTCTCTCTGTCTCTCTCTCTCTCTCTCGCCTAGCCTTTCTCTCTCTAATTATGTAAGCAGTGATCAGGCCTCTTGCGTGCCATCACACCTGGCCAGGTGCCAGGAGTTCACACGCAAAAATGTTGTCGACACACACAGAGCGGTTTCAGAGCCACGTAGGGCCTGGGCACATCACACAAATTATTTCTCACACATGCCATCACTGCCCATCGCATGCCAGGCCCTGTGTAAGCTATCCCACAAATGTCATCCAC
>NC_085880.1:7922176-7927176 GCF_034702125.1 Engraulis encrasicolus | reverse complement strand
AGAAGTAGCAAGAAAGATGGTTCAGATGACAGGCAATAGCTGAGCCGTTTGCAATCGCTGCATTGTGGAAATATTCAACATCAGATGGGTAGCAGCTTCAAGTAGTTTGAACACCACTGGGACAAAAATATCTTCATCATGTCAACCACCCCGGGCTTTTAATGGAACTAACTTGCATGGAAAAACATACTCTCGTGATTCTGCTTTAAGGTAAGATTCATCTAATTATTAAGCTGTGGGTAGCCAAATTTTAACATGAACATGCTCAAGTTTGTCGTGGTGCCTTTTGTTGATGGGTCAGGGGAGGTGTTTGACATGAAGATTGGTTGTGCTGTGGACACGAATAAGACTATGTGTGTGTTATTATGGACGCGAGATTGTTTTTTGAGCGTACGACATGACTTCATTTTCCCTAATTTATTATGATGATGACTTAATACACGATGCGTGAGGTGTGTGGAGCCTGTTAGCAAGTTGACGTGCAGCTGTGTTCTTTTGAAGTGCGCTGTGTACGAGATCAACGTTGGGCTCGAGTGACTGGCATGGGGGCTCACCGCACTCAGAAATTGACTTGATTTGAAACACCTTGCACAACCGTTGCTGAAGTGTTTGAGAATACAATCACGCACAAGAATGAGTCTCAGAAGTGTTTTCGTTGGTTTACTCGATGTAGGCCTACCAGTATTTACTGTCTGAATGCACCGCCGCTCATTTTTGTTGAGTTCGCAAGCAACCCGCCCCCTTGCCAACTTTCCTTCTTGTCTGCGAGTGTTTTGATTAGCAGCACAAAATGCGTCAACGAAGCAGGAGCTGTTACCTAGGTTGGTTTATTGCTAAATGTTCGTTTCCCCTCACATGCTATGGTGTGATTCACAGTTGGTGAACTAGACATTTTATCTTCTAAACAAAGTAGGCTACACTGCCACCCTGCATCCTCCATGTGAAACACCCTGGCATTTGCACAGAATAAACAGAAGAGGAGCAAAGTCAACTGCTAAAGCCAAAAGTTAAAGCTTTCCCCCCAAAATGCTGTGATGTTGTAGCTTTCTAAATTATTGTAAAATGTAGGCCTACAGGTCCTTAAATGTGTACAGAGTAGGCTATGGGTCCTTGAGCTACCAATTTGGCAATTTGACAAAAAAAAAAACAAAAAAAAAAAGTCTAGCTGGCCTTTTCAACAAATTGAAATTATGCATTTTCACTTATTGTTTCAGATGTAAGGTCTACAGACAATGTCCAAATGTCTAATAGTTTAGCCTATTTACTTATTTAGTTATTAGAGCTGTGGTGGCTAAGCACTGGTGGCATTTTATCTTATAGCCTACTTTATATTTACAGTATTTAGAGAAACATAGGCCTACTAATTTGTTGCACATTAAAGACCTTATCAGCATACTAGGTGAATAGGCCTAGTTGCCGATCCAAGCCATACTATTTGTTCAAAGTTTTTAGTCTTTTATAAAGGTTTTTAGCTGATAGTGACTCTCCAGATTTGGTTAAAATGCAGGAAATTGCATCTAAGAAATACATTCTTTTCTGGGGGAGGACCCCCAGACCCCGCGCTAAAAAATACACAACAAATATTTATTTTCTATATTTACTGCCTACCCTACCATACCCCTCACTGCACGTCACTGCTGTAGGTGTAGGAAGAGGTGTAAATATGAAAGAGAGTGCAGATGGGAGAAATCAAGAGAGAACACACACACACACACACACACACACACACACACACACACACACACACACACACACACACACACACACTGAGAGACATGCACGCACGCACGCACCCACACACACACACACATGCACAGAGAGAGAGAAAGACACACACACTCACACACACACACACACACACACACACACACACACACACACACACACACACACACACACACACACACACACACACACACACACACACATACGACAAAGCTAGGTCCGAGTACACCATGGGCTGGCACTAAGCACATACACACACAAACAAAAAAGATGTTATCTCTCAAAGGAATGTCTGACATGATGTCATGTAATGTGTGATAAACTGAGGGAAAGAGAGAGAGAGAGACAAATAGGCAGGCAAAATATAGCCTGTCAGATGTGAACACAATGCATGCCGATTATAGATGTTGCGGCTATGCCAAAGGATGTGGCCCTATTGCCTTATGTAAGTACATCAAACATGTCTGATTGTAGAAGAAGAAGAAGGCTCAGGTCTCTGCCCTCATGTTTTTAAATTAATAGCCATGTTTAAATAAAGGCTTTTTAATCATTTTTGCACAAGAGTGCATTGGACTCTCTTCTTGATAAGTCTGATTGTATACTTTAGGAACAGTCCACCCTTTTTCGATTTTCGCTGTATTTCATGAATGTGCATATATTTTTTGTCTATGTGTTTGCATTGCCCAGTTTAACAGTAGGCCTTTAATAGCCAAATTAAGTGCAGCAATGCAAGTCTATGGGAGCAAACGTCCGCAATTGTACTTATAAGCTACCAGTACTTAAAAATGAATGTAAAATTCACCAGAGTGCAAATCAGCTATTTAATACCACCCTGTTATCATTTGTGGCTTGATGCTAATGCTCCCTTTTACTTCCAGTGATTATGCTAAGCTATGCTAATAATTCTGAGCCAATAAATCTAAGTACTGAAAAAATTATGAAGGAAATTATATGCATATTCATGAATAATGCTTGGAAATACTGCAAATATGTGAAAATCAAAAATGGGTGGACTATTCCTTTAATAACAGAGCGAGGCATGTGGCTCTTTCTTTTACTCTGGAATTATTTCATGGAATAGACTTCCACTAAACATTAAAATGTGAAAAGTGATTTAAAATAAAAAGTCAGATTTTTTTAAATAAATTGGAAAATTAGATGATGAGAAATGTGTTTGTGTATGTGATAGAGTATGCTGTGTGTGGTTCTACTTCTGTATTGTCCTTCTCCACCATGGACCATGTTGGAAATAAGTGTTTAACACTTTTAGGCGCCGTATATACATACCCTGGTATTTTTCTTTTCTATGTGAACCAAAATATCTTCGTTCACACCATCTGCAAATCTGCATGAATATGCTGCAGAAAGCTGTCATAAATACATTATGCCTGTAAAGAGAATGCCATTTAAGTCCCCATTTTTCTCTGTATAGAAATGGTAAGCGGATTTTTACAAAAATCTCCCCTTGCCTGAGTTTTTCGGAAGATTTGTTTCTCTGTCTGTGTATAAACAAAAGGCACAAATGAAGTGAAAGGTCTTTGTTTATCAAATGGCCCCTTACATGTAACCCCTTGGATACTGTGTGTCTCCATATATCCATAAATCAACCAAACCAAACACCAATATGCTTCAGTGGCAAGATATCCAGAACCACTTCAAGCTTTTCTCAAAGTGTCCTCTCTCCATGACCACAACGAGTTTCCATGAAATAAAGACTGTGTCACGTCCACCCAACCGAAGCACGACTCACCGTCCTCCGGCGACTGTTTGGCAAGACTTTCAAAGGGGCACACAAATCCTGGGGTGTGTATTGTGGTGCTGGTGTGGGTGGCCATGATCCATGGCTTGAATTGGCTCTGGCTTACTAGAAGTTTTATTCATCATAATAATAATAAAAAAAACCAAATCTTCAAGCCTGTTGGGAGCACTTAGGATGACAACAGCATGGAAAGTGCAGTCAACATGCAGTGAGTGATGTCAACATGCGTGAAAAATGTTTGGTCAGAAAAGATGACTAGGAGAGGCCATGTGTTCAGGCAAGCAGAGGAGGACCTGAGGCACTCGAGCTCTCAACACTCATATCGTCACTCATGGCTGTGCTGATTGTGGAGGCTTTTTTCATCTCTCTTCACAAATAGGAGCTGAAGGGAAAGTGTTTTCTTTCTGTTGTGGGCAGATCTTTTTTTCTGACGATCACATATTTCCCCCCTTTGTTTGTCTGGTCTCATTTGATATTGAACCATACACCTTGATTGAATCATCAACAAACCCATCACACGCGCACACACACACAGACACACGCACACACACACACACACACACACCTGGAGCAATAAAGTATTTCAGGAGGGCGGGGTAGGCTGAAATAACATTGCTCTCGCCAGGTACTGTATAATGTGATTCCGCAAAGCTCGACTTAGGCCCACACATAGATCTGGTAGACCGCCCTACCAGGGTTGCTTCACAGAATTCAGAAGAAATGGGTCAGTCAGATTCACCAGGTGGGATTTCTTACAGATATGACATTGTGAAAGAGGTTAAACATAGGGATATGGAGTCATGCTCTGGTATCGATCCTGCTATTTCAAATGTATCTACGTTTGTAAGACATAATAGATTTCTTTAAAGGGGATCCAGGTAAGATAAAAAAAACTAATTAATCACGGGTCAGCTGATGCTTATGCGAGTCATTAGTAAGTGAACGATGGCTCTTGCGACCACTTCCACGGTCCACTGTCAGAAAACCCCACATGCAACTTTTGACAGCACGGTCCGAACGAGTGTCGTGGGTTACACTTTTCATTTGAAACATTGCTTTACATACCATATTCAGATTTGTATCAACTTCTGGCATTCCATGATGAAAAACAGTCTCACAGTGAGTTTATTTAAACAGCATTCATTAGATTTTGAGACGGGCATGCCACGGGCACCGCACAAACGACGTCATCCTACATTGTGCCCCTTTTAAAAATGAACAGAGGTTTGAAGGTTTGAGGTTTGAATAGGTTTGAAGGAATTTATTGGTGGAAGCGATCACCTGACCGGGTTTAGTGAGAGCTTGAAGCCACGCCATCTGAAAATGAATCCGTCTGCTGTTCTACCAGTTGCATATGTGGAGCAATGCGGAACCACGTTGATCTAGTGAGATCCGGGCTAAAAAGGAAGACCTTTTTTGAACCTTTTAAAACAAGACTCAGTGGTACACCGTTTCAGAGGAGTTACGGTACATGCACACCAACGGCGCGGACATCCATACGTCCACAGAACGTGTC
>NC_085880.1:7907176-7917176 GCF_034702125.1 Engraulis encrasicolus | reverse complement strand
CCTTTTGGGTGGGGGGGGGGGGTGGTGTTTGTATTCTTGCAGCGTAAATGCAAAACGGCAAAACAATGACTACAGTATGACAGTGGCGCATGGAGAAACCAAGTCAAATTTAAGGATGTCAGTATGAAAATTTAAGACCACCATTTATTAATCACCATTATTATGAACAAAATGTTTTTAGTAGGCTACTATGGCCGTATCTTTTCAGTGTGTTTTTAAAGTGTGTTGAATAGCCTATCTTTACAGAGCAATGCAGCACTGATAGTATGCAGAGATAATTTCAGTCATACACAAGTCATAAACAACTGAAACAATTTCAAAATGATAAACATTTGGTATATAAAAGGCACATAGGCCCTATTTCTAAAATATGATGAAGCATTATCATGCCTTCAGTGGTATAGGCTACAAATTAAAAAGGGCTCAGAAATTCACCATTTGTCATGGGTAAATAGTAGGCTACTATGAGAGAGAGAGAGAGAGAGAGAGAGAGAGAGAGAGAGAGACAGAGAGAGAGAGACAGAGAGAGCAATGAGATAACTCATTGGATTGGTTAACACCCCTGTTAAGAGTGACTTCTTCTATGAAGGTTTTTTTTTTCAGCTCTCTGGGGCAGTAGCACAGCAAAGGCTTTCTATTGTGAGTTTGGCCAATCGTTTTGTCCACAACTGAAGCAAGAAACAGCACAAATTGAAGTGAATTCCATACATGTCAACAACAAACATTTCCTTTACACGCGGCATGCGATGTAAACGCAGTTAGCGATTATGCAGGCGACTAGCGATTTGGACGAAGATCCTCGCATATCGGCGTGTCATAACGCATCGTTGCGCACATGTTCCCAATGTTACACGTGTGCACACATGAATCAACTGTAATACCCTTACGGTCACTTCCTAATGCTTTCCCCTCATTCTGTTACCGTGGGACTACTTATCTAACCAATACAGAGTCTGTAGGATGTATTTACTCCAGGAGGAAAATGCGAAGGAAATTCAAAATCGTAATTCAAATCGTTTTTAACAAAAACGGATATCGTTAAAAAAAAAAAAAAAAAAGTTAAATTTTTTTTTTTTTTTTTTTTACATTTTCGTAAACTATGGCGGCCAAATTTAAACTATGGCGGGCCGCCATAGTTTCCTCAATGTATGGGAAACACTGGACTTATTCATACTTTACACCAGTGGTTTCCAATTATTTTTCCCCAAGGGCCAAATTATGTAACGCAAATGAGACAAACAAATCGCCCGTTGACCGAATGGCCACAGATAGCACACATATATGTTTTAATTTGTTCCAACTTCATGGTTGGCCAAATGTTTGCCATGCCCGGGCCGAATCTGGCCTGCGGGGCACCATTTGGAGACCACTGTGACATGTGTATGCCCACTGTATGTGTAGATAGCGAATAATCATAATCATAATCAGTGGTTAATCAGATTCTCACAGTCTCTCTCTCTCTCTCTCTTTCTCTCTCTCTGTCCATCTAACCGTCTTTGTGTCTTGGCCTGTCTCTCCTTTTCTCTCTATTGTTCGAGAGGGGAAAGAAGAAATGTAGGTCCCTCAGCTTCTGCACTGGCTGTTGCCATGGCAGTATTTGGTTGCTGTGTTGGAGGTGCAACCATGGGGCTTAAGCAGCGCAGCTAGGAGGTGAGGGAGGGATGGAGGTGGAGAAGGAGAGGGAGAGGGGAGGCAGGGGAGAGGGGAGAGGGAGAGTGGTGGAGGCAAGGGAGTGGAGGGGAAGGAGAGAAAAAGAGTGGAGAGGCAGAGTTGAGGATGAAGAGGGAGGGGAAGGAGAGTGGAGAGAGGAGACGGGGAGTGGAGGTAGACAAGGGAGGGAGAGGAGGGAGGGGAGGGTTGGGAGTGGAGGGGAGGGAGGGCCTGTCAAGATGGATTACGAGCGTCTCAATGAGCTTTGATGTGATGACAGCACCAGACAGGATAGACAGCTTGAGGAACTGTGGCTTCCCCTCTCTCTCTCTCTCTCTCTCTCTCTCTGACTCTCTCCCACGGTCATTTGGTCTGTCCCTGAAACGAAACATTGTCTAATGTTCTCTTCGACTCCTTTAGTTTCTAGATGTGTCTAAATGTGTGTGTGCATACGTACGTGATTGCGTGCGTGCGTGCACGTGTGTGTAAAAAGCTTGCATTATGTCTCAAAAATGCTTGAAAAATGCTAAAAAAATGTTTGTTGAAAAAATAAATGTGCAGGTTCTCTTTTATAGATTTTCAGTCCATTAAAAAATAACCTTTGTACTTCTGTGCTCTGCACTTGCCCTGCAAGACCTGTTTAGTGTTTACACAATCAAATGAGAAACACTGAAACACTTCAGTTCCACCTGCAAATTTGTGTATAAAAAGGAGACAATCCGCACACTTCAGGTCTATTTTTGTGCAAAGAAGCTTTACTTGACGCACACACACACACACACACACACACACACACACACACACACACACACACACACACACACACACACACACACACACACACACACACACACACACACACACACACACACAGATTTATTTCTAGCTTTAGTTAAGAAAAGTCAAACACAGGCGAATGACAGGTGACAGATGACTGGTGATGTTGGTGGCCTGTCACCGGTGCAAGAAAACCCTGCAAATTTGGAAAGGTTTACACAGTCAGGTTTACACAGTCACATTTTATGAATGGTGTCTGACCTCATTTTTTTTTCGTTCATTCTTTTTTTGTTTTTTCTTTCCATTGATTCAAGCTCGAAACGGGCCATGTGCATTCTTCACAGTTTACATGTGCTTATGTAACCTAGTAATGGAATAGGAGGACTGGATGTGTCAGGTTGGAAACGGCGTGCTGCTGAACTGGATTGGCAAGGTCGCGGAGAAGTATAGAAAAAAAAAGAGGAGGAGAAGAGAAGCATGCACGCAAGGGTGCTGTAGCGAAGCACGCAAAGGCGCTGTAGAGAAGCACGCAAGGGCGCTGTAATCACTCTCCTCACTCGCACGCACTCACGTACACACACTCCAGGAGCAAGTCCGTGCAGCTACCATACCGCACAGACCACTGTGCACATAATGACAAAACACACTACCGCCGCGCTGCCTGCAGTGCAAAGTGTGTGCACGGTCTTGATTAGTATTAGAGTGTGTTGCATGCCTTTTTGTCATGATCATGCATCGCATAGGAAGTTGAAAAGGGAGAAATGTATAATGCATTTGCACTAGCATGGTTGTGTTGACTAGTTGGGTTTTTTTGCATACAGGGTATACTAGCGGCAGTTTCTTTTACAGTTGCAGAACAGGTCATATCTTAAAAGTAACTCTTTTGGTTGTGTGTGAGAGAGTTTTGACACCATGTTATTGTTGGCTAAGAAGCGTGTAGATGCAATATATGTATGCATAGGCTACATACATACATACATACATACATACATACATACATACATACATACATACATACATACATACATACATGCATACAGTACATACATACATATACATACTTTGTAACATACACATATACACATACACATATATAGGCATACACATATATAGGCTATGCATACATTACAGAAAGAAAGAAAGAAAGAAAGAAAGAAAGAAAGAAAGAAAGAAAGAAAGAAAGAAAGAAAGAAAGAAAGAAAGAAAGAGAGAAAGAAAGAAAGAAAGAAACGTGTGGAGCTGCTGCATTCCTGCAGTGTGTTTGCCCAATGAAGTGGCCAGCCAGTAGTAGAGGGGAGGGGTGAGTAGAGAGGAGAAGGAGAGGAGTAATTGTTAGAGTGTGCTCACCTCTTGTCATCTCATCTCATCACGTGAGCCCGCCACACCCCACTACACCTCCAGCACCATACACCTTCGCACGCCAACACACGGGAAGGTGTGTGTGTGTGTGTGTGTGTGTGTGTGTGTGTGTGTGTGTGTGTGTGTGTGTGTGTGTGTGTGTGCTTGCCAACTAGTGTCTCATCAAGAGTCTCATTTCCTTTTCCTTTTGTTCTGTTTTCTTATTGCATATTGTGTGTTATTAGTATATTTTATAAGTTTTTATTTGTGTCATTGGTTATTAGTAGGTTATTAGTAGGCCTACATAATTCTGCATTTTCGTTTGAATTGTGATGAACATGACAGGCTACTTTGTGATATAGCGAGCCTTCGGGTGTAAGTTCATTATGGAGTTGAATTGCAATGTGGAAGTCAATAGTAGTCTACTACCTCTACTGGCAGCGTGGTGTAATATCCCCCTGCAGTAGCCTACAGTCCTCACACCTCCCAGCTCCCAATAGCTCACTAGCATGCACACCATAGGGGCCACATACAGCCTATTTGATCTCAAGTGGGCCGAACCAGTAATAGCAAGTGGGCCGAACCAGTAGCCAAATACCTATAATTGTGAAAGATTGCAAATGTCTGCTTCATATTGGTATAGACTTGCTCGTCAATCATCTTGAAGTGGATGACAAGGGTTATATCAGAGCATCGGATCATTGACTGTAAAGGGTGACCAAAAAGACATTTGTTCTCGAGAATTAAGAACCTGAAATCTCAGGCAACTGCAGTAATGGGCTAGAGATTTACTTCTTTTAGGCCTATCGCCAATCTTTTTATTTCTCTACAAGTCCCCCGTAAAATACGAGAAAACCACGTTTGTTCCAAAACATTACCTGATTGATTGTATGAATAGATATGCGTGGCTCCCAGTAGAAAGGCCTTTAATTATCATCTCACAAGTGTGGCCACTTCTAAAGGTTAAACTGTGTTAATAACCTGTTCACAGTCAAGTAGTTGTGATTTTCTGCATCATGTAGATGTGTATTAGAGGAACGAACCTCAAATGGGTTCATGAAGAGACACATAGTAGGCCTAAAATGGTAAGACTTGCTGTGACAAAATTTGTGGGCCTTCACTCAACGGTTAGGCCCAAGTATTTAAAGGTAAAAGCGTAGAAAGGTCACTGATAACAATCATAGTGCTGCACTCGGGTCACTTATTATGTACTCCCCTTCCTGTCTGGCTGAGAACACAATGCATGTCTAGGCCTACTGTTGGCTCACTGCAGTGCAGGAACTGGAGCAAGAAGCAAAGCGACCTGATGTGTGGTTGCGCCAATGAGATGAAAAGGTAAAGTTTGAACATTGTCAACAATTTAATTGAATCTCTAGAGTATGTATGTTATGGAAATTCTGATGCAAGGCATAAAAGAAAATATTGATTCAGCATCTTCTGAATAATTAAAAAAAAAACACAGCTAGGCCTTACCGTGGTGCTAATGGTAGGGCACTCGTCTGCTACGCGGCCCCTGGTCTTTTGCCGATCCTTCCCTGTCTCTTTCTCACCACTCACTTCCTGTCCAACTCCTCACTGCACTCTGTAATAAACGCCAAAAATGCCCCCCAAAAATATGTATAGAAAACACAGCTATCAACAGCCTTGTTGAAAGACTACAATATTTAGCAAAGTCTGTTCATCGTAGTCTATGTTTGTCTCTGTAGGCCTACATACATTACATTACATTGCATTTTGCAGACGCTTTATAACCCAAGCAAATACACCTTATTATAACATACACACATATTGTGCACATAGGTTTGGGGATACGTCTGATCCCAGATGCCTGGATGTTGACATAATTACTGCATGTGATAAAGTGCCCTGCTTGACTGCTTCCTGCTATTGGTGACATCAGTGTTTTTGCTGTCCCTACTCTGAACTGTGTGCGAATCTTTTTTTGGTAACGTGACCCGAGGGGGACGTGCAAAGATGAGACGCAGAGGCACAAACAGTCGTGCCGTTACCATAACAGTGGACCAGACGCACCAGCCTGTGATGATGGGGCACTGCTCTGGCGCTAATGAATCTCATCTCTCCGTCATTAGCAGGCACACGGCACTCACGTTAGCCGTTAGTGTGCACGTTGTCCTCCCTCTGCCAGCTCCCTCCGTCCGTCTCTGCTCCCTGTTCCCTGTTCCCTGGCTTTATTTCATCCAGGAAAATCTTGGACGAAAAATAAGCTAGTAACAGTGATGGGGGTTTCCCCCTCGGTCGGCCGTGCCGTCTAGGAAAGCATTTTTGTGTTGCGCCCTTGCTATTGTCGTATAGGCTTGCAGTGAGCCATGGCTCCCAGAGGATTGGACTTGGGTCTTGCCTCGCAACCAGCACTGTGACCTCCCTGGAAGGTTGGCAAATGAAAGTGTAGTAATTACCAGCTAGCTGGCGATGGCATTGACAGTTCCCCTTTGTAACACGTAAGCCCAATAAATCCCCCTCTAATTTGGAGAGGAGTGATGAATTTAACACGTTTTGGTGGGGACTTGGAGACACACCTTTGTTTTTATGTATGTTTTCGCGTTGCTAATTGATGTCAACAGCACAAGTGTGCTTTGTTTTGTTTTTCGGTCCCCTTTTAATGTTCCAGGGCCTGACCAAAAATTTGAACCCTTTTGTGAGAAAGCGCAACTCCGTGACAAAGCTCACAGGGAGGGCATGACGCGAGCGTGTCTCGTTTCTGAGCGCCAGAAGTGTTTAGGTTACATGCTATGCTCTACATCTCTGAAACTCTTGCCAGGTCACCCTTTTTTTAGTAAACAATAATTTTTAACTGTCCTCTTTTACGTGACAAGGCCTATGCGTGAGAAGTGCATTTCCTACTGTTGCCAAACATGCAATGAGGTAATGATGATGAACGACTAAACACATCCGGTAGCCAAAGTTGTGTAGGATTGGATTGTTCTGTAAATCATCAAACTTTGCTCATTAGCAAAATGTTTATGCATAGTTTCTAACTTGCTAGAGGTGCATGTAGCCCAGTGTTGATGTTTAATATTCCATATCCCTAATATTTTTTAACGAGAGCAATTAGCACATCTTTACGGAAATCGACCATGGTAAACCATTTTCGTAAGGGAGGCCTATTTCCAAATTTGAAACATGTGAGTCATATGTTTGTCCCGAAGTCAGTAGGCTAAATGGCCCTGAGACATGGGGAGTGACAATGAGTCACCGGCTAAGACGTGCTAATCCATTGTAATCCAACCCTTACTCTACATATCATTTACTGTTCCGCAATAATGTAAATATCATTGTGCTGCGTATTGTTCCCTTTTGCACGGCACTTGGTGTCACTCCCTCCCTGCCTGCCTTGAAGAATGAGGGAAGGAAACGAATCAGTGATTGGGGTGTGTCACATCACAGGCATTACAGTACCGTAGCCGTGCTGTCCCATTTTCCAGCACTAAGTAACCACCACCCTGTGCTGGGGTGGCAGGATGACCAAAACCCACTCATGCATCCTGCCTGCTCTCTCTCTCTCTCTCTCTCTCTCTCTCTCTCTCTCTCTCTCTCTCTCTTTCTCTCTCTCTGTCCTCCTGTCTATCTGTCTGTCTGTCTGTCTGTCTCTCTCTCTATCTCTCTCTTTCTCTCTCTGTGTCTGTCTCTATCATAAGTAGTGTAGAGCTGCCTGAGGTACCTTGCATGAAGTATTGAGTGCTCAGTGTAGTGATGCCTCTCTGTAGTAACGGATTGACAACAGTCACAGCTTTATACTTCATTTATACTTTCTTGGTCTCTTGGTTAAGTATGAGAAAGGCTTTGTCTCTAAGTTTTGACAAATTGCTACACCAGCAACCCTGTGTGTGGGAAAGTGGGGGTGGAGGGAGAATGAGAGAGAGAGAGAGAGAGAGAGAGAGAGAGAGAGAGAGAGAGAGAGAGAGAGAGAGAGAGATGCACTAAATGTGGCCCATTCTCCCATGCACAAGTGCATATCTCATTTGTTTTGCACCACTGGTTCTACTCTGTTTCCTTAGTGATGATTGGGTGGAGGAGAGGGAGGCGGAGGGGAGGAGAGGAGGTGGAGAAAAAGGACAAGAAGAGCGAGGGAGGAGGTGGAGGTGGAGGAGGAGGAGGAGGAGGAGAGAAAGAGGCTTGGTGGAGTGGAGAGCTGTGCACCAGCACCGGCAGGCTGTTTTGTTTTTGTTTCTCTGGTGCTGTTGGAGCGAAGAAAAGGCCAAGGCACCACAACAGCCAGTGCTGCGTGGTGCCATTTTGTCTGTTCCTATTATCGAGCGATTTACAACTTCCTGGAATTTTCGGTAAAGTCACCTGAAAACAAACAGCGCTACGTGGCCAGGAAAAGGAACATGCGTGCGGAGGGTTTGTTTTCGAAGTGTCTGATATCAGTTTACGCTTCTTATTCCCACACATTGGCCAGTCGACAATGAATGATAATAATGAGTGGCTGGTTCTCTTGCTGGCTTCTATTAGACATCACTGATTTTATGTAGACGTTCTTACTGCAGCAGGGGTCGCCGGCGACCCTATTCACTTGCTGAAAATGCTCAACTATCATAACAACATTGCTATGCCATTACAGAGAGCCATAGTGCTGCGCTAAGGGGTTAAAGTGCTTTGACCTTGTCTCTGAAGAAGAGAGTGTGTGCTCCGGTCATCCCTGGGTCTAGTCACTGAGAAGTAGCCCAGTCTTTCTTCATTCTACGGTCTGGACTGTGAGCACCACGGGCTGAAGCGCAAGACATCCTTCCTTTAAGTGCTTTGACCTTGTCTTCATTTTTAAGCACACTTGAGTACATAACCAAATGTACTCATCTGAGTAGGTTAAGTGACCTTAAAGCGAAACTGTACTGTACCATTTCTGGAAATAAACTCATTTTAGGCCTACACCTCCCCTTGAGTTTGACCTTTCTCTTGTACTTCCAGTTGTTCTCTGAATTTGGCAGTGCACATTTTACCTCCACTTATATAGCATATATCATTGAATATTATGGGTCCAGCTAGCGGCTAGCTGGACCCATAAGATTCTATATTAATTCCTAGCTTGTATCTAAAATCACCAGACTAAGAGAATGACTGAAAGAACAGAGGAAAGTTCAAACTCAATTATTTAATTGAAGGAGAGGTGTAAAATTCGCTTATTCAAAATAATGTTTTACAGTGGTTCGAGCAATTTGTAGATCTAATTAATCTATGTGAATTGAAATTTGCTTACATTAGCCATTCTCCAGGTGAAATAGCCCCACTAACTACATTTGACGCCTATACAGTTAACTTTGAATGAAAGAGAATTCCACCTACTTGGCAGGTGACCAAAGAGAAAAAAAACACTTAGTGTTGCTTTAAGTCCCTTTCCAGTGAACCATGATGGTGCTTGACATTTCCCTGCAATCACCAGGAAGTGTCCTGGATGCTGATTGTGTCTCCAGCCAGTCCTGTGACTTGCCGTAACTGGAGTGTTGTGTTGGGAATGGGGATGCATGGCTTTGCTCATGATAAGCCCTATTGGTGTGAGAGTAGCCTGTTCTTTTATTAGTGGAGCAGAGCACTGAATGCTCCTCTCATGCACTACTATGTGCTGCTTTGGAAAGTGAAAAGGGCATAGAACAGAATATAGGACTGCCTTTTATTACAGCATTGTATTATGTACAGTAATGCACAAAGTAGGTTGCAATACAAATACTGACACTTTCACCACACTTTCAGTCTTTTTAAGCATTAAGTCTGGTATGTAGGCAACTTAAACACATCATGAATACAAGTTCTGAACAAGCAACAACTAACACAATGATGAGTAGGGAACATGTTTGATTTTTATAGAAAAATTTGATTTTTATAGAGGCCAGGTATGGGTATTTCAAGGTACTCATCGGGTAGGTAAGAGCACAGAGAAGACAAGAACGCATCAAACTTTACAGAGTAATATTGAACGTTCACCAGACACTTTTATGGAGATGATCATCCATTAACATTGCTTCACCCAGCAATTTAGTGCAGGCATTTTTGTCACTGCGGCTTGTCTAAGCAGATCAACAATGTCAAGGGAATAGTTTGTCCTCCTTGAGGTGCCTGATTGCTATGCTCAGGTTCTTGGAAAGTGTCAGCAATCCTGACAGATTCTTGGATTATTTCCCCCAACCTTTCTCTCATCTTTCCTCCTCTGCATCTTTCCTCTTCGCTTTTCTTTTCTTTTCTTTTCTTTTCTTTTCTTTTCTTTTCTTTTCTTTTCTCTTCT
>NC_085880.1:7894676-7902176 GCF_034702125.1 Engraulis encrasicolus | reverse complement strand
TACATGGCACTTTCACTTAAATGCGATTAAACGTCTGGGGAAAATAAAGCATTGCGATTGGACTGAGGACGCACGTGCTGAGCGAGCCAAATAAGGCACGGGGGCGTGGTTCAATGCCACCGAGATGCAGGTCATCTTCCCCACGAAAATCGTTGCCTCAGGCGGACTGAAATCACAACATTTCCCCCTTTCTCCCTGGATCATTTACAATGCTACATTAGCTACCCTGTTAGCATAGAAAAACGAGTGGTCAAATGGTAATGTGGAGTAACTTTGTTGTGCTTCATTACTTTGTGGGGCACTTTTACATCAATATATGGAAGCCACAACATTTATAGTCGCTTAGGGACTTTAAATTAAGCAAAACTTTCATGTGAAAATCAACAGGAAGTGCCGCCATGTTTTTCTCACTGGCAAAGAGCTTTTGGTTTGCACGCATGAGCTCCAGGCCAAAACTGAGCGACTGCCACCTTGTGGACACAAGAGGGAATCACAAGAGGGAATCACAATTCAGAAACCCATCACGGGAGGGCGGACGGACGGACGGAAGGACGGACGGACGGACGGACACCAAAGCCTCTTATAGAGATGCGTGGGACGCATCTAAAAAAGGTGGATTTGGAGAAGATCCACCCATTATGAAAAGTGTAAATTTCCAAGTAACAATGAATAATTTGTATTGTACTTTGTATATGTGTATGAATAATACTTTGTATACGTGTACTTTAAATTGATGGTGGTGGTTAATACAGGCCTACATGAAAAAGGTAACACTTTTAGATGAGCAGCATTAATTCTAGAAATAAAGTTATAAATACATGTAGCCTACATACTCTACCCTACGGAAGTTCAATTCCCTAATCATGCCATTACATGTTATTATGAGGATGAGTGGAAAGTGGCAGTGATTAAGTTACAAGTAGCCTACATTCCAGGAAGACATAGCTGTAATGGTAGTAACATTAATCATTCTCAACCGCTCATCAACAGCAAGTGATAAACCATTACGATGTGATGTGCCATGAGGGTTACTCAACCTTGAAGGACAGTTTCTCAAACAGTCACACAGGAAGTATTTGATGACTTATTCCCAAACCAGCGGTAAAACCAGAACATTTTCCCCATTCACATTCACCATCTATCGGTACCACCAAAACATTTTTCCCATTGAGCTATATTATTCTGTTGAACTGACCTGGGTTGCATTTCTCGACAGCATCAATGCTAAATAAATGTTCAACTTAGTTGGTTGCGATACAATTTCCCATTGGCAACCTACTAAGTTGCTGTGTTTTTTTTAAATTATTTTTTTTTAGAAAAAATGGACTCCTGTGTGGCTTCAGAGTAAATACTTTCATGCCCCTCCCCACCACCAATACCACTTCTTGTTATCAGGACATTTACTAACAAACCGATTTCAATAGCTGAGGCAAATGAAAGCACCTTTTGCAGCTTATAGAGCTTCAACTCTTTTGGGAAGACTGTCCACGAGGTTGAGGAGTGTGTTCATAAGGTTTTTTTGGCCATTCTTCCAAAACCGCATTTGTCACACATTGATGTTGGTCGAGAAGGCCTGGTTCTCAGTCTCTGCTTCATTCCAAAGGTGTTGGAATGGTCAGAATGGTCAGGACTCTGTGCAGGCCAGTCAAGTGCATCCACACCAGACTCTGTCATACATGTCTTCATGGACCTTGCTGTGTGCACTGAGGTCTGAGGCATTGTCATGTTGGAAGAGGAAGAGGCCTGCTCCAAACCGTTCCCACAAGGCTGGGAACATGGAATTGTCCACAATGTTTTGGCATCCTGAAGCTGTAATACAGTGTTTCTCAACAGGGGTGCCGGGGCACCCTGGGGTGCCGCGGTAGAAACGTGGCTGATAAATAAATTGTGTAATATAGTACATATTTATCTAAATTGATAAGCTAATGCTAGTCAGTGGAATCTTTCATCTGCCATTTACGCACAATAAAGTGAATATAGGTCGCCCCAGTCAGCTGCAACTTCGAACGTAGGTCCTGTGACATCTCCAAATGTGTTACTTTTCTAAGCTTGTGTGGTATCAAATGTGATGCCATGTTACGGCTTGTTGGTTTGGGCTGCCTTGAAATTTTTCATGAATTGAAAGGGTGCCTTGCCTAAAAAAAGGTTAAGAAACACTGCAATACATAGCTGCAAAAGGAGGATCGACATCATATTGAACCCTACGAGTTAGGAAGTCAAGGCAGGTTAGCGAATATGGCAATGTAGTGTATGCTCTGTCAAAGTCCTTTGTCTTGCCAGGGCCAGTGGCACCACGGGGAGTTTTGGACCACACCTTAGTGGGGGTGAGCTATAGGTACAAACAGGCCCAAGTGAGCTAGGCACAAACAGGCCCAAACTCTCCTTGAGATAACCTCAACATTGATTCTGAGTCATCCATGAATCTCAATCTTACATCCCCTTCTTGAGAAAGTGAACAGCAGCTCAGAGGGAGGCTGGCCCTGTCTTAAACGAATGTGGATGCACCGTTTCCTTCCTAGTTTGGGAGCCGTCTTCAACCTCCCTCCCTCCCTTCTTTCCTTCCCTCCTCCTCTCCCTCTCCCTCCCCCTCCTCCTCTGCCTCCACCCTTCCTTCCCTCCCCTGCAGGACTCTCTGGGCAGATTTTATGGGTTAATGAAGCTGGACCTCTCATTACTGGAGCCAGTCAAGTCTGAAGACACACACACACACGCGTGCACGCACACACACACACACACACACACACATTCTAACACATACACACATACACTCAAGAACACACACACACACACACACACACACATATGCATACGCTTTCTCTCTCTCCAATCACCCACCCAGGTACAACGCCATGATGAGTTTCGGGCACAGCTGTTACGTAAAGGCTCGTCCACTCTATCTCCTCTATTTTGACCAAAATAAAATAAAGCAAACATAAACGTGTCAAATTGAAAAATGGAATAGCATCTAAACTTCAAAAGCGTTTTCCCAAGGCTACCTGATTATGGATTAATGATATATTAGCAGTTCCACTCTGTAATAACTGACGTCGTCTCAGCCAGAGCTTTGAGAACACAGCTGTTGGCAGATCATGTGCTCGCCTCACTTTCTCATTTTTCATTTCCGATATCGAGACCGCAGACGCTTCCTGCTTCCCTAATTTTCTTTCAGCTTCTTTGACATCTTGAAGTGCAGGTTCACAAGCTAGCTGGGCCTTGACTTGCTGCCCTGTTCAGTCTCTCCCCCCAGTGTAAGAATCCCATGTGGGACTGCATGCACCGCTGGAGAAAGTAATTACAGCCAAAACAGAATATGAGTATGGTGATCCTCTGGGAACTGAACACACCCAGCTAATCTGATGTGGCATGGTAGGCTATGATAGCTTTTTTACTACAGATGCAGGTGCAGAGGAATGGGGAAAAAAACTGCACAGAAAAAAATAATAGTAAACTAATGCCTCTTTTCCACTGCCGGATTTCCGGTAGGCTTAGCTCGATTGAGCTGTGTCGCGCCCAATCAAAAAGCAAAAAGTGGCAGCCGAGTCACGCTGTGTCGAGCTGTAGGCCTTTCCAGAAAAGCGGCAGTGGAAAAGAGCCATTATATATCCAGGTAGAGAATTTAGAACACTGTGGAGAGGAAGCTTCATCTACAGTGGCGTCAAAGGTCAGTGTAAAATTCTGCAGTTGGGCAGTGTAATTTCAACTCTACTATTAATATTTCCACAATATTGAGCCGAATTAACTGAGAATCTTGCACTGACGAAAGAGTAAGATTAATTTAAAAAAAATTGAGTGGGACCAAATGTAATCCAGTTCTCTTTGAGAGTTATAATAACTCTTTTTCTATGTGCCTATGAGACACCAAAATAATGTCTACTTTGATTGTGTCTCTACCCCCAGAACTAGACAATACACCTGACAATATAAAGCAGCAACATGGATAATTTACATTACTATTGATAGGTAGGGATAATAGATCATTATAGGCCTATATTATTATGATTATCTTGTTATTTTTGCACACTTGCACTCTGCAGTAAGAGAGAACTCTTACTGTATCTGTATCCTCCTTTCCTGACATTATCTCTCTTTCTGTCGCTCTCTCTCACACACACTCCTCCATTAATTATCTCTATTCCACCCATCCACTTTCTCTCTTTCCCTTCCAACCACTTGACAATCATTTACTTTATTATCCTCTCTCTCTCTCTCTCTCTCTCTCTCTCTCTCTCTCTCTCTCTCTCTCTCTCTCTCTCCCATGTTCCTTACCTCATGAGTGGTTGCTTCCCCTTAGCCACAGTGGCTGCGCTAATTTATCATCCTATGAATGGGGAGAAATGGGTGGAGGATTCTGGTCTGTTTTTGTTGTGAATGGGTCTAGGTGGCTCACAGCCAAGTGTGTGTGTGTGTGTGTGTGTGTGTGTGTGTGTGTGTGTGTGTGTGTGTGTGTGTGTGTGTGTGTGTGTGTGTGTGTGTGTGCGTGTGTCTGTTTGTGTGTGTGTGTGTGTGTGTGCGTGTGCGTGTGCGTGTGCGTGTGCGTGTGTGTGTTCGTGTGTCTGTGTGTGCCTGTGTGCCTGTGTGTGCGCGTGTGTGCGTGCGTGCTTTCCTGTCTGTGTGCACGTGAGTCAGTCTGTCGAGAGAGGACTTTCTCCTGTGCCACAGTTCTTTAAAGGTTCGCCAGAGTTTCTTTCCTGTGGCCCTTCCTGACAGCCTGTGTACTGCGCTAACAACACAATGTCAAATGTTGCTGTCACAAACTATGCCCCAGAGCGGGACACAAAAACAAGGCCGGTAAACATCAACATGTCACAGTGTCTCACCTCACAATATCTGAGGTCACTTTGATGGGCTGCCAAGTCTGTCAGACATTTTTTTTGCCAGCAAAAAAACATCTACAAAACACAGACAAAAACACAAAAACAAAACATGGGGAAAAGGGGGGAAAAGAATAGCACCAGTCCTCAACTTCAAACACATTTTTTTTGTTAAATCTGATTAAGGATGAATGGCATATTGAGGGCCACTGTCAGCTTTGGCTGGGCCCAGGACAAAGTCATCAGAAAGGGCCCCCTCACCCAATACATGCAATGTAATGAGGACCCAATTCTGGGCCCCCTTCTCCCTGTGCCCGGGATAACACCCCCCTCCCCTGTCGGTTTCCCTGGGCATATTACCAGTCTCCCAAAGACTCCAAAAAGGAAATGATATGAATTCCTGTGTGAAACAATACTCTGATTGCACAGGCAGACGTAGACAAACACCGGCTGGCTTTTAGGGGATTTCTGACGCTGTCTCTCAGCAGCACTGTACTAGCCGGCGCTGTGTCCTCCCCGGCCTCCCTGTCTCTAAATGTCCTGTGCAGAGGTATTTATAGATTTGGGATTGTGATTGTGGTTGGACAGAACAGTTCAACCTGCCTTGCCCTGCCTGACCCCAACGATTGCCTTCATCATCAATCCCGCCAGCCATTGTTGTTGAAGCAGAAATGTACCATACCTACGTCCTACGTGTGTGTGTGTGTGTGTGTGTGTGTGTGTGTGTGTGTGTGTGTGTGTGTGTGTGTGTGTGTGTGTGTGTGTGCGTCTGCGTGTGATGGAATGTGCTACGTGCGGCAGTGTTGTTTGTCGTGGTTCATGCATAAGTCGTGTAAGTCTTATTTGAGGTGGGGATTGAAGATATCGGCTTTCAGGTGGTGGGAAATGACAAAACAGGAATAATATGTTTTTTTTCCCAAGATGAATCCTACATATGATATCCTGCTGAGGGCCACAGCACATCAAGTACCCATCCATTTATCTTGTGAAAAGTCCACAAAAGTCAATGGTATCAGCTTGTTACGTAGTTATGTTCCACGATCCTGCTATCTCCTTTTGACGCTTGAGGAAGATCCCACCATCTTGATCCCATGTGATGCCACTTATTGAGTGACATCAGTGAGTGGATTAGCGGTGTAACACACTCACAGTGCTGTGTAGGCCAAAGAATCTTAATCCTGAACTTCCTCCTTCAAAGTGCAGCCAATGCTCCAATCCAAACCACAATTATGTACATCCTCAGGTCATTCATGCTGTTGTGTTGACAGTTTTTCCAAATATAACATGGAGGCTCCATTCTCCTTGGCACATTAAAAAAAACATCCTGACATCAAGTCAAAGTATTGTAGAATTCCAAATGTGAGTTTCTTGATGTTTAGAAAATTCCATACAGACGCTTAAGGATTCTAGCCAGAATGGCTCCACACTTCTTGACACATTAAAGACATCCTGACATCAAGTCAAAGTAGAATCCCAATTGTGAGTTTCTCTATGTTTTAACATGTTTCCATACAGACGCTTTTGGATTCTAGCCAGGATGGCACCACTCCTCTTGACACATAAGAAAAGATCCTGGCATCAAGTCACAGAATAATCCCAAATGTGAGATAGTGGATGTTCATCAGGCTTCTGTACATACGCTTATGGATTCCAGCCAGAATGGCTTGCTGCGGCTAACCCCCCCAACCTAAGGCAAAGACTTGCAAATTGACTGGCATCATGGATGTTGTGGGCTTTTTATACTGGTCGTGTTTGTCTTTCACATGATTGCCCATGGCAAATACACTCAGTGAACAGGGCTAAATGTCTCGATTCATCAGAGGGGCTGACACTGTTGTTTTGGCTAGCTGAACACATAACGATATTACACCATGCTCAAACGCACGTCCGTAATTGATTGGTTAAAGACACACACACACACACACACACACACACACACACACACACACACACACACACACACACACACACACACACACACACACACACACACACACACACACACACACACGGCACTGTTTCCCCCCTCATGTCATTAACTAGCTTGCCCATTCACCCAGGGGTTATAATTTAACTTAAACAACAGCAAAATACTAACTTTTTGATCAACATGTTTTTTTTTATTATTTATTATGACTTTATTTATAGATAGTAGTTTTGTGTACAATGCAGTTTGAGAACAGCAGATTTGTGTTCCATATCTTACTGTAATGTAGTTCAATAAACATTACACATCCCCAAATGTCCATTTCCCTTCCCTTCATCAACTTGTTAAGCAATGCAAAATGAGCTAAATATGGAACATCTTAGAGCCCAGGACAGAGTGTGGAGCAGCCTCTACAAAAAATATTTTCTTGCTCATGAAAGTGTAATATCCAAAATACTTACAACAGAGCATGTTGAGGTGGATCTATCATATTTAGTTACAGTGAACAGCAATCATTCTTCTCATTGGGTCTGATAAACCCTCAATACAACAACCAACAATGACTGTTGACAAATTATGTCAAACTGTAAAAAAAAACAAAAAAAAAACATACGAGTTGATTGCAAGAAAGTTTTAAAAATCATATGCGGTTATGAGGGTCTCCTTGGGAAAAATCTGGTCCATTAGGAGTCCCCTTACCCAAACACACACACACACACACACACACACACACACACACACACACACACACACACACACACA
>NC_085880.1:7842176-7892176 GCF_034702125.1 Engraulis encrasicolus | reverse complement strand
GTGACAATTAATAATTCAAATCTTTATTATTATTTTCAGTATAAAAATATATTTGTCACTCTCTGTAATCAATATAAAAAGGTACTCACAATTCACAAAGTGCAGTGGGGTGGGTGTGCTGTCGCAATCACCCGCAGATAGATAAACACTTGCCCCAAAGTATGTTCACGTTAACAGTAAAGTGCAGGGGTGGGTGTGCTGCCACCACATCCGCGGATCTGTAAACACCTGCCCCAAAGTATGTTCCTTAATTCACAATAAACAACACACCTGGTAGGCCTAAGGCCTTAGAACCTACACTCAGGTTGTCAGACTTTGTCACTAGGGGCTGGCACGGCTAACACAATAGGGCGAATGGCACACCTCAGGATTAACAAAAGAAAAAGTAAAGCAATAGTTCACAACAAACAGAAATAATCCACGGCAAACAGAAAACAACAAGAAATCACAGCAAACCATGCAAAATAAATCAAAATCCAGTAAACACATGCAGTAAAATAAGAAATTAGATAATTGAATGAAATAATGAAAAAAAAGGAAATGAGGCACAGCAAACGAAAGAAAACGAAAATCAAAACAGGAGGTAAACCAAACCCCAGAGGCTCAGCTCAGTGCAGTCCCCTAGGTACCTACACACACACTCACGTACCAACTTACGCACACGCACACACACTGTGGAATGGCTCACACACCAGCTCACACCAAGCCGAGCGCCCACGCACACACACACACACACACACACACACGCACACACACACACGAATGTCCGGTTTCCCGAGGCCGGAGCAGCAGCCGAGATACGGGTTCCCGGCTTCCAGAGGCACCACACAACCGGGGCTAAAAGTCGCCGCTCGTGCACCTAAACGCGTGGTGTGTCTGACCACGGCCACACGGATACAACCCGGAGATGAGGGTGCACCGATGCGCGATTCTCACAGTCGGAGTGCCAATACAGAGGTACACGGCCGAGGCGCCGGTAGCGACCACACGCGGCGTGCAGGAGACGGGAAATGCGCAAGGTAACCGTTGGTATTGTCCACCGAAGTCCTTGCCAGTGGAGAAGCAAGAGATCACTCTAGCCAAGTAAGAGACGCCAAGTTGGAATCACAACGAGGACAAGAAATGGTCCACATCTCCTAGATCTGAACTGGACACCGCACTCCTCTCGACGGCGAGGGGAGAAGCAACCACAGCATTCGCCGGTGGCGATGAAACGCGCAAAGGGGGACTTTGCAGGCTTACCGAATACTAGCCACTGGCAGTGTTTATGAAGAGACTTCCCATAAGCCTCTACGAGCGGCGTGGTGACGTGTGCCGCAGCGTCAGACTTTCCCTTAAAGGAGCAGCGCTCCACTACAATCTACCCCCCACATGTTGAATCGTCGGCCCGACGATGCAGGTACGCTTTCCCCCCCACTCCCAGATCCAAAATTCCATCAAGAGTTTGAAGTCGCCCCACCAGGCAGCCGATGGGGATTAGAGTGTTGTCCCGCGTTAGACCGGAAAGTCCGGCGTGGGGGCACCTCGCTGCTGCTAGTGCCACGACCGGGTGGCTGAGCGGCCGAACTGCCGGGGGAAGCCTGCGAAGTCCGACGCTGCCCTTCGTTTCCTCCTGAGGTGCCACCCTGGGGTGCATGGGGCTCTGCTGGGACACCCAAGCCAGCATCGCCCACCTGCTCCCCAAGAAGGATATCTTCTTCGCTCGATAGCTCCCCTGAGTCGACAGGGGTAGGTTCGCCTGGTCGGCCCGACCCCGGGGGGGTGTCGGGGGCCAGGGGGCCCACCACTCCTTTCAGCATGCTGCGGTGAACGTGCTTCAGCTTCGTTGGATCGTTGACGGGGGCGATCGTGTACACGGCTCCGGTCTCCGAAGGGGTACGCACCACCATGTGTACCTGGGAGTTCCACACATCTTGGATTTTATTTCGACCTCGCACGCCGAGGTTGCGTACATATACCCGTTGCCCTACTTCTAAAACAGCAGTCTTCACCCGTGCATCGTGTCTGTCCTTGCGATATTCCGCCGCTGCGGCCAACCGCTCCCGAGCCCCATCAAATGCCACTTGAAGCCGGGCCTGATGCTCCTGTATCCAGTCACACACTCGCCCATGGACCGGTGGCCGAACTCGGCCCAGGAGGAAGTCTACGGGTAGCTGTGGCTCTTGGCCGAACATAAGGAAGTGTGGCGATTCTCCTGTCGCTTGATGCGGGGTGGTATTATAACAGAAGGTTACGTGCGGCAGGCAAGTTGCCCAGTCGCGCTTCCGAGAGGCCGGTAGGGTACGCAGGAGGTTGTGTAGAGTGCGGTTAAATCGCTCACATTGGCCGTTCCCGGCCGGATGGTACGGGGTGGTTCGGGACTTCTGGACCCCGTACAGCCCGCAAAGCTGCTGCATCAGGGTGCCCTCGAAACAGCGCCCCTGGTCGGAGTGGAGCCGACCAGGAATTCCGAACCGGTAGAACCATTCCACAAGCAAGACCTGGGCGACCGTCGAGGCCCGCTGATCCCGGGTGGGGACGGCGATGGAATACTTACTGAAGACGTCCGTGATGACTAAAACGTTCTCCAACCCCCCCGACGTGGGCTCCAAAAGCGTGAAATCCACAGCTACCACTTCGTTGGGCCGAGATGCCAGTAGGTGGCCCATATACGCGGCGGCTAGAGGAGGCTCCCCTTTGGACTCTTGGCACCTAAGGCACTTTTCACACCATCGGCGCACCTCCGCAAACATGCGGGGCCAGTAACACCGTTGCCCAACCAACTCCAGTGTTCGATTAATCCCCTGGTGGCCATGGTGCTCATGGAGCTGGTTTAGGACCTCTGATTGCAGGGCAGCCGGCAAAACCAGCTGGAGGCACTCATCACGGCCACTGGGGTGTAGCACTCTCCGGTAAAGGACTCCATCGTTCTCCACAAACCGTTTCCACTGCCGCAACAGGATCAAGGCCAAGGGTGACAGAGCTTCCCGTTCCTCACGAGTAGGCCGCCGACGCGCCTTCCAGAAGGCCAGAATCGGCTGGATAACAGGGTCTCCTTCTTGCAGAGCGCACAGGTCCGGCAAAGAGTGGGAGGGCAGCACCGAAACAACCAACTGAGAGGCGGTGATGCTACCCCCCGGGACAGCGGCCGGTTGCAGCTGACCACCGGGGTCGCTTGCTTGCAGAGTGCGCAGAACCGGCAAAGCGTGGGGGAACAACCCCGAGACACTGGACTGAGAGGCGGTGCTGCAGTCTCCCTGAGCCGCTACCTGTTGCAGCAATCTAGGGACCGCTGTACCCGGAACCAGGTCACTCACGTCTTCTTGGTCTGGCTGATTCTGCCGCGACAGGCCGTCCGCATTACCGTTAGATCTACCCGAGCGGTACTTTAATTCAAAATCAAATGATGCAAGCTGTGCGGCCCACCGGTGTTCGACCGCCCCGAGTTTGGAAGTAGTGAGGTGACTCAGGGGGTTATTATCAGTGTACACGACACACTTCTGGCCCAAGAGATATTCGCGAAACTTCTCGGTGACGGCCCATTTTAGGGCGAGGAACTCGAGCTTCATAGAACTGTAATTGTTCATATTCCGCTCTGTAGGTCTTAACGTTCTACTGGCGTATGCCACCGGTCGGACTTTGCCGTCCACCTCCTGCGAGAGGACCGCACCCAGTCCGCAATGGCTGGCGTCGACCTCAAGAATAAATGGGCGGCTAAAGTCCGCGTACGCCAGTACCGGCGCCGACACGAGCCTCCCCTTGAGTTCCTCAAAACTTCTTTCGCAATCCTGCCGACTACGCCAAATGTAGCAGAGTGGAACTTTTACGGTAATTATCCTTAAAACAATAATTACCCCTTTTATGTGTAATTGCACGACTACGCCACTGGGGGAATTTCGCCACCCAGAGTATTGATTGAAGACAATGATAACCCAAGGCACAACAGGTTCGGATAGACGTAGGCAGAGACGTGTACTTCTTGTTTCAAAATAAAAAGTCTTTTCTTTATTAACACATATTTAAAATAAGAAAATAAACATACATTAAAACTCCGGGACCGCCGGAAACAAAAAGGGACAGGAATGTGCAGAGGGGGAGGTCTGAGGTTATATGGTAGAACTCAATGAGACGCTCAGTGCAGGTAACCCGTGTCTACAGTATTCCTATTTACCATATGCGCATAGGCATAGGCTACCACGGCAAGCAAGTGATTCAATCAGTAAGTCTTCCCACTGCAAGCAAGTGATTCAATCAGTAAGTCTTCCCACGTCAAGCAAGTGATTTAAACAGCAAGTCTTTCCACTGCAAGCAAGTGATTCAATCAGTAAGTCTTTACACGTCAAACTGTGCACGTCACCCCTAAAGCTACAAGTGCATAAGGAGTCACGGGGCCTGCACTGAAAGCGGTGAGAGAATAGAACTTCAACAGAGTAAATCTATTGCCTAGGTAGGCCTAGTTAACAGCAGCTATACTAGTCAGACCAGGAGAGGGGGGAAGGCGGCCGGGCGGAAATTAAACAAACAAAAACAAACAGAAGAGCAAAAGTAATTGGGCAGGGACAAAACAGCAGTAGGACTAAGCAATGTTGCCGACCCTCGACGGCACACTCTGAGGGGTGAGGCAAACAAACATCAGTGAATGCAAGTCCATCATTAATATAGAACAGTGTTAACATAACACACGGGTACACATACCTCAGCACAGGAGGACAGAGTGCGAGTTACTGGTTGGCACCGACATGTCGCAAACCAAGGGAAGATCTCTGGCTCACCTAGAGATTAACATGGTAGTGAATACACTATTCTGAATGTTTAGCGAACACACATCATATAGTTACATGAACACGTACCTCCACATTGACAGATATGGATTCACAACTGGGGCTGGCCATCCCAGGATCTCTGGCTAGCGCAGTCAGAGTGCAGCGTTCGCCAGCACAAAACCCCAAACACCGGGAGGGCTCCAGCTAACTGCTCACTTGCAGCTGTTTTTATAAAACAATGGGCTAGCCGCCACTTACTGCGGAGCCACTCAGCAGCTAGCCGAGTTTGTGACGACAGACTACTACGGGAGCTGGCAAGGGACAAAGCTCACCTTGACTGTAGACAGGTCTACCCTGTTACATTTTCTCCCAGCTTTTTTTCATCGGCGCCCCGACGATGGGCTAGCTTTCCACCACCAGGATTCAGGTCACAATGGGCCTATGCACACAGGCAGGCAGACTCTTACACACGCATGCACACATACAATAAGCAGTCACTCATGCACTGACACCCACCTAGTCAGGCAGGCAGGTATGCTCCCCTACAATCATGCGCACGGGCAGGCGCGCACCTACAGGCAGACAGGCACACAGTCACCCCATCGCACACACACACACCCTACAATGCACCAAGATAATTGAACAGCATTATCATACACACACACAAGCATACACACACACAGTGCAAGATGGCCCAGGTTGGAGGTTGGAGAGGCATGGACATGTCCCTTGAGCCCGGCAGCGCTCCGCTGGCATGGCCACTACTCAGTCCAGGGGACGGCAGACCTCCTGTTGGCCGACGAGGGGAGGGCCTCCCATTACGCCCCGATTGGGCTACCGGCGAGGGCTGCGGCGGAGCAGGGACCCGTTGCCCGTCACAGTTCCGGGCCAGGTGGCCGGGCTGACCGCACCGCCAACACACCTTGGGGCTCCGAGGCGACCCTGCTTGAGGCCGCTGCAGCAACTCCACCCACTGCGACAGGAGACGGATCTGTTCCCCCTGCCGCCTTGCCATGTCCTTCAGCTCCAACAGTCCCTCATAGTCTTCCTCCATCTTGTGCGGGGACGGACACCACTTCACCCCCTCTCAGGCAACCCAAGACTCGGTGGTTCGTTGTGGAGATTCGAGTCCCCCGAGCCCACTGCTGTTTTGCCCCTGCACGGCCCTTTACTCAAAAAACGAAAAAAAACAAAACAAAAACCTAACAAACAAAAATCACGTCTCTGTACGCTATCCTGCCGACTACGCCAAAATGTAGTGGGCGAGACCGTTACAGGAAGTAGTTCGACTACGCCACCCCCGGGGGTGGAGCCCCCGGAGGAAATGAATTAGGGGTAGTTACAGATACCCCGGACCAACACACAATGTACCCGCACAATAGATTACCAGGCAAACACAGGTTCGTGCACAATGGAGGCAGAGACAGTGGTGACAATTAATAATTCAAATCTTTATTATTATTTTCAGTATAAAAATAGGTTGGTCACTCTTTGCAATAAATATAAAAAGGTACTCACAATTCACAAAGTGCAGTGGGGTGGGTGTGCTGTCGCAATCACCCGCAGATAGATAAACACTTGCCCCAAAGTATGTTCACGTTAACAGTAAAGTGCAGGGGTGGGTGTGCTGCCACCACACCCGCGGATCTGTAAACACCTGCCCCAAAGTATGTTCCTTAATTCACAATAAACAACACACCTGGTAGGCCTAAGGCCTTAGAACCTACACTCAGGTTGTCAGACTTTGTCACTAGGGGCTGGCACGGCTAACACAATAGGGCGAATGGCACACCTCAGGATTAACAAAAGAAAAAGTAAAGCAATAGTTCACAACAAACAGAAATAATCCACGGCAAACAGAAAACAACAAGAAATCACAGCAAACCATGCAAAATAAATCAAAATCCAGTAAACACATGCAGTAAAATAAGAAATTAGATAATTGAATGAAATAATGAAAAAAAAGGAAATGAGGCACAGCAAATGAAAGAAAACGAAAATCAAAACAGGAGGTAAACCAAACCCCAGAGGCTCAGCTCAGTGCAGTCCCCTAGGTACCTACACACACACTCACACGTACCAACTTACGCACACGCACTGTGGAATGGCTCACACACCAGCTCACACCAAGCCGAGCGCCCACACACACACACACACACACACGCACACACACACACGAATGTCCGGTTTCCCGAGGCCGGAGCAGCAGCCGAGATACGGGTTCCCGGCTTCCAGAGGCACCACACAACCGGGGCTAAAAGTCGCCGCTCGTGCACCTAAACGCGTGGTGTGTCTGACCACGGCCACACGGATACAACCCGGAGATGAGGGTGCACCGATGCGCGATTCTCACAGTCGGAGTGCCAATACAGAGGTACACGGCCGAGGCGCCGGTAGCGACCACACGCGGCGTGCAGGAGACGGGAAATGCGCAAGGTAACCGTTGGTATTGTCCACCGAAGTCCTTGCCAGTGGAGAAGCAAGAGATCACTCTAGCCAAGTAAGAGACGCCAAGTTGGAATCACAACGAGGACAAGAAATGGTCCACATCTCCTAGATCTGAACTGGACACCGCACTCCTCTCGACGGCGAGGGGAGAAGCAACCACAGCATTCGCCGGTGGCGATGAAACGCGCAAAGGGGGACTTTGCAGGCTTACCGAATACTAGCCACTGGCAGTGTTTATGAAGAGACTTCCCATAAGCCTCTACGAGCGGCGTGGTGACGTGTGCCGCAGCGTCAGACTTTCCCTTAAAGGAGCAGCGCTCCACTACAATCACATCAGCTTTGCTAAATTTTATATTTTCAGTGTTTTTTGTGATGTCAAGTAGCTTTTTCTCAAAGTTTTTTTTTGCAAAATGAATGTCTGGTTGCCCCTGAAAATGTCAAATAAAAAATGCAAAATTGGTCATTTGCAATTACATAGAGTGAAAGTGTTTTTTTTTCCCCAAAAACTTCACTTAATAGCTTTCCATCCCTTTAAAACCGACTACATTAGGATTATTTCAGAATGAAATTTTATATGATTTTGCTGTACAGGTAAATACAATGTGACACAAACATACCTAACCATATTTTTTAAATGTCAAAATATCTGGATTTAGAGTCCAGTGGTTTAGCTTGGCATGTAGCATCTATATTTATCAAGGGTTCTACTGTGTGATATATTTTGGACTTGACAGACACATTTCCGTAAGTTAAAAATAAAATGTAAAAAAATTATGTCCTGTTTTTTATTATTATTATTATTATTAATGTCAAACAAAACAAATGCAGGATGACAAACTAGTTTATCATCTGTTTTATTGGGAATGTCTCCACTTTTGGACATGTTGAAACATTTGTTTCAGGGGCGCTGTGGTGCAGCGCGCTAAGCCCCCCACATTTGGGCTTGCATGCCCACCCATGGGACCGGGATCTTTTCTCGATCCTCCCCTGTCTCTCTGTCCCATTCGCTTCCTGTCACCATCTTCGTCTGTCCTGTCAAATAAAGGCATAAAAGCCCCTAAAACAATATATGAGTGATTCTATGATTCGACTGCGCTTTTAAGTCCATGGATTTTATTTGCCAATTCCACTAACTATTAACTGCATCCAATGATGTTTTGGACATAAGCACACATTTATCTTTCATATAATACAGAAAGTGTAGACATGGCATTATTTCCCTCAGCAAGAATGAATATTTAATACTGGTTTTGGGCGTTTTCATGCCGTCCTGTTTTCCAAATGTCAGATTGAGTCTTCATATTAGCATGTAAAGAAACTTGTTTTGCCCAATACGATTGCAAATGCTGATTCACAGTAATCATCACAATATGACAAAACAGTCAGAAAGACCACTGTGCTTTCCATTATACATGAAATTTGCCATTTTGTGTGTGTCCACGAAAACTGTGTTAACCGTGTCACGGTCTGAAACTCCCTCCATAAATCAGTAATGATTTGGTGTTAGGCCATACTAATAACATCACGTGATGTCATAACCTCTTTGGCAGGATATGGGAAGACTTTTTGGTAAGTTTTGAGCTCCATCCTTCCATAATTTAATCCATTCTTTTTCATGTTCTCATAGCGGGAAAATTTCCTGTCAACTGTGTTATCAACATATTCATAAGAATCTGAATTAGAAATAACATGTAGAAAAACACAAATAAAGCATACAAATACATGAGTTGATTAAGGTGTTGTGGTGGAACTTCTGAGGTCCTCAGTTAGCACAACACCATAAAAATGGCTGAAATGTCAAGCCGTGTTACCGTCAATGGTGTTACGCATCAGCTATGACAATTGAGGAGGAGTATGTTTTTGCCAATTTATCTCCATATTGACAGACAAACAAACAAAATAATTTGTGTTCTAGGGAGATGGGTTTGTCTGCTCTGTTTTTTCTCCTAAAAAAGTGCAGACTTGTTCCCCTGCACTGTTGACCATAACACAGTTGAGTAACACGGTTGAATGTTTGGAAAGTGTTTTGTGCTATTGATCCCTTATGTGTTAGAAAAATTCTATGAACAGACACTAGGGATTATCTCTTTAGAAGGAAGTCTTGTGTAAGGAGGGTGACTAAATTCAAATCAGACGTTACAGGGATTTCTAATGAAAATGTGTCAGTCTGTATCACAATGATTCATAAAATCCTACTGCTCAACAATCACATTTTCTATATCAGTCGCACAGATTAATGACAACATTATTGTTAAGGGACATAAGCACTTTCAAACGTATGTTGTTTCAACTCTATAGTATTTTTATATATGTTTGAAATGACAGTATTTGTCCATAACACTGTTGACAAAATAATCAAGTAAATGTTCGCTTTCCTTAGAGTATTTATCAAATTATTTAAGATTAAGCTTGGCAATTTGTTTGTTTGGAAACTTAAATATATACACTATGTAAACATCTAGGTCATTTAGTTGAAAAAAAAATACTGATAATTGACATTTTGCTTTTGCCAAAAGCGCAGTCGAATCATAGAATCACTCATATTTAAAAATAAATATTTGTTTCAAATTTCTAATGCATCTATGAACAACACAAACACGGATGCACGCATGCACACACACAAAGACAGACAACTAGGGTGGTTTCCCAACGAATACAGCACGAGAGGACACAGCTATCTCATAGTGCCAAACCAACAGATGGTATCTCTCCTTCTCCCCTCAATTGATTGAATGTATGTCAAGTCTTAATTAACACCATTGCACAACATAGGATAACAACGAACGCTTTCTATGCCTTGGGAACTTACAGCGTTCACTAGCTTCATCAATGGGTAAACAACACAATCGTGTTATTGACCACATTGCTTTCGCTCTCATTCTTCGTCCCACAACAACTACAGCTTCACACACACACACACACACACACGGACACACACACGGACACGGACACACATGGACACAGACACACACACGGACACACATACACACAGAGTTGGGATGGGGAGATTTGGGGGGCTGGCGAAATCCGACATGCCTGCTGATTCCGGATGATTCCGAAGGGCCAAAGTGCCCTTTGAGTGTCAGGAGAGAAGAGAGGCAGAGAGGAGAGGAGAGAAAGAGAGGGGATGAGAAGAGGAGAGGAAAGGAGAGAGACGCCTTCACGGGCTGATGGCCACGCTTTGGCACAGGCTCATACCGCCGTGGGTCAGACAGGAGAAAAAAAGACATCAGAGACAGAGAGAAAAAGAAAAAAGGAAAGAAAGAAAGGGCCCAGGGGCTTGTCAGAGGTACCTCAGTTGGCTGTTAGTTACAGTAGTTAGTGTCATCGGGACACTTCAGGGAGAGTCCTCATTAGCATCAGTCAATGGCCTCATGGACTCAATGGACTCACAACCCCTTGACATCGTTGGGTAGGGTTTTTATTCTGCCTTTCTGTATTTCATTCATTCGTTCTTTCTTTCTTTCTTTCTTTCTTTCTTTCTTTCTTTCTGCCTTTTTATCCTTTTTATTCCTGGAAAAGACAGAATGGAAGTGAGAGTGAGAGAGAGTGAGAGAGAGAGAAAGAAAGAGTGAGAGAGAGGGTGGAGGGTTGAGAGGTGAGTGAGGGAATACAGGGTGGCTTTGTCAGGAAAACGGTGGGATTTTATCATTTCCTGGGAAAACTGGGGGTTCTAGGGGTTTGTTAAGGGCCGGTCTGACATTTGGAGTCGAGGTGAGGGAGGGTGTGTGTGTGTGTGTGTGTGTGTGTGTGTGTGAGAGAGAGAGAGAGAGAAAGAGAGAGAGAGAGAGAGAGAGAGAGAGAGAGAGAGAGAGAGAGAGAGAGAGAGAGAGAGAGGTTGAGTTGTTTTGGGCATGGGATAGTTGATGAGGGGAGAGGGGTCACTGAGTCGGAACGAGCAGACAAGAGCGCACTGAACTTTCGCCCCATTTTCGAGAAAAGCGGGACACTGTCCCGATAGTGGCAAACTGAGTCACCAGCGACTAAGCAGTGCCTACAGGGCCTGGGTCATAAGGGGCCTATACATGGATCCTTCACCATCAATTTGGGCAGACTTGATGTTTACTTAGACAATTTAGTTTTATACTAGCTTTACAAAGTCAGACCTATGCATCTCAAAATGACTAAGAATAAAAAATATTTTAGACTTCAGAATAAACATGTCAATGTAGTAATTAGCAATGTCTTAAGAAGATATTGAGGCACGCAAACGCACGGACACGCACACAACCTGAGCTCACTGGCTGCCGCTGACAGTCCTACAGTTTTCTGACACAAACGCTCACGCACGCACACACACACACACACACACACACACACACACACACACACACACACACACACACACACACACACACACACACACACACACACGCACACACAGAGTGTCTGGGAACTGTGTCTCAGAACTTCAATCTCCTCCTAGTCAGACCAGAGGATTTTGTTTCTTGAAGGTCTGAAAGGTGAGAAAGTGCAATTTGGCAGAGTCCCAACAGCATGTCAGCTCTCCTCTAGTCAGCAGGGGCTTCCGTCTGCCCACTCAAGCATGAAGGCCTATCTGCGAAGAAAGTTTGGCCAAGAGGATCTGCTTCCTTTAGGAAAAAAGTAGGCCTGCATGCTATAAAGATGTAGCCTATTGTATTTCATGGGAAGTGAGCAGTCCTGTACAACAAAAACAACAAAAAACATCAACAATGACATATAGGCTAATAATTCTTTATCAAATAGTAATAATAGGCCGACATAATTATTATACCACTATATATAACTTATATATAGTATAACTACTTATATATAACTGTTTATTAATATAATAATAATAATAATAATAATAATAATAATAATAATGTATTATGATGTAATATAATAATAATATATATATATAATATGACCAAGATCTGTTTAGGATAGACCTCTAGCCTAGTAGTAGGTTTAAAATTAATCATTTCAGGCTTTAATTTGGATTGTGCTTTTGTTGTTGTTGTTGTTTGGTTGGGTTTATTTTACACGTAAAGACTCATTGATAAATAGTTGATTGATGTTGAATGATATAAATTTGACCAACCGAGGATAACTGCAGTCAGAAATGTTTCTTTTGTTTTTATTAGGCGTTTTGTTGTTGTAAATCACAATTCCTCATATTCCACAATAATTTGTGTTTGCTCTAATTGTCTCCCACCCCGTGTAATTTCATCAGAGTTCTTAAAAGAACACATGCTACATAAAACAGCCCATGGATTATTATAATAATAGGCTTATAATAATAATTACCACGATGCCCACCCTATTCTGTTGGGGTTTGACATTGGCACGCAAGTATAGGCTGCTGAGCATAACATGGATTGCAACATAAAGAACAGGCAAACATTTTTTTCACGTAGCCCAAGCGAATAACTGGAAGTTACCTCAAATAGTGATCATTTACAGCAAGCCGACGGCAGTAAGCCCTGTAGTGGAAACATTGCCTAGCTGTGCTTATCTTCAAAGCTCCAGAGGAAGTCTAAAAAGCCATAGCATTTTTCACTTTGGTGACTGCACGCGAAGTTTGTATGCTGGCGTGGCTTCGGGCGGCGTTTCCTCTGAAGTCACAGCGATGATGAACAGCATGTGCGTGACTAGGCTACACCTTGCCGTCTCAAAGCCCGCGGGCTGCCATTGCGCTTCCACCGTTGCCCCCACTCCCTCTATTAGTGCACAAATCGATCGCGCAATACAGATAAGCCACACGCCTTTTGTCCTGAAAGTGAGTCCTGTATTGAAAGACTGTCGTAAATCACGGATCGTTGACGGCTGCTACAGGCCAGATCCAGGTCAAAGGACTGGTCAGGATACCGACACGTCACCCTCTCCGTCGCTGCCTGTTGCATATTCAGGTATGTTAGTGGTCCTTGGTCCTTGCGTGACTGTTTCTGATTGAGTTTCTCACTTCATCGTGGATAGAAAAGGCGTTAGTAGGCCTGTGTGTTTTATGGAAACAGGAACTTCCCATTGCGTGAGCCAAAGTAGTCGATCACCCGGCCCTGCGTAAAATTGCATAATTCCTGGGCCATTCGTTTCTCCTTTTCAGTTTAACATGCAAGGAACACAAATACTACAATACAAATAAAAAACCCAATGGTTGTAAGGGAACATTTATTTGTGGTGAGTGATTTATTTAACAACATAGGCCTAAGGTGCCACCATAATGATCACGTTCTATTTATTTGCTGGCCTTATTATGCCTAAGGCACATTATCTAGTACTTAACCAATTTAAAACAGTAGGATAAGGAACAAGGATTAAAATGGGCATTTATGTTGGTTGGTAATTATGGACATATACTGCCATTCATAATATTTCAGTAATCGTGTGGAGAGAAATAGGAACATTGAATGCAGGTTAATATTAGGCCTACAGCAGATTTGACGAGGCTATTTGGTATATTTCACGCCTTCAGAGTGAGAGTAAATGACCACAAGCCAATCCCTCTATGATTAGGCCTATTGTGTGCCTGTAGCCTATATTGGAGATACCTTCAATAATTCAGTAGCAGTTAAGTTTTTTCTGTGCTGCAGGATGTTGTGAAATCCTCCTGTAATATCGCTGCAATATGTGCCAGTCACTATAATGCTGCGGTCCATGACAGATTTGAGAGGAATGTTCCAAAGTACACTGAAGCAATTGCTTAATTAAAACTTTTCTCTTTTTTAAGGCAGGCATTTGCCAGTACTAGTCAGGAACATGCAGCTTCTGATTCCAAAATGCTTAATGTACACACACGCGCACACACACACACACGCACACACACAGTAGACTTATTTTACACCAACCTTTCCTGTTCTCTTTCTCCATTCATAATTTAATGTACACAATGCCATTTGGCTCTTGGTACTGTTCAAACAGTGAAGCAGAGGCAAAATGTTACACAGACTTATTTGAGGCAATAATGGATGAACCAAAGCATTGAGTACTTGTAATAAAGATGTATTTGTCAATGAGTTGTTATTTTAACTGATCTGCTTCTCTCTATTACACAACACCTCAGAATCTGTTGGTTGCAATCCACTCCCAACTCGGACCAGGGCTGACCAGGGACAGAAAAAAAACAGCCCGGGCATTTTGGCGCATAAGCAAAGTTCATTCTGTGTTAAAGATGGACCAATGGGCCACTCCATCTAAATGGAGAGTCGTTCTCTAAAGAAAAAAAATAAAGAAAAAATAAATAAATAAATAAATAACAAGAAAAAAATCCGCCCCTGAAAAAAAACAATGGCCCCTGAGGGCTGTTGACCAACCAGGACAATGCCCTGACATGCCAGATTAGCACTCTAGCCCTAACTCAGACCATATCCATCTCAAGCAGGTGTGCGGAAAAAAATTGTGAGTGTGGGTGAAACGTGAAACGTCACGAAAAATAAAATATTGGGAGCAAAAGAAATCCTGGTCGTGCAGCGGACTTTTTCTCACTATCATCTAGTGTGGGTTACACACTCACAGTATGCGTGTCTCTGTTCTTTGGCTCACATCCTGGTATGTAAATTATGCTCACAACTCTAGCCTGTTGGTCCAATAAGCTACAGTTAAAGGATTGGCTACAGCTTTGCCTATAGGTCAAGTAATGCCTGACTGCATGATCAATGGCTTTATATTAGCTATAGTCATTGAGAGGGTGAAAGTGCTAAACAATTATGGTCAAACCAAACAAGCTATTTATGTGGGAAGCTGAGTTGTCAAACCCAGAAATCTGCTTTGGTTGCAATTGTAGGCCTAGCAGTGTTGTGCTTTAAAAGTGACTCCCCCAGAAATTGTTACACCTGCAAAGAAAAACTTGGTGTGCAGTCGCAGGCCAGACCACCCTCTCTACAGTATGTTTTTGAAGTTTTAACTTCAATATATTTGTGCAACGGAATAGGGAAAAACCAAGGAGCATGTAGACATCTCTGTGAAACCCTGACTTCTAAAGTCAAGGTGGTTAATTTCAGGTGGTTGTCTGCTGCTTCCAGTTTTTTTTAATGATAGGCGCCTGTGTAGGTCTGTTTATGTTCTGGATACCAACAAACATGCTGTATATTCCCATTCCTCATATAGCATGTAATTAAACACAGAGATGCAGTGTTTTGAGTGTGAGCGAGTGAGGTTTTTTTTGTGTGTACAAAACTACCAGCGTGGGGTCACGCTGACAACTACAGGTCAATAGGTTTAGCCATGCCTCCTCCAATCACCGGGAGAATGGACAAACGTGGAAGTTTAAGGAGTAACTACAGTTGTCTGCACACTATCTGTCAGTCATGAGAGAGAGAGAGAGAGAGAGAGAGAGAGAGAGAGAGAGAGAGAGAGAGAGAGAGAGAGAGATATATGCTTCCTCGCGCACCCCAACCCCCACCGCTGGAGTCCCATTACCTCAGGAGGCTGAAGGACTCGCACGCGATCACCTTCTCGCAGGCGCGTTCCTCACACGGGAAGGAGGAGTATTGACAGGTCCTAACGCCGGAATGTCAAGCCTCTTGAAAGTCTTGCGAAATATCCTTGTGTTGTGAGGCAGTCAAGCAGAGAGTGACTGTGTTATTCCGACATTCTCAACAGCAAAGTTGTCACCCAATAGGCCACGAATGGATGAAATCTCACCAAAATTCCAGGTAGGTTGAAAAGACACCACCACTTCTCTCCATCTTTTTCACATTGATTACATTGACTTTGATTTTTTCTTATTAGTTTTGCATTAGGTTACTATTATTATATCACATTATATGAGTATGTAAATGTAGATTTCATATTAGGCCTACATAGACCTAAGGCATTATAGGATAATTGACTCTAATGCCACCCAGGCACGCTTAATTATCATGCAGGTTTAAAAACAAACTCATCCCACGTAGGCTTACCTCTGCCAAGCAAGTCAGCAGAAATACTTTAATTAAAAAAACAATAAATATAGGCCTATATTTAGCTGATGTATTTACCTACTTTCTGATAGCCTATGAACAATATTATCGATTGAAAGTTTCACAGGCACAGATTGAGGTCAGGGACACGGGCGAGGTTATCATCTAAGCGCTGTCCTTGGTACTGAAGATTGTAGATTTGCACAGTGTTTCATGGATCCTAAACCCTAGTGCTACCTAGGCTACAGTAACCCGTATGTTGGGCCATTTTGGCTTCAGAGAGACACACTTGAAGATTTTTGTTTCCAAAGCAACAAATTATGTTTCCAAAGAGGACACGGAAAATACAAAAAGCAATCCTTCAATAATAATTTACAGCATATTGTAGCCTATAAAGCCTAATTTAGTCTTCCATCCTATGTATGTTTTTTTAGATGACAGGTTAATCTGCCACTTACATCTAAATGTAATATGCCATTAAATCATCACCATGAAAAACAGAACAAACAAAAAACACCAAAAAGAAAAGACCTCATGCCCTCAGAGCAGTCGCAACAGAGGACGCACAGAACAGCAGTCTGACTGAGCTCAAATTGAAGGATTACATATAGGCTAATTTATCTATCACAACGGAAATGAAGGTGTCTAGTAGCATATACACGCCTACATAAATAGGCCTACCGAAGAAAACACAGTGCACCTGTGGTCACCTTGATTTATTCCACTCAAAAAGGTGCAGGCCTGCAACAGTCCCATCGCCAGTAGTTTGTTGGTTTGAGAACAGCCTTTTTTATTTAATGTTCATTACAGTATTTCGTGTGGTGAAAGTCAGTGGTGTGGTCTATGTAGAACGCAGGTATACGGACCCACTTATACATTTCAGGGGCTTCAGTAGGCCTATACCCACTTAAAATTGATTGATCCATTATTTAGAATAGCATAAATATATACAGTATACCCACTTCAATTATTTTTCGAATATACAGTATACCCACTTCAAAAAAGTAGACTACACCCCTGGTGAAAGTAAACCTAGTGGCAGGTCTGCGTCTCCGGGTATCCTATCTTAATCACGTATGAGCACTAATTGCGATTGATTGAGATTCGCTTGATTGAGTTTGATTGAATGAAATTATGAGTACAAGGCTGCTCTGTAATCCAAATAAATTTACCTTAGTTATAGGCTATAAATATGTTAACGTCAGTTTACTCTAACACAGTAACGTGCTTGCCATTTTCACACATCTCCCCAAAACGCAGATCACAGCCTACATTCCACTGGCATTGCAACTATTAAATGAATGAAGCCTAACAGGTCGTAAAAAATAATGGTTTGCCACCTACATTTTTGCTCAACCAGTATTCTTCTTTTAGCCATAGATTCTCCTCCATTTGTTCAATATCATGGGAAATTTGGAATCGGAAGCGCATAGGTGCGGTTCGTGCTCTGTTTGAGGAGTAGGTCTATCCCCACTCTTTTTCATTAATTTTGGGGAAACTAAAGCGAGACAAATGTCAGAAAAAATGCTGGGTAAAAATGGTCAAAATGTGGTTCAAAACAAATTGAACATCGCAAAATATGTCAAGGCTGTATTTGTGAATCAGAGGCTACATTAATATCTTTATCCAAATAAGGTCAGCAGTTTGTTCATTTGTAGCTATGTGTTTAATAAGTGTGATGTAAACAAGTTATAACATTGGGTTTTTCAGAGAAGCAGTCAATTGTATTTTATTCTCATTCAAGTTGCTATATCAGGTCTTGTCCTAGTTTTGCGTGCTAAAGGAAATTCCAATTGTGCGCCGCGGCGTACTCAGTCACCACAGCCACTTTACGCATGGGTGCACTTGCACTTGGTGTAACAAAACCAGTAGTATTGTGTCATTCTAAATAAATTCCACATTCAGCCGAATAGCTACTGAACTTGTAAGAATAAAATAGCTTACATTTTATTCGGATTGGGGCTGGGGCTGGGGACCGATCACACCATCTAACACCAGCGATTTCACGCAAGTTAAATGTATAGGCCTAATACATTTTAAGGAGTTGTTAAAAGTAGAAGTAGCCTAGATGTACTCTTACAGATGTAATTTTATAATCTTACATATTGGAAACTATGAAATATCTTATCACTAGTGTTGTTATTACATTTATATGAGTATACTTCTAGGCTACAACTCTGCTTTTTTATTCAAGAAATCGTTCTTAGAAACGGCTTCATAACCATTCAGAAGCACGAACGCCTACATAGCATTTAGTTTGAAATCTAGTCCAATTAAATGTGACTGTTTATGATGTGCGTCTTTGGTGACTCCACTTGCGTTTATAGATCAGAGGCAAAACGGACTTGATTTCTTAATTTAATAATTTTATTTTTCATCCACATAGTTGTCAGGAAAAAGCACGGAGCCATTCTCTTGATACGCAGGATATGGCAGGGTTGTTGGACGTCCCCCAGACTAGATATTTGATACTAGATACTTAAAGGGTCCACAATTCCCCAAATAATGTGTAATATTTGAGTGCCCAATAATGTGTATACATATATGAGGCAATTTTCTCGTTTGCTTTCTTTCTTTCTTTCTTTCTTTCTTTCTTTCTTTCTTTCTTTCTTTCTTTCTTTCTTTCTTTCTTTCTTTCTTTCTCCAGAAGGGCACCTGTTCGTATGCCTGTTGTAGAGCGTGTTTGAGCCAGTCGGATGGGGGAAAACTGTCCTTGGTTAAAAACCGGGTAAAAATGAACATTGTGTCCTCCTGGTGGTTAGGGCAAGATATTGAAATATCTGAGAGCAGGCAGCAAGGGGACATGATCATGTCTAGGCATAACACACTAAATAAAATGAGGTTTATTTTACAACATATAAACCTGCGCTGTTCTCACAAGTAGGCCTATGAGTTGGCTGACATTTAGATTTTTCACCGCACATGCCTAGCCTATGTAGGCTCACAATTACGCTCCATTATGTGTTAGTTGTATTTATTGATGTTGTTTATGTGTTGTGTTTGTGTTTATGTTATAGCCACGTTCACCTGAATTGAGTAAATCCATTTCAATGTTTAATTTTTTTTTTAACAAACATTACAAATATTGTAGTATGTATATGCCTTTTAAATGTTATATTATAATGTGTATAATATATGTTATATTATATATAATATTATTATAATTTTAGTATTGTTTACATGATGTCATGTAAATAGGCTACCCATTAGTGTAATGGTCCGGACAGTTTTTGTGCTAGTGGAGCACGTGTTTTTGAAGGAAGATAGCTCTGATTGGGGATTTGCAAGTCGTATCGGTTATATATAGCTGATTTTAATAGTGTCAACCATTTTCTGAATATTGACATCTAGACATTTCACAAAAAGCTTGCTGCAGATTCTTAACATGTCCATTGTGTCACTCGTGTGGGCATGATTATTATCACTTTATAATAACATCGACGAATGAATTAGCAAAAGAAAACATCATTGCAGAGCGAGATTGAGTAGCCTACTATGTAGTGCCATATTGAATGTAGTCTAGCCTATAACACTACTAATTATAATAATATAGCAAATAGCACAGAACAGTACAATATTCCAAATAGCGTAGCTCATAGGACTCATCTCTATGACCGCACCGTTTTGGCACTCCTTCTCTTTCTCTCTGTCTGTCACACTGATTCTCTAATCTCTCTCTCTCTCTCTCTCTCTCTCTCTCTCTCTCTCTCTCTCTCTCTCTCTCTCTCTCTCTCTGAACATTCCCTCGAAAGCGCCGTGTGACTCGACTCAGATTCCGCAGTGTGTGTGTGTGTGTGTGTGTGTGTGTGTGTGTGTGTGTGTGTGTGTGTGTGTGTGTGTGTGTGTGTGTGTGTGTGTGTGAGAGTGAGTGAGTGAGTGAGTGTGTGTGTGTGTGTGTGTGAGAGAGAGAGAGAGAGAGAGAGAGAGAGAGAGAGAGAGAGAGAGAGAGAGAGAGAGAGAGAGAGAGAAGAGCGCGCGCGTGTGTATGTGTGTGAGAGAGCGAGGGAGAGCGAGAGCTAGAGCGATTGACCAGGGGACTGCTCTTAAAATGCGCAGCTTTCCTCACGAGCAGCCAGAGAGCCCCAATAATGCACCCGATGCGGGAGCCTCTGGAACAACTCAACACGAACGGACTGCTCTTTACCGCCTACCCCGCCAATGAAACATAGCAGCAGTTATCCAAGTTTTTAGGATCTACGCATATAGCCTACACGAATAGTGTATCATGTAAAATACGCGCAAAAGACTTAAGAGTTCGGTTGATGTCCCTCCTGTGGAGGCTATTGCGCATCGGAGTTGTTCCAATATCCACTGGCACAAGAAATGACTGTAGGCTATTTTTCCCATCAGAAATTGCAATTTTAAATGGGATTGCAAATGATGTTCAAGATGTTTCCAGATACGACAGGTATGTCAATCAATGCAGCAATGTATTGCTCATCTAAAGACGTCACATAAATGATTGATTCATTGTAACATTGTTTGATTTCTCTTTCTTTTTGGCAATTCAACAGGTTTCAAGATGGGCGCGCAAGCCATGGCCAATGGCCTCTTTCAGCTGTCTCCCAGACAAGTACTCCTGGTGGCATTGACTGTGCTGGTGGTGTACCACCTGTGGTTCATGCTACAAACATGGTTTGATACCGAGAGCCCGCCCGGACCTATACAATGGCCCATCGTCGGCAACGCGCCTCAGCTGGGCAACAGCCCGCACCTGAGCTTCGTCCGAATGGCGCAGAAGTACGGTGATGTTTTCCAGATCAAGCTGGGGAACCGAACTGTGGTGGTGCTGAACGGCGACGCCATCAAGCCGGCTCTTGTGAAGAAGGGGGTCGATTTTGCGGGGCGACCCGACTTCGTTTCCTTCAAGTTTGTATCTAACGGCAAGAGTATGGCTTTCGGTGATTACAACGAGTGGTGGAAAGTGCACCGGCGGGTGGCTCATTCTACTGTGAGGGCTTTCTCCACCGGTAACATAAACACCAAGAAAGTGTTTGAGAACCATGCCTTAATCGAAATGAGGGAATTGGTCAAGCTTTTTCTAAGCAAAACTGCGGAGGAGGGGTCTGTTGTGCCGCACCAATATGTGGTTATATCCGTGGCAAATATTATGAGCGCCGTGTGCTTCGGATCTCGGTACTCGTACGATGACATTGAGTTTCGGCAGCTCGTCGGACGCAACGACAAGTTCACAGAGACTGTCGGCGCCGGCAGCATTGTGGACGTGATGCCCTGGCTAACGTACTTCCCTAACCCAGTCAAAACTCTGTTTGAACAGTTCCGAGATCTTAACAAGGAATTCAATGAGTTTATTATGACCAAAGTCATGGAGCACCATAAAAGTATAGAGCCAGGCATCATCCGTGACATGACGGATGCTTTCATCCAAGCCCTGGACAAAGCTATCAGCGGCACGTTCGGTGTGGTCATGGGCAAAGACTACGTGAGTCCCACTATCGGCGATATCTTTGGAGCAAGCCAAGACACGCTGTCTACTTCACTTCAGTGGATCATCCTTTTAATGATAAGGTAATTACACTTTCAATACGTCAACACGTCCCTGTTTTTTGTGCTGTTATGCTGTGATGTTTTATTTGTTTCCCGAAAGATTTAGGTTTTAAAACACAGAAAGCTATGTAGTAGCCTTCTTGCATATTAAGAAAAAAACCCTCGCTATTCGTGTCTCTATCAGGTGAATCATGTGTATGTTTTATGATTTTACCTCACGAAATGCGATCATATTGTTGTTGAAACATGCGTGCCAAATGTCGTGCCAGAGGCGCGAACTAGTGCGCACAGGCTGGTGTTTATTTGGCAGGGACTTAAGAGGCAGAATTATGGACTGCCTCCAGACAGAACAGGCTACTTTACCCGAGTCCGACGGGGAAATGGGATAATGAACTACCTGTAATTTTCGCTGCCTAACAGCAAGGACACGGGCGCGGTGTTACGCAACGTCTAAAGCACTAGCAACGTCGATAGCAACGTATACATTCACCGCATTGGCTGTACTCAAGACGAGCCCACTAAAAGCTGAAACATGATATGTGCACATAATAGCTGGAAGAAGTGCAACTTTTGCAATTGAGGAGGCTCGCTCAGCCCCGCTCCAGGGGAGGTGTAGCTACAGCGCGCCATAGCACAATACTCAGAGGGCTGCTTTTCATAGTTTGTTTACACAGAGATGCCATTGTTTACCTTTTGCTCCTTATTTCCAATCGGAAATAAATATATGCACACAACAGGCTGTTGTCCAATTTCATATTTATGTTGGTGGATTAGTCAACCTAAAACAAAACAAAACAGACCAAACAGATAAAAATATGGTTTTGGATAAGTGGCCAGGCTACTATCTTAAATAACAAGCACCTCACAAACCTTTCACGTCTTTGTTTTGATTTTTGCCTTTTTGCATCCTTGTTTCAGGCACCCAGAGCAACAGAAGCGTTTGAGAGAGGAGGTCGACAAGATTATACCTCGCACACAGCTGCCCAGTGTTGAGGACCAGAGCCGGCTGCCCTACGTGATGGCCTTCATTTATGAAGTGATGCGCTACACCAGCTTCGTTCCGCTCACCATTCCCCACAGCACCACGTCAGACACCTCCATCAACGGCTACCGCATCCCCAAGAACACAGTCGTTTTCGTCAACCAGTGGTCCAGCAACCACGACCCAAAGAAATGGACTCAGCCTGAGGTCTTCAACCCGCTGCGCTTCCTGGACGAAGACGGCGCTCTAGACAAGGACAAGGCGAGCAACGTCCTGATCTTCTCCGTGGGGAAGAGGCGCTGCATCGGCGAGGAGATGTCTAAGATGCTGCTCTTCCTATTCACAACGCTGCTGGTGCACCAGTGCGAGTTCAAAGAGGACCCGAAATGTCCCGCCAGTATGGACTGCACTTACGGCCTGACTCTGAAGCCAGTCCCGTCCAGAATGTCCTGCTCCTTACGAGACAACATGGAACTTTTGGACAGTGTGACCCGCTTACCTTTGATTCCACAGAACAAAATAGAAGAATCAGAAACAAACTGAGCAATTGCATATAGGTGCAAACGCAAATGAAGGTTGTGTACAACAGGCTTACAAACCACTGATATCATGTGGGAACATTTTGAGATAATGTCCGCAATGTCAGTTTTTGGTTTGCGTGAGAAAATAGGTCGCAATTCCTCTGATATCATGTAGGGAGCTCGTCCCTGGCCTGTTTTTGCCATGCGCATGTGAATAGGCTCTAAGACATGTTTTGTCTATGCTTAACCCTAAAAATTCACAGAAGCACCACATTTGAAGGACCACGATATCATCCCTCATAGCCTAATCATCATCATCATCATCATCATCATCATCATCATCATCATCATCATCATCATCATCATCATCAACAACAACAACAACAACAACAACAACAACAACAAACCCATACAATGTCTGGCATTCCTCAAGAGCGGAACCTCATGAATGGATACTGTTTGGGACAGGGCAAAGCAAATCTCTCAGGGGATGTTTCCAGTGTGTCAACGGATCCTTCCCTCTTAGAGCTTTATACATTCAGAATGGACATGGGATACACTCTAACAGCGAGTAGCCAACAAGTCTTCATTCAGATTACCGGTTTCTTGTGAAGACAGACTGACACACATCTCTCCTTGTGATTGTGTCACTTCATGGCGCCAATAACCAAGACTGGGCATCATGCCTTCTTTTTTTTTTTTTTTTTTTTTGCTGTTGCTCGTTTCTGTTGTCCAGGCTTTGAGTCTCAAAAGCTGTATGGTGAACAACCATTGTCACTGTGCCAATTCTCAACACTAAACATGTAATATCTCAGGGCAGAGTAGTATATATAGGCCTACTGTTTATATTCAGAGTATAACTGTTGTAGTCCTCCATCTTGCAATAGCAGTAACCTACTCGTGATAGGCAATTGATCTATGTTAGATCTGTATATTTTCTATATTTTACACAGATGGATCATGGAAATATTCATGAGTCACAACAATGGCTGTTTATATGTATAACAATTCTGAAACTATTGGTAACACGAAATTAATGTTACTGTATATGACAAATGTCCTGTTATATATAAGCTTCATCAACCATACAGCTGCTCTTTGTCTTCTGTTTTGGGCTGTACGTTTTGTGATTCATCATCAGTTGTATGATCATTCTCTGTCCCTAAACCAGGGGTGGGGAACCTTCTTCATTCATGGGGGGCCACTTCAAATTCATCCGAGGGCCGTAAAAGTCCTCCAAGGGCTGTACTATGAACACAAACCAGGATTTCCCCCTGTACTTTAGGCCTATATTGAAGGCAGCCACCTTTAGAACAGACCCCACCTTCTCTAGGTCCCCTGAATATAACTTAATTGTATTGCAAATGTGTTTACTATGATTCCATTACAAAATATGTCATATTTCATGTGATAGCTGCATAACATTAAAATGACATTGGGGGCCATATAAAACGGCCTCAAGGGCCGTAAAGGGCACTCAAGACATACAGTAGGTTCCCCACTCCTGCCTTAACTGATGATGAGCACTGAGGCCAACAGCCCCAGAGATCCTGCTAATACGTATTCCTAAATATTTAAGAATGAGTTTGCAATTCAATGAGACATATGATATTAAATGTATTCATTACAAGTGATTGGTTTGTTTTCTCCCCGACACACACACACAAACACACACACACACACACACACACACACACACACACACACACACACACACACACACACACACACACACACACACACACACACACAGAGTGAGTTACAATATGCGACCTTGCCTCCTCCACTTGTGCTTGTCTCCTCGTACCAGGAAGTAATATGTCATGATGACATCACTGACAACAGCATTATATTTCAATATCTTGCAAAAGCTCAATTGTAGAGTCTTTTTCTCATTTGCAATTGGGATGGTGAATGAAAAACAGTCCCTCAAAAGTTGTTGTGGCTAGGCTGACAGCTGGGAAACTTTAACGTCTTCTCCACGGAGGAGAGGCCAGGAGGCGGGACGAGGAGACAAGCACAAGTGGAGGAGGCAAGGCCGCATATTGTAACGCACTCACACACTTTGTCTTCCTGTATGCCCTGCTGTGGGTGGGTTTAGTGTAGCCAGGCCACGCCCTCCTAGTGATGCAACACCCTCTGCATTGCTTCTAGTCAGGCCAAAGAGCAATGTAAATATCGTTTCTGATCTCCAGAAAATTCAGGAACTCCACCCACTTTGTTGGACACCAGTCAATCAGTAGCAAACCTAGGGAGGCGGGTCAACCTTACCGTTTGGGAAACGTTCATTGTTATGCTCTTGGTCAGACCAAGTCTTGAAGAGATTTGAAAGTCGATGATAATCAGGCTAGGTTTAGTGTGGACGATAGTAATGTGGCGCTAAGGGAACGCATTAAATGTGGAATCCAACCAAAAATCACCAACTTTCAGTCAAGGATTGATAAAAAACAATACGGAGCCATATTGAGCCATGAAACCCAAATTATAACCAGAGGTAGTAGGCAGTGGGGAAAGAGGAAATGAGGTGAGGTGAGGTGATAGTTAGTTGGCAAAGTGGGTAGTGAAGCTGTCGGGTGGGTGGGCGAAGGGATCAGTGTTGTGGATCCCCATTACATTATACAGTATGTATTGGATGGGGTGGGGGTGGGGGGCTTTCAGATTACTTTGTCCTGGACCTTACCAAAGCTGTCAGCAACTCTGAGGGCAGGCAGTACATTGTTTATCTGAAATGTCATCTAATTTTACAGACTTGACTTGGCTCGACTTGGCTTTTGGACTGGCCTGGTTGCCTGGACGGATGGATGGCAGTCTGAAGGGCTGACAGGCTGTTTGGCTGTTTGGCTGGCTGGCTGGCGGGGCCTGCTGGCTGGCTGGCTGACTGGCTGGGGCTTCCCTGTGGTGGGAACAAAAGGAAAAGTGTTTGGGATAAACCTCTGCCTGCGCGACTCTTTATCTCGCCCTCCCAGAACATCCTGTTCCAGATCAGCTGGGGCTGCCGGCCAACCCAGTGCGTGACAAGTTGAGATAAAGGCAGCTGATTGCCGATATATATATACGCCGACACCCACATGCCGCCGCCTCCTCATTATTGACATTTTTTTGTTACGAAGAAATGTAAAGGGTGGCGGGAGACAGAAGTGCAGCAGCAATCATTTGCTGCAATCCTAAACAAAAAACATGGAAACACTTAAAAAATGGAAAGATGTTAGTTTTTAGTTTACCTACATGTATCAGCATGTGGCCTACTAGTATATTATAGTATGTACACCGTACATCCCTAACCCAAACCCTAAGGCAAAGTGCATATACATGATGATTACAATAATTAAGTAACATACTGCATGTAATCCATGTAACAGGGACTATAAAGTCAAGTTTAACCATAAAACCTCGCTCAAAAGTCTTATACCCGCACACTCCATCCATGCAGGGTGCCTATACCCATACAAGCACAGTAAGGGGAGGAACCAGCTTCCGGTATAACCTGAAACAATGTCTTTCTCTCTCTCTCTCTCTCTCTCTCTCTCTCTCTCTCTCTCTCTCTCTCTCTCTCTCTCTCTCTCTCTCCTCTCCCTCTCTCTCTCTCTCTCTCTCTCTCTCTCTCTCTCTCTCCCTCCCTCACTTCCTCTCTCCCTCCCTCCCTCCCCTCTCTCTCTCTCTCTCTCTCTCTCTCTCTCTCTCTCTCTCTCTCTCTCTCTCTCTCTCTCTCTCTCTCTCTCTCTCTCTCTCTCTCTCTCTCTCTCACACACACACCCACCCACACACACACACACACACACACACACACACACACACACACACACACACACACACACACACACACACACACACACACACACACACACACACACACACAGTCCTTGTGCTTGGGGGGGGTCAGTGCCACTGACTGCACAATGCTATAACTACAGTAAATCTCTAGCTTCTCCGATTACAGGAACACACAGCACTCTGTCACAGCATGGATCAACACCCACTACTGCCCTACACAATACAGTATCCACTGCGATAACTCACTCTAGTGACAAGCGCGGCCTATCTGCCTCAAGGACGGCCTCGTGTTCTCATCTGAGTCCCGGGGCCTACGCTACAAAGCAGGTACAGGAGTAACCCAGGTTAGGTTAAGAGGTAAATCATCTAATAGAAGAGCCTGGAGTCCAAAATGAGGACTCAAGGCTCTTGTATTAGATCAGGGGTGGGGTACCTTCTTCATTCGAGGGGCCACTTCAAATTCATCCGAGGGCCGTAAAAGTCCTCAGAGGGCCGTAGTATGAACACAAACCAGGATTTCCCCCTGCACTTTAGGCCTATAATGAAGACAGCCACCTTTAAAACAGACCCCACCTTCTCTAGGTCCCCTTAATATGACTGTATTGCAAATGTATTTTCTAAGATTCCTTTTCAAAATATAACATATTTCATGTGAAGCTGCATAACATTAAAACAACATTGAGGGCCGGTTAAAATGGCCTCAAGGGCCACAAAGACCTCAAGACAAAGGTTCCCCACCCCTGTATTAGATGATTTACCTCTTAACTTATCCTGGTTTACTCCTGAACCAGCTTTTTTCTCAAGAAAATGAGGACTCTGGGCTCTTCTATGAGATGATTTACCTCTTAACTTAACCTGGTTTACTCCTGAACCAGCTTTGCAGTATAGGGCCCCGGCCTCCAAGCCTAGCGACGCCATCCTATGTTATTCACCCAAAGATACAGAGTAAACAGTCGGCTTTCGCCCAGGCTAGCGGCCTCCAGCCTTCAGCATCTTAAGTAGGCTACCACTGCATGGAAAGTTGTTTTCCCCTGTGAAAGAGCATTGTATTGTTAGGGAACCCAGAAGAGTCAAGGCAAGAGAAGAACCCAGTACAGGCAGGAGTTTGTGTATTTTATCCATAGACTGTTATTAGTATTGTGACACCTCCTTTAATAAAAGAAACATCTACCTTAACGACTGTTTAAAAATCCAGCCAGTCGAATTCAAAAATATTTGGCGTATATTGGCCGCTTGACAAAATTGTCTTACTTACGAAGCCGGGGGGGTTGCGCTCGACATAGCATGAACTCTGAGTGACCTGGAGAAGCCAGTGCGGGTCTGACCTGCCTCTTGCGGGGACCAGGGGGGCAAAGCGCACAGTTTTTTAGGCCGCCCGTGTCTACATGAGGGCATGACGGGACAACGTGGTTCGAGACAGCTGGAGCTGAGTGTGATCAAGCATAATTGATTTGTTTTGAGTGTGCAAGTGTATGTGTGTGTGTGTGTGTGTGTGTGTGTGTGTGTGTGTGTGTGTGTGTGTGTATGTGTGTATGTGTGTGTGTGTGTGTGTGTGTGTGTGTGTGTGTGTGTGTGTGTGTGTGTGTGTGTGTGTGAGAGAGAGAGAGATAGAGAGAGAACTACAAAAAAATGAGAAAAGTGTTGCAGTGTGGACACACACGACTCACTCTCCAAGCCAGCAGTGTCAGTGTCACCACTAACTCTCCCACCCAGCAGTGTCACCCCTCACCTCCTGGCAACAGTACCCATGTTCTGGCCCCATGTGGCCATGTGTCACAGCTCAGCTCACAAGCACACAACACCCTCTCCATAGTGTGTGTGTGTGTGTGTGTGTGTGTGTGTGTGTGTGTGTGTGTGTGTGTGTGTGCGTGCGCGGGCGTGCGTCATGGCTCAGTTGAGCTCAGCTCACAAATGGGCCACCCAATGTGTGTGTGTGTGTGTATGTGTGTGTGTGTGTGTGTGTGTGTGTGTGTGTGTGTGTGTGTGTGTGTGTGTGTGTATGTGTGTGTGTGTGTGTTGTGTTATGTCATAGCTCAGCTCAGCACATAAATAGAACCCCCCCCCCTCCAAAAAAAAGCAAATGTTATCCCCCGGGGCCCGAGCGTCGGCGGCACTGGCGCTACTGCTACTGCTTCAGCTTCATTCCGCACTCTAATGGAGGGCCACCCACCACACAGCACAGCACAGCACAGCACAGCGCCCGTCAGCCATCTCACGTGGCCCCCTCCCAGGGCGCGGCCCGTGTTGTGTGCAGTGATGAGCCCTCAAAATGGTCGGTCGTGGCCACGCTCAGTCATTCATAACAAAACAATGCGTCCGCAGCCGCAGTCAGACTCTGGATAAAGGGGGCTGTTGTGCCACAGCTTTGGCAGCTTTGGCGGCCCTGGGCCTCCTTAAGCCAGTGGTCGGACTCGGCCCAGTGAGCCATGACAGGGAAATGCAGGCCAAGAATAGCAGCTGGGGATTGGCAACCAGCAAATAGTTTATTATTATCATTATTATTATCATTATTATTATTATTATTATTATTATTATTATTATTATTATTATTATTATTATTATTATTATTATTATAAGTGCTTATGACAGGTTAAAAGCTAACAGCATGATTATTACATTGTTTCTTGAAAAGAGCATCCAGGCATATTTTTGTGTTTTAGAAAGTGTGTTCTAAGATATGTATTCATTAAAATGAGATATGTATACAGTAAAAATATAGGCCTATTCCTACCAACTTATTATATTTCCTTCTATTGTTTTTCTTTTAAGATTTGAGCATTGTGTTGTCAAAAAAGTATTGTATTTTACATTGATAAGTAATTCTAAAAGCCAACGTCAACCTAAGGTCCAATCTGAAAACATTGACTAGTCCAAAAATTATTGTTGAATGGAATGGCAATGGAAGACAAAAATAAGCACCTAACATTTCTACGATTCTACGTTTACGTCTACGTATATTTACACTGCATCTTTGTTTTCACTACAAACCCCTCACACACACACCTGACAGTGTGACCTAATGGTGCATAAACAGCACAGTGTTTGGAGTGTAGTTAAGTGTCCACTGTAAATAGCACCTAATTCTACTAAGTTCAGTTCTCACTACAGTATACAAAAGGCTGGTGAACTTGGTGAGCAAAATACCAGCATCCTGATTGTTATGCAACGCTGAGTTGTTTGTGCGATGGGTCTTTGGTATGCTGTGGAAATGTCTAATTTTAACATCGGAGATCGGGGATTCGACAATCCTTCAGGCTTAAGGCTTCAGGCTGTAAGGTAAAGGACAATTCTGACATATTCCAAATAGCATCCAAGAGGTGCAAATATCATCCCAGACGCATACAGTAACATTTGGGGTGATACTTTGAATATTAAATTGTTTGTTATTATTTAATTATTATCTTTTATGTAAACAAACCATGCCCCCATTAGAAGTGATATATGAGGTGATATGGATCCCCCTGGGTCTGGAATAAAGAATGAATTGAAGGACCATATTGGAAAGGGCTGAATAAAAATGCTGCATTGTCAGATACTGACAAGTCAAGGATAGTATAAGCAATGAAACTTCATGTTGAAATTAGCTGGAATTGTCCTTTACGAACCACTGCAATTATTTCAGAGTATTGCTTTACGTCTGGAAAATAACATCCCTTTTGAAATGAACATTTTCACTGTTTGCATGATCAGATGTAAATAACTAAGTCCATTCTGTTTGAAGTAAAAACTGGGCGTAAAGGGGCATACGCCCAAGACTACCGCATTCTCTACTACTGCCAGGAATCGCCCTCCATCTAGGAGGCTTGGACTTGTGTAACTGCAGACCATGGCATCAGGAAGGCAGAGTACATTAGATAAGCGGCCGGGCCAGCCATCATAGTCACGGGCTGTTTCAGCTGCTGCCATCTGATAGCGCGTAATCTTGATCTCCAGCCTTGGCTGCTCGGACCTCCAGCACTGCTTCATCCAGGAGCCACTCACTCGACTCTGGGTTTTGAACACTGAACAATGGCAGCCCAAGCTTGGCTGTGGTGGCGCGGCCGGTGGCCAGTCTTTTGACAATGGACAAAATTGTGACGGTTCCCATGTTCTCATACATACCCCGGGCCCCAGACCCATGCACATGTATGGTAGCAACATGCTCTCCAAAAATTCCGTGCTCCTGGACACGGATGTTAAGGACACAAAATCTGTGTCCAGGAGCACGGATTTTGCCAAAATTCCGTGCTCCTGGACACGGAATTGTTTTCCGTGCTCCTGGACACGGAATTGTTTGAAGTGCTTTCTATAGGCTATTTCCACAGTCTTGTGTTTTCTCAGGATTTTTCTAATTTCAAATATTTTGTCTAAAAAAAAACATTTCTTACTAACAGGTTAGGGTTAGGGATTGTTTTGGCAAATTTTCTTTTATTCATTATATGAGTTTGATAGCCTAGCAACCAACTGGAAAAGGTATTTCTCAAAAATATGTCTTTAATGACAGGTTAAGGTTAGGGAATGTTTTGGTCAGGGCACAACTTAAATTGCTATAGCATTATTTTGTTTAGGATTAGCATTTGGTATGTATTTTCTAATGATAGAGTTAACACAGTGCTGTGGTAATAGCCTATAGAAAGCACTTCCGTGTGCCCATCACGGAAAACAATTCCGTGTCCAGGAGCACGGAAAACAATTCCGTGTCCAGGAGCACGGAATTTTGGCAAAATCCGTGCTCCTGGACACGGATTTCGTGTCCTTAACATCCGTGTCCAGGAGCACGGAATTTTTGGAGATCAGGCTGATGATAGACACACTTCCACTCTCATGAACGCATGGCAGGAACTCACACGCATGCATGCACACACTTCAGCATTCAAATGATTATGTTGGAAATAATAATACAGATCTTAGATTAAATACTACAATATAAAAATAAAACACTTTATTATACAGTATAACTTCATTATTATCTTCTAAACATTTAGCTATTCCTTAAACATTGGCTTAGCTGGGAGTTGCTTTTTACTTGCGATGCCTTCTTGCATGTGAAAAAACACACTACAATGGTGTTTTCTTCTTTTTCATCAGGCGTTCCCCCTTTTTACTGAGGCTTAGCCCTTAAATGTATAACATGTCAAAAGTGTCTGCTGCTTAAAAAAAAAGGCTGGCCATAGGCTCACACACACTCTCTCATTTTCTCATCCTTCCAGGTGCACAGCTGTGTAAGAGGAAAGAGAGAGGAGTTCTGAGCACCTGGTCAAAAAAAAAATCCCCAGCTCTTCCCTGTGCTGTTATCATGTTCCTTCCGACCACTTCCCCAAGTAAAAACATCCCGAGAGAGTACAGAGCGGGCAAGAATGAGCAGAGAAAGGAGGAGGAAGGATGTGGTAAACATGTTTTTATTTTCGTACCTTTTTATGATGTGTACACCGACACACTCGCACGCATGCACATGCACACACGCACTCACACGACACGGATGAGGAACGACCGACGATGAGGTGAGATCATGAAATCTGCCACAAACTGGATTCTTCTGGTGTGTTAAGATCCAATCGCATGAATGGGAAACGAGGCAAGAGAAGAGATCTCCAGTCTGAGTGACACCATCTCTAGTCTGGAGTGACACCATCGCTGGTCTAGTCTAGTGTTGGCTACTACTGCCCAATTCCACCTCCTGTTAGAACATTCCTATGGAGATGAAGAGCACTGGACTGCTGATGTGACTATTATCAGATCATCTGATAATACTATATAGTTCATTTAGCTTAGAGAGTAGGACCAACACTAGTATGCATTTTAAATAAATAGATTTCATATAGTATATATATATATATATATATATATATATATATATATATATATATATATTTAATTCAAGGACCGCATTGGAAATAAGCTCAATTGAGCTTTGTGTGTTATTCTTTTAATGTGTTTACAAGGTACATAAGCAAAAGTACATTTTATTTTATTTTAACCTCTTGCTATGTCAATAAATAATGTCAACTCAAATGAATGAGTGCAGAATTTAACTCTAGTAAGTGTTACCTTAGCACTAGAATATTTACTGTGTGGGGCTGAGACAGAGAGTAGAATGAATTACGGATAGATGAAGGATGAATTACATTTTAATGGTGACCTACAAATGTAACTACATTACACGTTTACCACTTAACACAGTATCAACTGCAAAATGCTAACATTTGTGTTTTGTAAATAGATTTCTTTTTATCTGTTAATGTACAAGTTGTACAGTATTGCAGCTCATCATTTTAAAATACTACCCCAGATACATTCCTCTTGCAATGTATTAAAAACCCATAGGGGAAAGAAAGAGGCCAAGTAAAATATAAACATTATACAGATATAAAATATCTTCTTTCATGTTATTAACGCTTTGCATGCGATTTGGTCTCAGGTGCACCAAAAACACGGACAGTTCCACAGTTCCGTTAAATTTCAAGATTCTTTCTACAAATATTCATTCACCCTTTCATATATATATTCCTTTAAATACACAACAGTACAACAGATTAACATTCATACTGAAACCAAGTCCATTTTCATAGTATTGAGTTATTATTGTTTTTTTTCCTTCTCCCTTTCACATGTCCATAAAATCAGAGCTTCATCACCTGACGGCCAATAATAACAGAGTTACATAAGCAGCAATAAGAACTCATAATAGTGTTAATAAGCAAAATGATATCTGCCACATGATGAAAATGTGATGAGGCAAAAGGAATGTAAAAATAAAAAAATAGATCATCGTATCTAAAGAAAGACACAAAAAAAGAGAAAGAAAGACAACAAAAGTGAGGAAAAAAGCACCTGCATAGCTTAAAACAAGAACCAAGAACTGGAAAGAAAAGAAAAGGATAAAATGTCAGACGAGGTGCTTCCACTCCTTCGTTCTCCTCCACGGCTTGGGATTAGCGGTCAGGAGGGCAAGAGGTGGTGGGATGGGGTGGGGTTATGGCAGCAGCAGTAGCAGCAGTAGCAACAGTATTAGTACTACTTGGAGGGTGTAGCCGAGAATGAAATTGCAGGCTGTTGGTTCTGGTGTGCATTGAATTGAGACAGAGCCGCTTGTTACCCCACAAACAGGCCAGACAAGGCCAGGGCACACAGGGCACACAGGGCAGGGCAGGGCAGGGCAGGGCGCACAGGGCAGACTGGGTGGCCCCGGCAGCGGTGGAGGTGGAGGTCAACTGCTGAATGAATGACACTGCCTCTTTATCCCAAAACAACAGGGACAAAGGTGCCACTAATGTCAATGGAGCAGCTGACCAGGGGAGAGAGGAGAGGAAGAGGAGGATGACTGACAGCACAACAACACAGAGAGAGAGAGAGAGAGAGAGAGAGAGAGAGAGCGAGAGAGAGAGAGAGAGAGAGACAGAGACAGAGAGAGAGAGAGAAGGGGGCGGGGGGGTGTTCAGAGAGAGGGGGTCATGTGAGGGCCATGCAACCTAAAGCCTTGTTTGGATGCCCCATTGTTTGGGTCAATCGCCTATTTAATCTCTTTCCGGTTATTTCTGTTGTTGTTGTCGTCCGGAGGTCATTAGAGATGAAAACACGCTGCTGAGGGTAAGAGGAACGGCCATGATTGTCGTGGCAAATGAGAGGAGACAGGGGGCAATAACTGTTTTCACCAACACACCACACCACAACACACCACACCACACCACACCACACCACCCACACAGTGAGCCCTGTTCAGTGCTGGACACTTACGGGAGTATCCATGGGTACCCTTAGGGTAAAAGAACCGTTCCCTGTGGTTCCTTAGGCCTGGTTCTGTCAGTGCCAAGCTACCAAGAAACCCCACAGAGCATTTATTGATTTGCTTGTTTGTGCTTTGTTGTGTTGATGTCAGCCATATTGGGGTACTGGTTCTTTGGCTGCACATTCTGTACAAGACACACCAGGGCTTCCTCACTCAGGGTTTCATGACATCCAATCATACACACACGATAACAGTTGCGCACATGTTACGCATATCATAACAGTTTCATTCTGTTTAGCCATAGACGGGTATTTTGATTAACGGACATTTTTCTTCCCTCCGTTTTCCAAAATATCTTTGTTCACACATTGGAGCGAATTCGCATAAATAGGCTATTGAGAGTTATTAAAATTACTATGACAGTTTTCAAATATCTCCACAAAAATCTCTAGAAGAATCTCTGTTATATCAAAGGCACAAACAAAGGGAAAAGTCTCTGTTTTTAAAAATACCCGTGTATGTGTAAACAGGGACTCTGTTATATAAGTAGTGTATCTAGATAACCTCAAGTGTATTTGAACTACCATTAAAGCACCCCTAAATGTGTTGATATAACTTGCCAACAATAATCTTGCTAACAAGCAAAAAACAACAATCAAGCTGACCAAGAAAAACAAAAAACAAAACAAAAAAGACAAAGACAAAACAAAAACATATAACAATTAGTTACAAAAAAATTCAAAAATGTTCTTCACGTTGACCCGCGTGCCTCGGTCAGGCAGGAAACAGCTGGAGGTCCACGCAGGTAAGAAGTGAGATCTGACAGGTCCTGATGTCTTGGGAGGCCACATGTTCAGTGGCTAAAGATATGGAAGAAGAGTGTCCAGTTCTTTCTGAGCCTCATCATCCTAGGAAAGAGACGTGGGGGAGAGAAAAAATAGACAAATTAGAATAGAAGAATAGCACTTAACACACACACACACGCACGCACGCACACGCACACACGCCAGCCCACAATATAGAATAATAACTTCAATCGATAGTAAGGTTGACTGTGATTGCATGTGTGCTGCCTTACCTCGTTAGAGATGTTCTCTATGCAGGAGGCGGTGCTACACACCTCTTTGGCTTTCTGTTTCTGCCCCAGGTCCTTATAGCACTGGGAACATAACACATAGAGTAAGCCATCTCTTCAGGTGCAAACCCAGTATATCATACAATTCACATTATAGTAATATACAGTATTATACAGTATTAAAGTAATATACAATATAGTACAGTATAGTAATACATATTCTTTAATTATAAAGCACTTTACAAAACAGAGTCACAATGGTGTATCATGTGTTTATGTACAGTACACAAGAATAGAATAGAAAGAAGAAGGAAAATGCCTTTTATTGTCATTTTATACAGCATGTGTATTAGGGTGCATCAGTTGCCCCCTATGAAAAGATATTGCCTTGGCCCTATAGTAAAAATGTTCTACACCCAGTAAAAACACACTGTGTAAAATATTTTGAAATTTGGATGAAGTCTACCGGGGCCACCAGCCCCATGAAAATAGAAAATAATGGTGATAGTCAGAATCTTGGAATAGAAATGGACATTTTGTTGCATAAAGCTACCCAATAAAAAAACATATTGTCTCAGCTCTGTGATAAAAATGTTCTATGCACAGTAAAATCACTCTGTGTAAAATATTTTGAAATTTGGATGAAGTCTACCGGGGCCACCAGCTCCATGAAAATAGAAAATAATGGTGATAGTCAAAATCTTGGATAGAAACAGGGCTGGACTGGCCATCTGGCATGGCGGGCATTTCCCGGTGAGCCCCGCACCCTCATGGGCCCCCATTTTTTTTTTTTTTTTTACATTACTGAAAATAGGGGCCCATGAGGGTGCGGGGCCCACCGGTGAGTCAGTTCTCCGGCACTAATAATAATGAGGGGGCCCCCTTAAATCCGAAAGTGCCCGGGCCCTATTTATCGCCCAGTCCAGCCCTGAATAGAAATGGACATTTTGCTGCATAAAGCTACCCAATAAAAACAGATTGCCTCAGCTGTGTGATAAAAAAATGTTCTATGCACAGTAAAATCACTCCGTGAAAAATGTATTGAAATTTAGATTAATTCTACTGGGTCCACCAGGCCCATGAAAATACAAAACAATGGTGATAGTGATGGGCAACCTGGATTCCAAAGTCCAGTGCCACATATTCCAAATATAGCCAATATAATGAACCAGCTGACCTTCTGCCAGTATCAAGCAAGAGATTGCGAAGTTGTATGACTTTTGTGTGCTTCACCTGTGGGCCTACAGGATTGTACAGGTAGCTGTTAATACCTGGTGGAGCATCTTTACTAAAGCTGTGAATGCTCCTTGGAATGACCTATTTTTTTTAAGAAATCCCTGCAGTAGTTCAATAGAGTACATACAATACAACTGTATGTGATGTTGGAAAGAGTGGCTTCCCAAAACCTGTACTTAAGTGGCTTCTAGGTATGGCATGGGTATCACCAGGTCCAGAGTCCATTGCCAAGGGCCTCTCAGGTAAGTTATGGTACTCATCTGATGGAGTAAAGTGAAATACTACCACAGGCGATGGGATAAAGAAGTAATGGCGCTCTTCAATACAGTTGTATTGACTGCTTTGTAGCCTAGGCATTCCAAGGAACATTCACAGCTTTTGTACAGATGGTCCTCTATGATTGTAGGCCCACAGGTGAAAGACACAAATATAACAGTCATGCAGCTTTGCAATCTCTTGCTTGATACTAGCAGTGGTCCAAGGCAGCAAGGAATTGATATTGTGTTGCAAAAGAGCAAATTTGCCTAAATATAGCAGTTTGACCATCAGTCTGTCCTGAGACTGAAGTCTGTGTAAGTGGATCGACTGAATACACAACCTGCTTAGATATTCCTTCTGTTTGTGCTCCCAATACAGGTGATCTCACTAATTACCTCATCAACCGGTAATTAGGCTCAGCTGGTTCATTATATTGGCTGGGGCAAATGTGTCATACAGTTTGTCCACCTCTGTTTTAAGACAATGGCAAACCTAGATTCAAAAGCTACAATCCAGTGCCACAGATTTCAAATTACCTGGTTTTACCTGTCCAATTGCCCTAACTGGAAAGGTAAAACTAGGTATGTCATTTGGAATATGTGGCACTGGACTTCAGCTTTGGAATCCAGGTTGCCCATCACCATCACCATTATTTTGTATTTTCATGGGCCTGGTGGACCCGGTAGAATTCATCTAAATTTCAACATATTTTACACAGAGTGATTTTACTGTGCATAGAACATTTTTATCACAGAGCTGAGACAATATGTTTTTTATTGGGTAGCTTTATGCAGCAAAATGTCCATTTCTATTCCAAGATTCTGACTATCACCATTATTTTCTATTTTCATGGGGCTGGTGGCCCCGGTAGACTTCATCCAAATTTCAAAATATTTTACACAGTGTGTTTTTACTGGGTGTAGAACATTTTTACTATAGGGCCAAGGCAATATCTTTTCATAGGGGGCATCTGATGCACCCTAATGTGTAATGAGAACTACATAGAATGACATGACGTTTACATTATGTTTTTAATGCCGAATTAACAATTCAGAATTAAATAGTTCCGTCGAGTTTACATTGAACTTTCATTCAACTCCGAATTGTGAAGTGTTAAGATGACGTTTTCAAAGCAGAATTAAGCTTTATTCCACGTGAAATTGAGTTAATTCTGAATTAAATGTCTCATGCAAACGAGGCCATTGAAGCATCTCTCACATCAGAGCAACACTACATTCTGTATGTATGTATGTATGTATGAATGATGTATGCAATCTATTTACAACAAATCATTATATGAGAACGAGGACCATGCACTGACCTTCGCAAGGAAGACGAGGTTGGATTTTGAGTACTGTGGAGAGATTTCTTCAGCCTAAAGACCAAGGAGGATTCACATTAGTGGATAAAGCAACAACATGAAAAGCACTACACACTGTAGAAACTATTTCAGAAATTGTTTCAACAAAATTACAACGCACAATTTAAAGTGGGTCAAGGGGTGATGGTGGTGTTTTTTTAATGCTTCAAAAATAATGACTTCTGTACATTTTTGGACCAAATTGGTCGTGATTGAGATTTTTCCCCAAAGAATCAAACAGGCAGCTGCAGTCAGTTGCTACTCACATGGAGAGCACAGTGTACAGTACATGGCCTGGCTCACCTGAAATGCTTTTACACACAGCAACTTGCACTTTTTTACTGAGTCGGGGAGATAGAGAGCAACAGTGTGGGGTGCATGTCTGTGTTGTGGTGGTACCAGCAGTGCTTCAATTATCCCTCTTTACGACAAATGATTTTGGGATTGCTGACGTGAAAGGCAAGAGCTAATGACAGGGCCAGACGAGAGATCTTAGGGAAGAACATTTTAACCACAAGCCGCACTGAAGATGGCTCGCAGTGCAGGCCGCCAGGGGGGTTCAAAGGGGTCAGTTGTCCCGGGCCCAGGGAGAATGGGGGCCCAGAACAGGTTCATCAGTAAAATTTCTGTTTTAGGTGGGGGTGACTTTTTCCCGGGCCGAGTGAAAGCTGTCAGCGGTCTTGGCTCTCTGTCTCTGTGTGTGTGTGTGTGTGTGTGTGTGTGTGTGTGTGTGTGTGTGTGTGTGTGTGTGTGTGTGTGTGTGTGTGTGTGTGTGTGTGTCTGTGCGCGGCTGTAAAAGAAATCAATCAAACGTTGGGCTGAGCTGATTCGGCCCCTCAGGGCTTGCAGCAGCAAGACAGTGTTTGTAAACAATTCTCTCTCTCTCTCTCTCTCTCTCTCTCTCTCTCTCTCTCTCTCTCTCTCTAGGCCTGGGATTCAGCACAACGCTCTCCCTTGTGACAGCCGGAGCTATCAACAGCTTCCTCAGCTTGCCAAGGAAAACATTGCAGTTGTCGCCGGGACATTCCAGCGAGAATCTTTACGACTTTAATTCCTCCCCCATCTGTATAAATTAAAACATCTCAACACATTCCCATCTATAACATGCTCCATCAGTGTAACTAGGACTAGGCCCCGGGGGTAAGGTAGAGTTATGACTTGAGGGTTTTTTTCCCGGTATCATGGGGCAAATTTATGTAACTCAATTCAAGATAGACACTATTTTTTTATTTACTCATCTTAACCTTCAACATCATCGTAGATACAGCCGGATGTGCATGGTCCATTTACTGTGCACATCATTCACAAAGCAAGACATTTTACAGATGCAACTACTGCGAGTAAAGCACCAGAAACTCGTTTTGGGCAATCAGGCAAAAAAATGTAGCACGATTTGCCAAGGTGTGTGTGTGTGTTTGTGTGTGTGTGTGTGTTTTTCCTTCCCCCAAAGGCTGGCAGCAGTTCAAACTGCAAGCTACCTAAAAACCAGCTACACGACTTACTTCAAAACTGTATCTGCAGGCAGACGTACAGTGTGCTTTCTGATGACATGCGCCCCCTGGTGGTAGCAAACCTTTTTGCTGATTTTTTTTATTTTTGTGTAGGTGAAGTGTGTGTGTGTGTGTGTGTGTGTGTGTGTGTGTGTGTGTGTGTGTGTGTGTGTGTGTGTGTGTGTGTGTGTGTGTGTGTGTGTGTGTGTGTGTCCTCGTCAGCTGCCAAACGGACAGACAGCCCAGAGAGGATTCATCTGAGCGCTGGGTCAGAGAAAAAGGCTACAATTTGACGGACAAAATTTGCCTAATTGACCGACTCAGTTAAATCATGGACTGGACTGGACTTGACGTGTACACGACTTGCCAGGGCACACACAGCACAAGGCCAACAGCTGCAAAATGTTGTTTTTTTCTAATTCAGTTGACTCAGCCTCCTGGTTTGGAGGTCTAGGCTGTACACTGTTTTTGTAGGCCTGCAATGTGGATAGCTCATCCGAAATTGTTTGTCCAAAAATGTAACAGCTCCCTCTGTCACACACACTAACACACACTAAACACTAATACACACACACACGCACACGCACACGCACACGCACACGCACACACACCCACACCCACACAACACACACACACACACACACAACGAGGGAGGGAGTTGTGGCAATAAGAAGTAACAAGTTGCAACACACACCACTTAAATCAAATTGATGGGTGAGATACACACGATGTGAAGACGAGGCATGCAGAAGAAAGCTGGCCGGGAGCGATCGGAGTTCTCTATATAAACATGTGCTACGCAGGAACACAGATTAAGCTCTCTTTAAATAGGGGGCTTGGTCTTTAAGAATAAAGACAAGCGAGGAGATCAAGCCAGAGGGAGAGAGGGAGTCAGGGAAAGAGTGTGTGTGAAAGAGAGAGAGACAGAGAGAGAGAGAGAGAGAGAGAGAAGGAAAAATGAGAGATTGAGAGATGTATGGAGGGAGGGGAGAAAGGGAGAGCGAGGGAAAAAGAGTGCGAGAGTGAGGAATACAAATACACAAAAAAGTGGAAAGGTACAGAGGGAGAAAGTTAGTGAAAAGTGAGAAAGACGGAGAGAGAGCGAGAGGGAGAGAAAAAGAAAGTGAGCAAAGAAGCAACCTAAGGCTATATCCCACTCACACACACTCTCACACTAAACAAACACTTCTGTCTTGTGTGCGCCGAAGGCGGGCAAATGCAGCAGCTTGGTGTCCAAGGCGGCGAGAAGAATGAGTGCAGAAAAACTCCGTTGCCATGGTTTCCATTACTTTAGTTCATGAGAGAGAGTGACACTTTGAACACAAACCTGAATAGAGCTTCAAGGAACTGGGACAATGTGTTTTAGCCGAGGGAAGGTCTGAACTTGAGAAACCTGCACTCTCCAGCGGCCTAGGTCTCACTTACTTATTCAGTCTATACAGCGATATTTGACATAGATTATTTACAATAATGCCACTCGCGTTGTGTTCACAGGACCTATGAGTGCTTCCCACAGTGTAGTCCATTCTTCCCCAAGGCCCTACTACAAGGAGTTTTAAATGGGAAAATTAAAACTACATGACAAGGGGGCGGCCATTTTTTTGTCTTTTGATGACTAGGTGTGGTGCAGCTCAAGGGTGATGCTGTTTCAATAGCTGTATGTATAATGGTAGCTTTGCATGACGCAGGGCCCAGGGCCTTAGTCATAGGAGAACTGCACTGTAGCAGTATGACCAGAGAGAGTAGAGAGAGAGAGAGGTTCCATTGGCCCATTGTTTCCGGGTTCTATTATTGCAAGGGGGAGGAGGGGAAATCCCCCTTTAGGCAGACCTAAGGACTGTTCTATTCAATGCTAGGAGTATTATGACACGCCCTTTTAGGCAGACCAGAACCTGGTCATGTTAGGTGCCCATAGCAACCTATTACATTGGCATATCTCTATATACTTAAAGAATCTCTGGTATAACCGCACGAATACGCCTGCCGCGACATGAGCGAGGTGAACACGAAAGTAATTGACTTTGTATTGAGTCGCGCAACAAAAACGATTCTGGAGACTAGTCGATTCGCACGACGAGAGCGACAGTAGTTGAAGTTGTAGTTGAATTCATGGGAATATTATGCAAATGAGCTACAACAAGCTACAACAAGCCGCCACAGCCAATGACTGTATAGAGGTCAATGACCACAGCCAATGGGAATGTTGGAATGCTTGCATTCTGTTTTTAACGGACATACTCTAGTCGCTTCAATCGCTCGTATCGCTCTTGCTGCTCTGTCGCTTGAATCTCGTCCCGGCCGGTGTATTCGCCCGGTAACATGTGCTCAGGTTAGGGCTGTGAAATATATCGAATTGATATCGTGATATCAGTATTGCTGTCAAACAATATGAAATTTCATAATATTTTGTAACTTGTCTAAACCAAAAGTTAGGCTATGCTATGCACAACACCGCCCCCTCCACTTGAGCCATTGCGAATGCAGAGCAGACTTGCTATCCAACACTCATGCAGAACACCACTGTGTATTTCTATATGACTTTCCATTCACGCTGCTGAAGGGAGGGAAGATTCTGAATTGTTTGGCATAATCGTTTTGGTAACACTTCCAAATAAGGGGCCATAATTAACAGTAGAGTAGCTACAACCTAATACTTAAGTAAGGGTTAATAATAGTTACTTAATGCCACATTAGACACATATTAATTGTTATTAATTCATATGTTGAACATTAGTAAACAGTTACTTAACTATTAGATAACTATCACCTTGTGTTACAACTTAATGGATAAATAATACATAAATATTGGGGTTTGGGACCCTTATATTAGAGTTGGCAGAGGATAACTAATGGATAATTAATAAATAGATATTGGTGTTTGGGACCCTTATATTAGAGTTGGCTGTGGATAACTAATGGTTAATTAATCGATAGATATTGGTTTTTGGGACCCTTATAATAGAGTAGGCTGAGCATACCTAATAGTTAAGTAAGTCAATTAATTAATTAATCTACTATGACATCTAGTTTTCACTGGTTCAAATCACTGTAATAGTGGCAACAGGAGCCTTTATATAGCAAGGATTGGACGTACACTTCTCAATGATGGTGGGGTGATGAGATGTAATTTTTTCATATACCAGTCATTAGTTTTAATGGTAAAAACCCTACAATAAATGCAGAACATTATGAAGAGTAATAGTTTTGAAGCGAAACTACACCAATTAAGTTAATGTTGGAGAATATTAGCTCCAAGAAGTGCAGTGCATGATGGGTACGCAATCTACAGACAACAATATTTCGGTATTATTTATTCATTAGATATGCCTTGCTTTTGTATTAAGTAAGTGTTAATTTAGGTCCTTAGTTAAGTATTACCTAATAGCTACTTAACTATTAACTGTACCCTTACTTATTTGTTAGTTAAATAATGATATGCTATGAACTTGTGACACATGGTAATAGTTATCTAATAGTTAAAGGGCAACTCCTGCCAATTTCAATGTGCTGTTGTATTGCTCACGCTACCCTTGACTTGTCAGTACTCGGTGACGCCGCATTTTTTGGCTCAGCCCTTTCCGAGATATGAGCTATTCTAATGGGGGCAACTTTTGTTTACATTTAAAAAAAACATTTTTATTCATTCTCAAAAACATCCAAAAGGTTATGCAACATCAGCAGACAACTAGCAAACAGCGATACCGTTTGGGAAAATATTTGGAGTAGAATAGCATTTGGAATAGAATAGCTCATATCTCGGAAAGGGCTGGACCAAAAACTGCGGCGTCACCGGGTACTTACAAGTCAAGGGTAGCGTGAGCAATACAACAGCACATTGAAATTGGCAGGAATTGCCCTTTAAGTAACTGCTTACTAATGTTTAACATATGCATTAATAACAATTAATATGTGTCTAATGTGGCGTTAAGTAGTGATTATTAACCCTTACTAAAGTATTAGGTTATAGCTAATTTGCTGTTAATTATGGCCCCTTATTTGGAAGTGTTACCATTGTTTTTTTTTTAAATGTTGTTTCGATTAAAAAAAAGAAAAGAAAGAAAAACATCACATATCACATATCTGTGTTATGAGAACAACTGATGCTGATCTGCGAGGTGAGGGCGCAGGGGGCATAATCAGTCTGGAAACAAAATAGAGGGCAGTTGTCCACAGTTGCATCCCTGAGAAGGATACCAAAAGGTATCCCGTCTGAAGTGTGATGATGCCACATTACTGTACCTTGAGGAAGTTGTGTAGGGCGTCTTGGACAGTGGCGTTGGGCGGCTCGCCGAAGAGAGTGGCTGCGATCTTCCTCTCGATCCACGTGCACTGTGCTACCTGTGGGCAGGTAAGACGAGACACTAAGATGCAAATCTAGTGCTGACGCATACATCCACACACACACACACACACACACACACACACACACACACACACACACACACACACACACACACACACACACACACACACACACACACACACACACACACACACACACACACACACACACACACACACACACACACACACACACACACACACACACGTGGGAGAAAGAAAGAGCCAGTCAGTCGGGGCAAGATCAGGGCGGTGTGGTGTACAGTTGCAGTGGTGCCCAAGGGCCTACAGTGTCCCATTACCGAGCCTGACTACAGGGCAATACACTGAATAGGCCCTGTGAGTATCGCAGCCATGAATCAAAATGTAACGCAACTGAAGACAAGGCTGATTGAATGGGTGACATCACGAGGATGTTTACACAGCGCGAGGAGAAGAGAGAGGGATCAAGTGAAGAGCAGAGAGAAAAGAAGAAATCGGGCGCTAGATAAACAGTATGACACTGATACTTCACCAACACCTCTGGAGAGGCACACTAATCATCAGTGACACTCAATAATGCCTTCAATGCATCTTTAATGCCAGTTAACACTTACTCCGCCGCTTCTTTGTACATGGATTAAGTTTGGGCCAACGCGAAAAGAAGAACATTAATAATAAAACACTCTGCTTCTTTTTTTGTTTTGTCTGAGAACGTGTCTAGGCCTAAGCATAATCCACGTATGGGAAATTGCCAATTTGTTGGTGTCAGTTCGAAGTAAGTATTAATCATAAACAACATACTTTTGGTATTTACATATACTTATTAGCCTTTAACGAGTTTTAAGCTTCTTTTTAAATATCTTTAAATACCTCTAGCTCTATTGTCCTTTACATACACTGTTTCCACACCCGCCCACGCCACTTCTGTTATCATCCACAAATGGAGCCCTGCTAACAACAACACCCCCATCCTCACCTTTTCCACCAGCGCATGCTCCCTCCCTCCAACTTACGGGAAACTGGATAATGGCTCTGGGGCATCATCAGGCAGCTGTAAAGCGCCATGACATGACATGGAATGAAATGTTCCTTCTCCACCCATTTGGGGCGAAAGACGGGAGGTGGGGATTAAAAAAATAATGATAAACAAAGAAAGAAAGAAAGAAAAAAAAGGAAAGCAAAAGGTGCCCGCTAATTACAGGTGTACTGTTGGCGCGGATTGTCCTTTCAGGTCTGTTCAAGGGCGGTGGCGGTGGATGGTGGAGTGGTGAGGGCACAACAGCAGTGGAGGTGGTGATGAGGTGCTGAATGGATGTTTCAGCACAGGCAGATGGAGAGGGTATAGCAAGGCGCTAGGAGGACTAAACATTTTTGAGTTTTCACTTTTTTCAGCACCTACAGTTGTCGACAAGATCAATTAAAGTACTGCTGCCGTGCCGATCATGACAGAAATTATTTGCACTGTGAGGAATCGTCAAAACTACAAAAACAAACATTGCACCATAAACAAATGGCCAGTTTCAGTTTGGATGCTTAAGTGCGCTATTTGGGATCCTATCGTTCCTGTACAAATGATCCTTAAGCATGTGAAGAGGTTTTTTATGGTGTGGTGCTGTTGACATAGTCATAGAATTAATTTTTCTATGGGTGTTGATGACAAAACACCCAAAAATAGAAAGTAGAAAATGCTCTAGCATGTGTTGGGTTGTTATGGTTTGAAAATGGCTAGCATCCAATGAGTGAAGATAGGGCCTCTATTGTTAATGCAAAATGTTAATGAACATGCTTGAATTTGCTACTAAAGACTCTCAGTATTGCTAAAATGTAATTGAGCTTTTCCAACAAACAGAAACTCAGCCGGCTGATGGGTCCAACTGCACTCAACAGCCTAAATGTTAAATGTAGATCAATGTGGAATTGCAATGTTGTATCCAACAGTACGACAGTGTGATTCAGTGTGATTGACAAATTGAGTGATTGATTAAAAGGTCCCTGAGAGTGAAATGTAGTGGAGTGGAGTGTAGTGGAGAGAGCAGAGTGATGGAGTCCAATTAGGTGGGGCAGGCAACCAAGTCAAACAAACAGACCAGAGCAGAGCCATTACCATTTAATGGCTTTATCAGATGGACCATCTTGACATGTTTTTATGGCGCGTCCATCACAGGGGGGGGAAGAGGAGGGAAACGCCTCCTCACACAGAATCAGAACGCCAACAAGAGAATTGAGAAAAAGAGAAAACAACCACGCTGAAATGATTTTCTAAAAATGTAGTTCCATTTCATTTCTCCTGACCACCAGAGGCGGTGCTTTCAGCCCATGGAGCCCACTGCCACTGGCGGTCATTCCAAACTCAACCGTGGTTATATACTGTACATAACCCTCGTTTCTGTCAATACAAATACAAAGAATGTTTGAGATGGCTTTTGTTCAAAAGTAAAAACAGATTGGGGGGGAGGCATGAAAAGAGGTCTTGGCATGAAGGGTAGGATATGGTGGGGGTGTCAAAATGCTGGAGAAGGAGAGTGGAAGTGCCAGAATGCTGAAAGGTACGTAGGTATGTTGTGACGTCAGAATGGTGCCATCAGCCAATGCATATCAAAATGCGCTCACACTCAAGGTGGCTCGGTGGTGGGGGATTGCAGGAGAAGAGAAATAATTGCCGCATGGTGTAACGTCAGTGTCTGTGTGAATGTGAGGGTGTGTGGGGAATTTTACTGGAAAGGGTCATGCACGATTGACTTACAGTGTCCTCAATGGACACTAACCTCATTGGCTGTGCATTCAAGAGAGAAGGTGTCCTGTAGTAGTACTTTAGAGAGATAGGAAGAGAGAGTGAGGGCAACAGAGTGTGAGCGAAGTGTGTGTGTGTGTGTGTGTGTGTGTGTGTGTGTGTGTGTGTGTGTGCGTGTGCGTGTGCTATCTGTATGTGTGCATGCATGCGTGCAAGAGAGAGAATGGGGAAGATTGGGGGAGAGAGTGAATGTGTGTGTGTGTGTGTGTGTGTGTGTGTGTGTGTGTGTGTGTGTGTGTGTGTGTGTGTGTGTGTGTGTGTGTGTGTGTGTGTGTGTGTGTGTAGTGGTGGTTTACTAGAGTGACTTACAGCGTAGCACCAGCGTCCCAGCAGGTAGTAGGAGAGTGGGTCTGTGGGCTTCAGCTCTATGGCCCGATCCAGATGATCCTGATATGGACAGAATGCAAGAAAAGAAGACAGATCAGTGTGTGTGTGTGTGTGTGTGTGTGTGTGTGTGTATGTGTGTGTGTGTGTGTGTGTGTGTGTGTGTGTGTGTGTGTGTGCCTGAGTGTGCGTGCGTGCATGGCATTTAAACAATAAGCCACGAGAGTCCGTGGGTTTGTTTTCAATTTATAACGGGTAATGGGAGTTGGAGCATGACGCGAAGCGGAGCGCTGTAACATTCCCCTTACCCTTTATAAATCAAACACAAACCCACGGACTCAAGTGGCTTATTGCTTACTTAACACTGTTGCACTAAATCGCTAACAATATGTCTTTAAAAAGAGCTGTAATAACAACTAATTCGCTTCACGTCGTTCAGTTAAGGAAGTGGTTGGTATCCGCAGCAACACCACTGGGTGTGTGCACATTCATCGCGCTGCCAGACATAAACTTTGCTACAAAAACTCAGCAAGGCGAGACGCTTACAGGAATGAAATGTCTTTGCAATCACACTGACACCCAAACCAGAAATAGTGCAATGATGTGCTCTTTCTGCAATCTCCCTACACCAACTGCACCAGATTATTGTTATCAACTTACGTAGATGCAAGCATGTAACTTAGTCGCACGTAGAATCTTCGTTTGGAATGGTGTTTGTTTACGGCCGATTTATGCTTGCTCATGTGTTTGTACAGTATTTTGCTGTGTGCAGTGGTGTAGTCTACATTTTTATTAGAGGTGCACCGAAAATTCGGCCGCAGAAAATATTCGGCCGAAAACGGAAAAAAAGACACTTTCGGTTTTCGGCCGAAAGCCAATTGAGCGGCCGAATCGGAAATGAATTCAAAATGGGCATTAATTAAACTAATTTCTACTCTAATTTCTACTAACATTTGAAGCCTTTACACATTTATTTTCTTTCAAAAACATTTCAAAACATTTATTGTAAACCGTGGATTTCAGCAATATTCAAAAATAGTGCAAAACCTAACTTTTGATCACTTTTGACTGAATTGTAAAATTCGGTTTCGGTATTCGGTAGTCGGCCAAGTAATTCATTATTATTCGGTTTCGGTTTCGCCCACAAATTTTCATTTCAGTGCACCTCTAATTTTTATGGTGGGTATACTGTATATTTGAGCATTTTTTGAAGTGGTTATACTGTATATATTTGTGCTATTCAAAATAATGGATAAATCAATTTTAAGTGGGTATACTGAAGTCCCTGAAATTTTAAAGTGGGTATACTCCGTATACCCGCGTTCTACGTAGACTACACCACTGTGTGTGTGTGTGTAGCTGCGTGAATGGCCCTTGTTTAACCAGACAGCACTATTCCTCTTTCTTCCAGCCATTATCTCTCTTTCTGTCATTCTCTGTCTCACTCACTCCTCCTTTAATTCTCTCTCTATTCCCCCAAATCCATTTTCTCTTTCCCTTCCACCCAATCTCTTCTTGATAATCTGCTATACCCTCCCCTCTCTCTCTCTCTCTCTCTCTCTCTCTCTCAACAGTCCACTCACTTTCTCTTTCGCTCATGCTTGCACACAGTCTCACCTCTACTCTGCCCCTCCACCGCTCCCTTCCTCCATACCTTTCTTCACCTCCCTCCCTCTCTCCCTCGCTTTTCCTCTTTTCATTGTTCACCTGTCGACCAGATAAAGCGTGTTACGGGCGCCTGGCTGACAGGTAAAGATGGATGCTACGTGCAGCCGTGCCTGTGCCGTGGTCTGCTGGTGGTGCCGACCCGTACCCCCCCCCCTCTTTCTCTTTGTCTCTCACTCGCTCTCTTTCTCTCTGAGTGTGGAAGAGGGGCTCTTACCAAACAACATAATGCACACTACTACGTGCACTATGTGCCTGCAATGTCCTCTGTCAATGAGCAAGAACACACACACACACACACACACACACACACACACACACACACACACACACACACACACACACACACACACACACACACACACACACACACACACACACACACACATAAACGCGCGTGCGCACACATACACACGCACGCACACAGACACAGACACAGACACGCACACGCATACACTATATTTATATACTATGTGGTAGAGGACTCAAGCTAGGAGGATGAAAGTCCCCTCACAGGAGGGGATTTAAACTGGACATGCATGTGTGTGTGCTTGTGCGTATGTGTGTGTACGAGAGTGTGTGTGTGACTGTGTGTGTGTGTCTGCGTGTGCATGCATGGGTGTGTGTGTGTGTGCGTGCGAGCATCCATGCATGTGTGTGTACTGTGTGTGCGTGTGCATGTCGCATATGTCACACCTCATTTATAGCACACAGTACACGCATGTTATTATAGTTTTACGATTCCGTGAAACGACATTAAAAGTTCATCCAGTGCACAGTGGAGTCGGAACACTGAACTCAGTGCAGGGTCGCCGGGGTCATACATTGCGGTGTAGTTAGTATACGTTGGGAACACAGAGTACAGTGGGACACACACGGCGGCTGTCATGTCACATCACGTCACATCACATTACATCAGGGCTTTATCCAGACGTAATCA
>NC_085880.1:7832176-7837176 GCF_034702125.1 Engraulis encrasicolus | reverse complement strand
AGGAGAACAAGGTGTTGAGAGACGGGAGGAAATGGGGATGGGACGGGTGTGATTTATGTTTCTCGCGTAACATTTCTTTCCGTGCCTCTGCTTGGTGGGCCGTCTGCAAGGATGGGCCGTTCGTGATGTGATTACAAGCCATAAATCTGGTGCAGACAGAGAGACAGGGAGAGAGGGACGACGTGCAGAGAGTGAGAGAAGAGAGTGAGGGGGAGGTGTGCAGAAGAGAGAAAAGTGAGGGAAGGTGTGGAGATGAAGATGGGGAGGGGATGGAGAGGAGATAAGAGTGGCGATAGAGGAGGTGTGCAGAGAGAGAGAGATGGGTGGTGTGGGGCAATGTGACTGTGTGAACCCCACAGCACTATATTTACAGCGCTCATTTAAAGGTGCGCAGTGTAATATTTTTAGCAGTTCATTTCCAGAATCCATGATGCCCATTTACAAGTATTACCTTTTAACACATTCTTACCACCACCACCATGTATTCAATGTGGCTGGGAAAATTGCACTTTTCATGCATGAAAAGGGGGATCTTCTCCATGGTCTGCCATTTTGAATTTCCAGAAATAGCCATTTTTAGCGGCAAAACTTACTAAACTTTGGTCATACTAGTAAATACTAATTAATTATGTAGTAAATATTCATGAAAAGATAAAATTGGGCAAAACAATTTCAATGAGAAGCATAGTTGCAATACCTATTCTGGCCACATCTTACACAGTGCCCCTTTAAGTAGGTGTATCTTTGCTTTTCCTGTGTTTTGAATCCTAGGTGCACAAAGCACTGTAACCTTAGCTTGTTGCCTTAGTTTGAGTGTTTAAATGTAGGATGGGAACCCATGGGAACCCAGAGGATATATGGAAAGAGGAGGAGAGGTGTCGATAAAAGCCAGAAAGAGGGGGCGTGGAGGTATGGAGAGAAGAGAGAGTGAAGGTGCGGAGGTATGGAGAGAAGGGAGAGGAAAGAGGGGGGCGATATTGATAAAAGAGAGAGTGGAGGTGTGGAGAATAACAAGAGTTGCATTCCTCAGATGATTAGGCAGTCTCCTCTCCATCAACACCCGTGTGAGGAAACCGACCGACCGACTGACTGACTGACTGATTGATTGACTGACTGACTGACTGACTGACTGACTGACAACCGCTATCCTTGCTCAATGCATCTGCAGGTATTAATGTGTGCCAGCTTCTCACTCCTCGCACACATACATAGTGACGCACGCACACACACACACACACACACACACACACACACACACACACACACACACACACACACACACACACACACACACACACACACACACACACACACACACACACACACACACACACACACACACACACACACACACACACACACACGGAAGCACACAAATCTCTGCGATTGAGTGGCCAGGCACATAGACAGACTGCTGAACAGACAGACAGACAGACAGACAGACAGACAGACAGACAGACAGACAGAAAGACAGAGAGACGGATGGATGGACAGATAGACAGACAGACAGACAGATAGACAGACAGACGGATAGACAAGCAGATAGACATGAAGCTAGACAGCTGGCTAGATGAGTAAGACAGATGAGTGTCTTGGCATGGTGATCAGGAGGGTGGAGCAGGAATGTGGGGTTTCCCTATGGGAGAGTGTTTATGGGTAAACACCAGCACAGGAGAGGGAAAGTAGAGGAGGAGGAGGAGGAAGAGGAGGAGGAGGAGAGGGATGAGGAGGAGGAGGAGGAGAGGGAGGAGGAGGAGGAGAGGGAGGAGGGACAGGAGGAGGAGGAGGCTGAGAACAAGGGAAAAGAGGAGGAGGAGGGAAAAGTGCAGGAGGCAGAGGAGGAGAAGTAGAAGGAGGAAGAGAAGGGGAAAGAGGAGGAGAAGTAGGAAGGTAGTGGAGGGAGAGTATGCAGGAGGTGAAGGGAGGAGTAGAGAAGAGAGGTGTAGAGAAAGGAGGAGTAGAGGAGGGAGGATGAGAGGATGTGGGAGGACAGGAAAGAGGAGGCAGAAGGCAGTGGAGGGAAAGTAAGAAGGAGGTGAAGGGAGAGAGGGAGCGGAGGAGGAGGGATGAGGAGGAGAACAGAGGGAGGTGAAAAAGAGAAAGAACAGAGGAGGAGAAAAGAAAAATGGAGTGGAGAGAGAGCAGGGAGGAGAGGGGGAAGGGAGGAGAGGCAAAAAGTGAGGAAGAGAGGAGAAGGAGAAGGAGAAGGAGGTGAGGAAGGGGAAAAGCCTCCATTTCTATCCAATGTGCCTGGCCTGTCAGGGAGGGCTCCATTTACACCTGTGAGTCAGCCCAAAAATTGGAGGCAGGGTTTTTTTTTAACCCTTCAGTAAACATGACAGAAATTATGTTTGTGTCTGGGGGCAAGTTTATAATATGGTACGGGATGTTCTACCGGCAGCATTTATGGTCATGTATACAGATGCTTAAGATTAAACAAAGGTGAAAAATACCATTGCCTAAACCTAAACAGTTATAAAAACAGTACTTGTAGAGCTACGAAGAAGAAGAAGAAGAAGAAGAAGAAGAAGAAGAAGAAGAAGAAGAAGAAGAAGAAGAAGAAGAAGAAGAAGAAGAAGAAGAAGAAGAAGAAGAAGAAGAAGAAGAAGAAAAGAAGAAGAAGAAGAAGAAGAAGAAGAAGAAGAAGAAGAAGAAGAAGAAGAAGAAGAAGAAGAAGAAGAAGAAGAAGAAGAAACAGCTGGGGGGTGGTCTGGGAGAATGAAAAAGAGATGAATGAGTGTGTGAGTGCCAGCAGGAGGAGGGCAGAGGGCTGGAAGGGAGGGAGGAGAGGGTGGTGGTGCTGCTGGGGAGCAAAACAAAACAAAGGAATGGCAGGTGAGGGAGCGGGAGGAAAAAGGAGAGCAGAGCCTGTTGCGCAACACTACTCTGGGCTCCTGATAGCAAGTGTGGAGAGCTCGTTCTCTACCTGCATGCAAAAAACAGAAACAGACACACCTCCTATGCTGAACACTACACTGCACCAAATAAACATAGTAGTAGTAGTAGTAGTAGTAGTAGTAGTAGTAGTAGTAGTAGTAGTAGTAGTAGTAAAGTGAATTAATATGCATTTTATTGGTTTTCAAGCAACTGTGGAGAGCTTGTTCTCTGCCTGCATGCAAGAGACAGAACAAACAGACACACTAAGACTGAAACAGAGACACGGCTTAAAGGGTAACTTCTGCCAATATGCTGTTGTATTGCTCACACTACCCTTGACTTGTCAGTGATGCTGCATTTTTCGACTAAGCCCTTTCCGAGATCTGAGCTATTCTACAGGGGACAGATTTTGTTTACATTAAAAACCCTCTTAACATAGGCCTACTCCAAATATTATACAGGTATTACTGTTGTATCGCTGTTTGCTAGTTGTCTGCTGATGTTGCATAACCATTTGGATGTTATAGGGCATAAATCAAGATTTTTTTCAAATGTAAACAAACTCTGCCCCCATTACAATGACCAGGATCTCGGAAAAGGCTGAAGATTTTTTTTTTTAATCTCAGGTAGTGTGAGCATTACAACTGCATGTCAAAATTGGCTGAAGTTATCCTTTAACACTTCGCTACACCAAATAATAGTGCTATAATTTCATAATAATTATAAAATTAGAAAAATATTGATGATTCATTTTACTGCTATTGCAAACAAACACTGCATTGTTGACATAAAGAAAGTTATGCATGGGGTTGTCAGTTGAATCAATGGCTTAGTTATGGCCAAACAAACAAAAGTGGTATCTGTGAAATATTTTGCTGCCCTCATATCAAAGACATGTTTCAGTTTGCGTGATCTGAAGCTGCCAGCAGTGTCTATGGAAAAGTGCCAGAAGCTGATATTGGATTATATTGGAACATGCATTGAGATAATTTTGTTGCCACATTTGCCCGTCTGCATGTTGTTGCAGGTGTGTGCACGTGCGTTTCTGAGCGAAGGCCGGAGGTGTGTGTGTGTGTGTGTGTGTGTGTGTGTGTGTGTGTGTGTGTGTGTGTGTGTGTGTGTGTGTGTGTGTGTGTGTGTGTGTGTGTGTGTGTGTGTGTGTGTGTGTGTGTGTGGTCCTGATGCATCCAGACAACAGTGCAGAACAGTTGCCTTATCTCGCCTGCTGCTGCCTTCAAGAATCAGTGTATGAAACAGCGCGACACACACCTGGTCACAGTCACAGACACATAAAACACACACACACACACACACACACACACACACACACACACACACACACACACACACACACACACACACACACACACACACACACACACACACACACACACACACACACACACACACACACACACACACACACACACACACACACACACAAACATGTCTTCTTCGGCCCTACAGCTAAGGCGGTGAAGGTAAAATCTATATGGTACCCTTACATAACCTACACGACACATACTGACAACAAAGTTATGCAATGACAGCCAGACATGCCAGGTCTGAAAAACATGCCCTGTTATCATATGGTTGAATCAGACGTACATATCACAGAGCTGATCTAGATCTACTTGGGCTATTTCTCAATCTCGTCCATCTGGAAGTCAGAGAGCACTGCATCCTCACAGCTGTGTGCGAGTGTGTGTGTGTGTGTGTGTGTGTGTGTGTGTGTGTGTGTGTGTGTGTGTGTGTGTAAGCAAGGACATTTGGATCACTTTGGAGGTGAGGGTGATCTGTGCATGCATGCATGCCTGTGTGTGTGTGTGTGTGTGTGTGTGTGTGTGTGTGTGTGTGTGTGTGTGTGTGTGTGTGTGTGTGTGTGTGTGTGTGTGTGTGTGTGAGTGTGTGTGTGTGTGTGTGTGTGTGTGTGTGTGTGTGTGTCTGTGTGTGTGTGTGTCTGTGTGTGTGTGTGTCTGTGTGTGTGTGTGTGTGTGAGAGCTAAGAGAGGTTCCGCAGGACTTATCTGAGGAGTTTGAGATTTACACCGGGCTATTTTCAGCAGAGGTGTCTGTGTGTGTGTGTGTGTGTGTGTGTGTGTGTGTGTGTGTGTGTGTGTGTGT
>NC_085880.1:7817176-7819676 GCF_034702125.1 Engraulis encrasicolus | reverse complement strand
CCACTAATGAATAACTGAATCAAACAACCAGAAGGTTAAAATAGTGTAACGGACGAATGAACCAGTGCATGTACTGTATGAGGTTGAAAAACAATCAACAGAGAGAGTCTCTATTTTACGGCGTAGTTCTTTTGTGTTTGTAGACATCCTCTTAACTACTTGATCAAAAATGCATTGGTGGCTTCCCCCCCCCTAAAAATGGAGCAGTGTTTCACATCTTGTGAGTAACCTAGGAGTTTTTGGGGAGTTCAGAAAACATCTAGGCAGCAATTGTGGCCTGTTGCAGAAGTGAACTACTGGTTACCATACCAACCCCAGAGCCTGTCTGTGTGTCTGCAATTTTGACCCGCTGGGCTTAGTTTGCTTGGTAGCCCTGCATAACCAGCGGGAAATGAGTACAAGAGGGAGGCCACCTTCTCCACACACCACTCTTAAAGTGCGTTGTATGTATGTGTGTCTTGCAATATTCATAACGTGTATTATGTCTATAATGTTTATTATGTGTATTATGTGTACTATGTGTAAGCTACTTGAAATCTTAATTCCCCCAGGGGATCAATAAAGTCAGTCTATTCTACTGTACTCTACTGTACTCTACTCTACAGTACTCTACTCTACCCCTCTCTGCACTCTTCTGCACACTGCCTCATCTTCCCCACTGTTCACAACAGTGCCAGTACACTCACTTTAAAAGGCCTAACTCTCGATCTAAGCCAATTGAAATAACCAAGTAATTCGCGCTTAACTAACAGCGTAATGGGATTAATCACTGAACTCATTACCTCGGAGGACAACACAGCAAAGTGCAGCGGGAGGCCAGAGACAGGAGAGCTGCCCGTGCGTGAGAAGCAGCGGCGCGGCGAGAGACATAATCTCATTCAGTAGCATTAAAAGCAGCCCTCTGGACTGTATGTACAGTACAGTTCGCCAAGCCAGGCCAGGGCAGCGGTGGAGCTTGGTTGGTTGGGCAAATGTCCCGTAGACAGAAAAAGGTCTCAAAGGATTGGATTAACAACGGACGTCTATACCAAATGCTTTAGCAAACGTTCACTACTGAACAGTTATGGTGCAAACCATCAGACCATTGATTCTGATAATGTAGCCTTCGCTTTTTTGTTGGAAAATTGCTTTCTAAGCCAATGGAACAGGCAGTAAGATCTCAAAGGTTGGATGAATAAGGGACGTTAACAGTACCAAATGCTTTTGTGCACTACTGAAAAAGTTACTGCTACAAACCATCAGGACACTGTTTGTGATCATTTAGCCTTCGTTTCTGCATTTGAGCATTGCTTTTCTAGACTGATCGAACAGGCAGTAGGTTGAATACGAAATTCTTTGCAGCGTCACAGAGTAGAATGCTCACAGAGTAGAATGCTCACAGAGAGGGCTGATTTACCAAGAGCGGATGATGGGGCCTGAGTGACGCGTGGAGAATAAGGGCAATGGGTTCAGTCAGTGGGTTCCCAGTACAGCTGACTGTGCGAATTAAGCCCTGTTATGTGAGGCGATTACTGACTAGAATGAATGAATGAAGGATATTCATTCCTGTTGACCGACAGCTGACGTAAACACAACACGTTTGCAGTGGGAACAAGTGGGGAAAGCGTGGAAACAATCATCTTACGAGGCCCACAGGTAAGGCAACTGCAACTGAGACACGCGAGTGGGCCATGAGTGAGCTGGATGCCACTACCGTTTCACAGCAGGTCCGTCATTTTAAAACCACCTGAACAGGTGTAACAAAGGGTGCTGTTGAGAAATGAGAAGCCAGTGCAGAAACTCAATCTGACCTTTTCAATCTTGTATGTAATTATTTACATAGTCAAAGTAGTCTTAATAACGTCATAACGCACTTTGTCACTTGCAGACTAGTCGTCACTAAAAATCTCCCCATAACACTCAGAATCTGTCTGTCAAACATCTCTTGACGTCTGTGCTCATTCCATACATAGGTTTCTTGCATGCAAACATTCTTGTCTGCGCATGCAGCTGAGGATCCTTCTACAAACCCTGATTGGAAACTGCTGTCACTCAAAAATTGCACTCACAAGATTGGCTGCTTAGAATCTTGCCCCTCCTCACAGCGTGAATGTTTGTAAATGGGAAACTTATCTATACAAAGTCAACTTCCACCGCCCCTTTTCGCTTTTACTATGGGCAGTCTGTTCCTACAGTTAGGGGCAAAACATACCATAGCCGAACGAAACGGTTGCGGGACGAACGCGGCCTTTCTGCTTAGATTAGGACGGTGTGTTTTTCTCTGCCTTGCACACTGACAGTGTCGGCGTGCGCAGCCAGTCCTGTTGAAAACCCCTTCATAGCCAAAGCTAGCGTGCTACTTTGCCATTCATTTGAATGAGACACCGCCGGTCGCCGGCGTGAAAAATACGCTCAAGTTCTATTTTCCGAATGCAGCGCGGCGCGGAGCCGGCTCCCGCGCCGCTGACGCCCGACTACCGCCGATTGGTGTGTAAGGACAGATATGTTTCAATGTATTGTC
>NC_085880.1:7792176-7814676 GCF_034702125.1 Engraulis encrasicolus | reverse complement strand
CTGTAGTAGCCAAAGGTAACCAAAATTCCCACATGGTGACTAACACTTGCTGTTAGTAATGATTGCTGCAAATGTAAAGTTTGACACATTCTTCAGGCCTCAGGCCTCTGCAGTCAAACCTGGCAGTGCACACAGATTAGCCAAGGTAGCCAATTACAGCACTGAGTCACTGCGCTGTTGGCAGTGCCAACCTGGCGCAAGCTGAGTCACGCTACCCTGACATGGGCAACTACTGCAGTGCCAACCTGCAGGGGAGCCCCTCTAGTTTGAACTGCAGGGTTCTACAGTGGGGTACTCTAATTAAGAACTGCAAATTGCCGCAAAATGAATTGAAGGACAAGACCGTTTGTCAAAGTTGGCAAAAAGGTCCTTATATATAGGGTAAAATGCCGTTTTCTACTCACCCATGGTAGTTCTGTGTCATTTGGAGTAGCCCCAAAGATAGTGGGTTTGGCGATGTTGGGTGATATTAATGAAACACCATGCGTACGAGCAAGTAAATGCAGACACTAAATACAATATTTTTTAATTTATCAATTACTAAACATTAGCACTAAAAACTTGAAGTGAATGCTTTTAGCTTGAGACATCCAGGCCATGTGGGGAAAAGCCCATACAGGAGCTAGGAAACCTGCTTTTAATGCCCAACACATACTGTATCCTCTTAAAAGTAGTATGTGAGCAGTTTTTTTGTCTCACATCTTCAAGTGTCTGCACTACAGCGGCAGGGAGCAAGGTGTCTATGCACTCTTTCTTTCTCTCCCTCCTTCTCTCTCTTCTTTCCTCTGCCTCTCTCCACCCCACCACCCCCCAAGATGTTGAGTTCTGTTATTGAGGGCGATGACATGGCAACAGAGTTACCAAACAGAAGAATACATTCCCAACCTAATTACATGACATCATGACGGTACACCATTCTGAGGGCACAGAGCTCCATACAATGATGCAGTGCTGCCATTTCAATGCATTCAAGCGCACTGTAATTTGCATGTCCTCTGAAATTAGGATTTATTAACTGCTGAAAATCACTAAAATAATGGTGGCACACTGCAACTTCATTAAGACATAATCTACTTCATGGTAGTTGTCTTGGATGAAACTCTGTATCCCTCCTTACAACATTCAATGAATAAAGCACACAGAAAATCCAGAGGAAAGTCTCTTTAGGCCTTTAGCTGCATTTACTGACGAGAATGTTAACAGCGTTCCTTCAAATAGTGTCCACCTGTGTCCATAATTGCTTCACCTTAACTACTTATCGTAGCCAACCAGTTGTGTGCCAATGTCCTGCGTGCAGTTTAAACTCAGTTTGAGTGTGTTGCGCATTCGAAAGGTCAAATTGAAGTGCAACACATTCATTAAAACTGTCTCCTATAATTGTTCCGTGATAGCCATTGAATATTGGTGAGTGCCAATGTCTTGCTTGCAGCATAAATTCAGTGTACTGTAATTGCGTGGTGCATTTGTGAAGCAAAAGCTAATTGTCCACAGTCGCTCCAATTGCCTGCAATAATTGTTGCTCCGCAAATATTTATTACTAGTTGTGTTGTGCCAACATCTTGCTTGCCATATAAATTCAGCTCAAGTCTGTAGCGTAAAATTACAGCAATGTGCTTGCAGTTACTGCTGAGGACAGATGTGAAGTACTGGACACTCCTGCCCAAACTTCAAGATCTTCGACACGTAAAGTAATCAAGACTTCGGTTTTAGTGGCAGGTAAGCGTACATACCAAAGACAGCAAAACATTCAAGTAATGATCAGGCAATCAAGTAATGCAATCCTGATTTGTGCAGTCTAATTTTTCTCAGATTAAGATCTCAGAAGTGCTCTTGCACAAGAAAAAGTATGAGTCATCTAAAAAAAAAAAGAAAGAAAGAAAAACGTCTCAAGGTAACAGATACCAGCGTGATATCTAAGCCCATTCAAGAGAACTACTAGGAATGTTCTCTTCCGATGATGACGGCTACTTTCAGAAGGGGAAAAAAACACTATTATTCCACAGAAATGATACATGTATCTGTTGGCAAACGCAGCACCGCGGGCTACAATACCAAGTCATTCATGAATAACCAGAAGAGTGACTTTCTTGTGCCATTAGATGAGCCAACGTTTTGTCACTACAGAGGAGCAACAATTAAGTTTGTGTTTTTTTCCTTCTCCTTTTTCCATTCTCTGTTTCCATCCTGCTGGCAGAGACACATTGCTGATGTTGGGCTGACTGGCTCTTGCCAGATCTTTGTAGTTCTGAAGTGAAACGTGAAAGCCCAACTGGGACACTCAAACTCCCATTGTCATTGTGACACAGCACCCCACAGCACATAAGTGCACACTGCACACAACAAAATTGCATTTATGCCTCACCCATGCAATGGTGCAGCCCCCAATGGCGCCCCAAGGGAGAAGTACGGAATGGGGCGGTGCCATGCTCAGGGTACCTCAGTCATGGAGGAGGATGGGGGAGAGCACTGGTTAATTCAGCCTGATCTCCAAAAATTCTGTGCTCCTGGACACGGATGTTAAGGACACGAAATCCGTGTCCAGGAGCACGGATTTTGCCAAAATTCTGTGCTCCTGGACACGGAATTGTTTTCCGTGCTCCTGGACACGGAATTGTTTTCCGTGATGGGCACACGGAAGTGCTTTCTATAGGCTATTACCACAGCACTGTGTTAACTGTGTTAATTAGAAAATACATACCAAATGCTAATCCTAAACAAAATAATGCTATAGCAATTTAAGTTGTGCCCCGACCAAAATATTCCCTAACCTTAAAGGATAGTTCCGGCGTAAAATGAAAGTTTCACCATCGCTTTCCCATGCCACATAATGTATCTAATGATGAGCCATTCCGGGCAATGCCGCGCCGTTATGGAGTTAGCTAATTTTAAGCTTTTTGGTGAAAAACGCAGCCAACGCATCACGGCGGGGCCAATTCTAAACCTATTCTTTTCTGATGTAAACAACTTCAAAAACGCTACACACTTCATCACAAAGGTCTCGTCAATCAAACCGAGGCACAGAGAATGTCATCGGACCACACAATCTTTCACTGGCCAGTGTTTTCAGAGGTGTCTCACTGTTGCAACTCTCTGACCCGGATGCAGGCTACTCAATCAGGTGGCTAGGTAGGCTAAACATGGTCCGCGGTTCGCACCGGCTGCGACCGTAAAATGAAAAGCTGGAACCCCGACCGTTTTCACCGACTGACACTGTCTAAACCAGCCATATTACGGGAATGGCTAATAGCATTAGAAGTGGACGAAACTGGCGTAAAAACCCGGAGGGATCGCTACTACCGTGTGTGCAGGCAGCAGATTTGAAGAGTTGCATGGAGAGTACAGGTAGGCAGACTACTCTTACAAAGTAATTGCAACACGGTATAATATAACATGGATTCAGCTTTGTAATAACACACCACTGGTGGTGTACTTACATCTGTAAGAGTACTTCTAGTACGACACCTCCAGCCCTCCTCCGTTGCGTAATGGTCCATCTGACCTCGCGCGCAACAGTGAGACACCTCTGAAAACACTGGCCAGTGAAAGATTGTGTGGTTCGATGACATTCTCTGTGCCTCGGTTTGATTGACGAGACCTTTGTGATGAAGTGTGTAGCGTTTTTGAAGTTGTTTATAGCGGGGAAACATCAGAAAAGAATAGGTTTAGAATTGGCCCCGCCGTGATGCGTTGGCTGCGTTTTTCACCAAAAAGCTTAAAATAAGCTAACTCCATAACGGCGCGGCATTGCCCGGAATGGCTCATCATTAGATACATTATGTGGCATGGGAAAGCGATGGTGAAACTTTCATTTTACGCCGGAACTATCCTTTAACCTGTCATTAAGACATATTTTTGAGAAATACCTTTTCCAGTTGGTTGCTAGGCTATCAAACTCATATAATGAATGAAAGTAAACTAGCTGTGCCCAGACCAAAACAATCCCTAACCCTTATCTGTCAGTAAGAAATGTTTTTTTGAGAAAAAATATTTGAAATTAGAAAAATCCTGAGAAAACACAAGACTGTGGAAATAGCCTATAGAAAGCACTTCAAACAATTCCGTGTCCAGGAGCACGGAAAACAATTCCGTGTCCAGGAGCACGGAATTTTGGCAAAATCCGTGCTCCTGGACACAGATTTTGTGTCCTTAACATCCGTGTCCAGGAGCACGGAATTTTTGGAGATCATGTTGGTTAATTACTCCCCCCACCCTGGCAGGCTGGGAGTCAAACCGCCAACTTTTGGGCTACAAGTCTGACGCCCTAACCGATTACCCATGACTGCACAGCACCTCCAGGGTTGGCTCCACAAGCTCCACACACAAGTCTGGTCAAAAGCACTACTTGGGAAGCTTTTCGTCTTTGAGTGCTGCCGACAGGGCCAGATAAGCGCACAGACTAGAGATGGCTGCAGCCTAGGGGCCCCCACCAATCAGGGGACCAAGGGGGAAAACAGGAAAACAATTTTGCTGAATTGCAGATGCGATGCAGAATTGACAAATTAATCTCTTGTTAATACTCTTCTCCATAGTTGTCAGACTTACGTAATTTATAACTCAGAATTATGACAGCGATTATGTCATTTTGTCATGAATTGCCTTTGTGCCGAGGCCCTATTGCAGCGCACCCTGTAGCCTAAGGGCCCACGCCATCATCCGCCCCTGGGTGCAGGCCAATCAGGCTCGCCCCTCATGAAGCATTGTTTCAGTTCAAAATGGCGGCGTGCATCGAGGAGTCAAATGTCAAATGTACATCATATTCTTTAAAAGCTGAACAGAGGACCGTTTTCAAAGGAATTTGTTGGTGGCAAGGACGGTCAAGTGATGATGCCACGCCTCTTGGATATGAATCCAATGGAGCTCCCTCCCAGATTTGTGAGTGGAGCTGTGTGGAACCATACAGATCTAACGAGAGCCAGGTTATGAAGACATCAAGGGCAGAATGGATGAGTGTGTGTGCGTGTGCGTGTGCGTGTGGGCGTGGGCGTGGGCGTGGGCGTGGGCGTGTGCGTGTGCGTGTGCGTGTGCGCGTGTGCATGTGCGTGCATTTGTCCGTGTCTGATGGAAGTCATCAACTCTGAATAGGTTTTCTTCAGGTACACACACACCTTTTAGTTGCTACTCCTCCATAGACTCAATTTATTGGATCACTGAATGGGCATGGTGACTTGTTCATCAAATGGAATTTAAATTATTTTGTCAGAGGTCTTCAGTGTGTTTGTGTGTGTGTGTGTGTGTATATGTGTGTGTGTGTGTGTGTGTGTGCGCACGCTTGAGCGTGCATGTGTGTGTGCGTTTCAGCTTCAGGAATCAAATCCCTTGCGTTGTGATGTGACCAGGGCTTTGAACCGGTTCAAGGAACGAAAACGAAAACCGGGAACTTTTTGTATTTTACAGGGAACAGAAACGAAACCGGAAACGTTATTATTTTTTATGTTCTGGAACGGGAACACTTATTTAAAAATAATGGTAACCGGTTAATACCGGTTAATACCGTTCCTCAAACTAAAAAAAAAAGTAATTATTTTCCTGTTACCATGACAGCTGAGGTTCACATCCTGTGTGACATCAGACACTGAATGGAGTGAGAGCTGTGGATTACAAAGACTCCACTCCACATCTTAAATAAGAGAAACCACTGTCATACAATAGGGCAGAGTTTCCATTGCATCATTGTAAGACATTGCAGAGAAGCGCGTGTATAGGGCACCGAGAATGTTCGACGTTATTGGGCATCCATGGCCGCTTCAAATATGCACGAACTCACAATGTCTATCATAGCGCTCCCTGTGACCCAAGTCAGCGTGGAGCACACATTTTCATCATTGAGGTTTATTCTCCGCTTCTCCGCTTAGGTCGTCCCTGAATTACAAAATTCTTGAGGATATTCTTATCATCCTCTTGAATAAACAGTTTGGAATGTAGGCCGAGTCATTTGCACTTCCGTCTTTCTTGGTTAATTAACGTCAGTTAGGCCTATGGGGAGTAATCAGCTGACAGGAACGAAATTAACCGTTCCGGGAACAATATTTTTTTGTTCTAACCGGTTCGGGAACGTCAATTTGTTGGTGGAACCCATAACCGGAAACGTTATAATTCCGTTTCTGTTCGGAACGGAACGTTTGGAAAAAAATAACGGTTCAAAGCCCTGGATGTGACTAATGTAAAAGTAAGTTTGACACATTCCTTTATAAGATGCAGGCCTCAGCCAACAGAATTCACTGGAACGCCGATTAGCCAAGGTAGCCAATTACAGCACTGAGTCATTGTGCTGTTAGCAATGCCAACCTGGCGCAAGCTGAGTCATGCCACCCTGACATTGGCAACTACTGCAGTGCCAACCTGCAGGGGAGCCCCTCTAGTTTGAACTGCAGGGCTCTACTGTGGGGTACTCTAATAAAGAACTGCAAAGGCCTCTGCAGTCAAACCTGGCAGTGCACAGCGATTAGCCAAGGCAGCCAATTACACCACTGAGTCACTGTGCTGTTGTCAGTGCCAACCTGGGGCAAGCTGAGTCATGCCACCCTGACATGGGACAACTACTGCAGTGCCAACCTGCACAGGACCCAGGAGCCCCCATATAGTTTGAATTACAGGGCTCTACCGGGGGGGGACGGTTTCTACTAAAGACCTCCCAAATATGGTACAAAAAGATTACTGGAGCCCAGAGCCACTGAAGGCTTTTGCTGGGCCCGGGGCAAAGTCATCTGAAAGGGGCCCCCATACATTGTAATCGAGACCCAAATCACCCTCTCTCTGGGCCCAGGACAACTGACCCCTTTATCCCACCGCCTGCCGGGTTCCCTGGCATTGCCAACCTGACGGAAGCAGAGCCCCACCAACCTGACATGGGCACAGAAGACCCACGGTCCCCCTGATCACGAGTCACACCACCACACCAACCCTGATCATCCAATTAAAGCCACACAAAAGCACTTTTTCCTTTCCAAGCACTGACTCTCTAGAGCAGGGGTGGGCAATTATTTTGGCCCAAGGGCCACATTGGGTTTAGAAAGTTGACCAAATGTTGTAGGCAACTTGCCCGTGCCAATAATAAGAAATGGTGTACGGCAACATAATTACACCATTGTCAGTTATGCCATTCCTGCTAATTGTATCTAAATGTAGACTTTAATCTTAGGTTTCCGAGACGCTTGTTTTAGGTTGCCAATTTAAGGAAGAATGACTATTGATCTTCCTTTTTTTCTTGGAAAGGCTCTGAGGGCCGCATGAAATGGCTGAGCGGGCCGCATTTTTAAGCACCGTGAGCATCTGCACTTTACCAATTTCGTTGTACCTGTACAATGACAATAAAGTTTCATTCATTCATTCATTCATTCATTCATTCATTCATTCATTCATTCATTCATTCATTCATTCATTCATTCATTCATTCATGTGGCCCCCGGGCCTGAGTTTGCCCACGTCTGCTCTAGAGTTTAGAAGCGAGTGTCTCCTTTGGTGCAAGTCTTACATTCCTAAACTACCTTTATCAAATTTGCATATCGCCACTGTAAGCAAATTAGGACGTGATATTACAAGTTGGACCGCAATCAGTCTATGTCTCATCTTCTCTCATCCGGCTTTTTGTCTATATTTCGCTGTTCACCCATAGTTATGTTTTCTTACTTTCCTTCTCTCCCAATCTCTCTTTCTCTCTCTCTCACACACACACATACACTGGAGGGCCCCCCTTCTGTTACTGCTCTGGCTCTCTGTATAATGAGGACCACTACACTTTCTCACTTTCTCTCTCTCTCTCTCTCTCTCTCTCTCTCTCTCTCTCTCTCTCTCTCTCTCTCTCTCTCTCTCTCTCTCAGTAGGTCCACAAGGCCTGACTACAGACGGTGCTAGTCTTCAGTACATGTCAACTTGTCAGCATCAGCCCCACTGCATGCTGGGAGACAAAATGAGCTCCCGTCCAATGGCGTTGCAGAGTGAGACACCCAACCATACATTTTTCAGTGTTAATTAAACACTGTAGAGAGTTTAAAAAAACAGCACTCCGAGTGTTACATCCAACTTTCGATTGAAGTGTTGATTTGGCACTTAATCCCTTTAAGCCTAAGGGACCTGCAAAAAATGCCTGCTGAATGCCTAAGCCCTTTTTGGGGAAAGGTGACCTCATCCTATGAAAACCTACATATCTCAGACTCCGAAGCACATAAAAACATGAAATAAGTTGCATTTAAAAGCGAGGACCCTCGTTTGGCATTAGATTGTGGCCATTCAGCTCTAACACACCCACCTTTTTAATACAAAATTCAAATCTCAAGGGCCTCAATGCAGTGTCTACGTCGCTCCAGGCACCAACAGTATCAGGTCAATGTAGCGTATACGCAGCATCAGGCTTAAATGGGTTTAACAAAACGAGTTTATTAACCCCTTAGTGCAGCACCTATGTTATAACCTTACTGTCACCAAAATTGTAATGTCTTTGTCTTAATCTGCTACTTAAGGCTCTCTCGGCACTGACATAGCAATGTTGTCATGATGTAGTTGAGTATTTTCAGCAAATAGTGAATAGGCCCGCCGGCGACCCCATCTGCAGTAAGAGGCTACTACTGTGCATATGGCTGTGATGGAGCAATATTATGGAACAATGGGAGGTAAGGTAGACGGTGGCTATAAAACAGTGATCAGCATTCCGGGCATATCCAAGACGACCGCATATCCAAACTACAAGCTGACAGCTTAATGCTTGCGAGAAACACTGTTTGGAGAGGGACCAGCCTGACTGACTCACACACCTAGTCCTCGTTTGTCATCTTCTGGCATGACACATGTGTACAAAAAAAGCGAAAGCAGAATTAAGAACGGAGTGAACGAATGAATGGACGAGTGAACGAATTCACTGCTTGTACTGTTTTGAGTGTTACTGTTCTAAATCGGAACAATGAGATCCTTTTCTTCAGCTTAACAGTGTCAACCTAGGACTGTGGGGGGTATGCGTGGGAGTGTAAGAGTGTGTGTGTGTGTGTGCGCGTGTGTGTGTGATTGTAAGAGAGTCAAAGTGTCTATGTCTAGCAACCGTTACCTAGGCAAAGCCAAAGGCCCGGTAACAAGACCTGGGGAAACAGCTGCAGTCCAAACAGAACTGGCGCCCCACCAAGCTCTCCCAGAGCCCAGCCATTCATTCTAGAACAGAACATTCACAGACACACAGACACACAGACACAGACACACAGACACACAGACACACAGACACACAGACACACACACACACACACACACACACACACACACACACACACACACACACACACCCCAGGGATTCATTCTGCGACAGCAAACAAACAAACGCGCGCACATACAGAGAAACACACACACTAGAGTGTAGGGCAGTTCATTTCTGTCCCCCAGAGGACAGGACGGGACACTTTCCAGGAGCACCTGAAAGCAGTGCTGCACGCACACACACACACACACACACACACACACCAGGGCTTGACATTAACTTTTTTCGCTTGCTGGCCATTGTGGCTAGTGGTTTTCCAGAGTCACTAGCCATTCAGCTATTCTACTAGCCACAAATTTGATATTGTTTCTTTTTTTTATTTATCATGGCGCTTTCTAACTTCAGAAGATGAGGTGCTAAAGCAAGAAGATGAGTGCACAGCTTTCTACATGGAAATAAATCATACAAATAGAAACTGAGTAACTGAGCTTTTTCTCAAACTTTTACAAACAATTGATACACAATTGATATACAGGGGGCAAAGTGCAGAGTATGCGCTATTCTGATATGTCATACCATATAATAAACTACCTGCCAAATTGGCTAGTGACACTGAAATTGTTACTAGCCACAGCCAAGTTTTACCAGCATTTGGCTGGTTGGCAGGTGCCAGTGTCAAGCCCTGACACACACACACACACACACACACACACACACACACACACACACACACACACACACACACACACACACACACACACACACACACACACACACACACACATTCATTCTGGGACAGCAAACACGCAAACACACAAACGCACACACAGAAACCCTCACACACACACACTCCAGAGATTCATTATGGGACAGCAAACACACAAATGGACACACACACAAACGCTCACAGACACACACAGGCACGCACACACACACATACACACATATTCTGGGACAGCAAACACAGAAACACACACACAAACGCTCTCCCAAACACACACACAGACAGACACACACACACACTAGAGTGCAGGGCAGTTCATTTCTGGCCCCCACAGGACAGGACGGGACACTTTATGGGAGCACCTGAAAGCAGTGCTGCACACACACAGACAGACACAGACACACACGCACACGCACACGCACATGCACACGCACACGCACACGCACACACACACACACTTTCAACTCTAGTTCACCCCAGCTGACCCCCGAGCAGGCCGTCCTTCCCACGCCTCCTGAGGTGTAACAGTCCCTCTCTCTCCCTCTCCCTCCACCCCCAGACCCAGGCAGCACCAGTGCACGACCCCAAGGTCGATGGCTCTCGGTCGGGAAGCTTGCTGACTATCCCCCCCGCTGCAGCTCCTCCAGACACACTGTTAAAAACTGCTACTCTGTGCGAGAGAGAGGAATATAATGGCTCTGTGTTTGTCGCCCGTCAAAAGGTGACAGAAACTTGCTGAGTGCGGGGGAGCGTGTCAGTGTGGCTTGTTCCCAAGCAAGCCTGCGTAGCACAGTGAGAAAGTGCACTGGCAGCCAGCCTGGAGAATGTGTGCGTGTGTGTGTGCGTGCGCGTGTGTGTGTGTGTGTGTGTGTGTGTGTGTGTGTGTGTGTGTGTGTGTGTGTGTGTGTGTGTGTGTGTGTGTGTGTGTGTGTGTGTGTGTGTGTGTGTGTGTGTGTGTGTGTGTAGTGTCTGTGTGTAGTGTGTGTGTGTGTAGCATGGCTAGATCATCAAGTCATTAAAAGTTTTAAAGATCAGCCTTCTTGGCCAGGTCTCAGGCCCTGCCACAAGGAGATCCTTTGTGCTTGCGCAAAGAAGGAACGAATGAAAGAATGAAAGAAGAGAAAAAAGAAAAAAGAGAGTAATATACACATACTGTAAAAGACGAAGATAGAGGAAGCATTTCATTTATGGAGCATTCACAGGGTGCCAAAATGCCAGCAGGTTTCCAACACTAGGAAACACAGAATGCTATTAATGCAACAAGGGATAGCCTATTTAGAGATCAGGGGAATTTTATGTGTCCATGGCGTCTCATTTTATCCATCACACCCAAAAACACATACACACACACACACACACACACACACACACACACACATATATATATATATATATTAACACACATGCACATGCCCTTGCGCACGCACGCATGCACGCACGCACGCACGCACGCACGCACGCACGCACACACACATACACACACACACACACAGGGGTGGGGCCAAACCTAGAACATCACCCACTTCTAAAATTGGCTGGAGAGGGCCAGGTTGCCATCTCTGATTGCTCCTGTTGTTTAAAGGGACACTGTGCAGGAAATGGTCAAAAAAGGTACTGCAACTATGCTGCTCATTGAAACTGGGCTGCCTATTGCCAAATTTGATCTTTTCATGAAAGTTTACTAAGTAATAAACTAGTATTTTCTAGTATGGCCCAAGTGCAGTCATTTTTGCTGCTAAAAATGGCTATTTCTGGAAATTCAAAATGGCGGACCATGGAGAAGATCCCCCTTTTCATGTATGAAAAGCGCAATTTTTCCAGTCATAATGAATACTTAGAATTTGATGCTGGTGGTAGGTATTCATGAAAAAGGTAACATTAGTGAATGGGCAGCATGCATTCTGGAAATAAACAACTAAAAATCTCACATAGTGTCCCTTTAAAGGATACAACAGGGCCTAGTTTTTCAACCTTACAATAATTATAAGGTTTTAAAGCCTGTTCAGTGGTTAATCAACTTTCAACAGTGTGAGGAACTTCTGTATCCCCTTTGCTACCTTCCTCGAGTTTACCGATCTAAGTAAGTAGGTCAGTGATTTTTTGGGCTCAGACGTCAGGTGGTACGACCACAGCTAATGCCCATAAATTAATTAGCAATTGGTAATTAATGGACAAGCAATGAATATGCTTCTTAGATAATCCACTAAAAACGTTTAATCCATACAATAGTGGCATCAGCTGTGGTTGCACCATCCGTGAGGTGTGCTACTACTAAAACGTCATTTTTACATTTGCCAAGCATGGATGGATGGACCGTTTCTCTTTAGGGCCTAGTTCAAGTGAAGGACAATTTGACTTCGAGCCTTTCTTTCTTTCTTTCTTTGCTCATGTAGCATACTGTGAAAACATCCACATGGACAGCCTGTCTGCTTCTAAATAAACAATCCCTGTTTATTATTTCTAAACAGACCACCGTCCTTCAAAACGCTAATGAATAGGGCACGTTATGCAAGTCGCTACAGCCTTCAGACCTGAAGGCCGCTCAGGGGGGAGAGAGAGCGAGAGAGAGAGCGAGAGAGAGAGAGAGAGAGAGAGAGAGAGAGAGAGAGAGAGAGAGGGAGGGAGAGAGATTGAAGGAGACGGACTGAGGACGAGAGAAAGAGAGAAAGAGTGAGGGGAACTACAAGTTCCGACATGGGACCGTAAAAGAAAAAAGTAAAGTAAAAAAAAAGAAAGACAGAGGGAAAAAAATAGGCCTTGTCGGCTCACTGCACGGTAAGAGCAAGATTGATGGCGGAGGAAGGAGAGATTCAGAGGAAGTTGTTTTGTCAGATGATAGACAGACAGACGAACGCCAACAGGCACCAGATAGAGAGAGAGAGAGAGAGAGAGAGAGAGAGAGAGAGAGAGAGAGAGAGAGAGAGTGAGTGAGAGTGAGAGTGAGAGTGGGAGAGAGAGAGAGAGAGAGAGAGAGAGAGTGAGAGAGAGAGAGAGAGAGAGAGAGAGAGTAAGAGAGGGAAGGGAGGGAGAGAGCGGTGTGGTGAGAACGGGAGTCATGCTGTAGGAGCTTCCACGGATGGGGATGATCGCAATCCTAATCGAGCAAGAAACACAGACGCACAGGCTGCTCAGATAGGACTGTGAGGCTCTATTCTCTTCCATTCCTGCCACCATAGTATGCACAGCATACGTGCACAGACACACACACGCAAAGGCGCATGGTACTGTATGTGAATGCACACATGCATGCACACACGCACAAACTCATGCACGCATACACACACACTCACAGACACACTCACACACGCACAGACACACACAAACACACACCAGTGTTAATTTTGTCAGCTTTTTAAAATTTAGTCATAGTCTTAGTCACAATGACGAAAATCAATTTTAGTCTTAGTCATATTTTAGTCATTGCCTTCCCAATTTAGTCTTAGTCTTTGTCTAAATGACGAAAATCAATTTTAGTCTTAGTCAATTTTTAGTCATTTTAGTCATTTTAGTCAACACTGTACATAATAGAACTTCTCCACACACTGCTTCTCTTTTTAACATATATCATTGACTATACAGAAAAAACCTTCTCCGCACACTGCTTCTCTTTTCAACATATATCACACTGTGCAGAATGAAACTTCTTCACACACTGGTTCTCTTTTCCTCCATTTTATTTCACACCAGTGTTAATTTCGTCAGCTTTTTTAAATTTAGTCTTAGTCTTAGTCACAATGACGAAAATCAATTTTAGTCTTAGTCATATTTTTGTCATTGCCTTCCCAATTTAGTCTTAGTCTTAGTCTAAATGACGAAAATCAAAAAAGGGCATTGACGAAATATTTTAGTCATAGTCATGGTTGACGAAATTAACACTGACACAAACATACAGAAACAGATGCACACACACAGGCGCACAAACACACAGACTACAGTAGATCCTGGTAAAAATGCAAAACAAAAGGTCTAGAAAAGTATGGCGAAACAAAACCTATATATATAAAGAATAGTCCCATTACATGCACTCATATGTAAGCAAACACAGACAAGAAGGCAAGCACACACACACACACACACACACAGACACACACACACACACACGCACAGTACATATGCATGTACACACACACACACACACACACACACACACACACACACACACACACACACACACACACACACACACACACACACACACACACACACACACACACACACACACACACACACACACAGAATGTATGTCCATGCAGATGCATGCATACACAGAAGCCCACTCACATGTGCACGCATATGGCCCCAACACACAGACAGTAGCACAAAGACATGACACACAAACACCATGGATTAAAGTTGCCCTTTACATACGAGCGTGTACCCACACACACACACAGACACACACAGACACACACAGACACACACAGACACACACAGACACACACAGACACACACAGACACACACAGACGCACACACACACACACACACACACACACACACACACACACACACACACACACACACACAGACACACATAGACACACATAGACACACACAGACACACACAGACACACACAGACACACAGACACACACACACAGACACACACACACACACACACACACACACACACACACACACACACACACACACACACACACACACAGTAAGAGAATGACTGGTAGTACTTCAGCCTGTTTCCTATTCCTCCTCTGAATACACAGGAGCATGATGTAAAACAAACACAAAAGCCAGTCATGGTCTGAGGAGCCTGCAAACGCGATCCGCTGGGCTTAACAAAAACTGATGAGCGCGGCATTTGCGCAAGTTGCTCTTCCTCACTTTTGAAATATATCAACACGGCGTAATCTCTCCGCCGTTGGCTGCCAAGAGCGGCCTTTTCATTCGAGAGGAGCGCAAAAGAGGCGAGCGCCGGAGAGACGCAATCTGGGCTAATGGAAGTTAATGCTCGCGGAATGTGAGAGCACATAACACACACACGCACACGCACACACACACATTCAAATACAAACACATATTTAAACACACACACACACATATTCACACGCACACGCACGCACGCACACATATTCGCACGCACGCACATTCGCACGCACGCACGCACGCACGCACGCACGCACGCACGCACGCACGCACGCACGCACGCACGCACGCACGCACGCACGCACGCACGCACGCACGCACGCACGCACGCACGCACGCACGCACGCACGCACGCACACACACACACACACACACACACACACACACACACACACACACACACACACACAGAGAGCGGGCCAATACAATAAAGCACAGCAACAGCGGCAGTCTCTGGATATGTCTAAACTAGCGGAGAGCCGTGCCAGCTAAAGCGCCTGACTGCTGCGTTGCGGCGGTTTAGTCCAGCGCTGCGATGCGATGGTATGTAATAAGTGATCCCATAAATCCTTCCCCTTGGCAGCTCTGTGATTAACCTGTTGCTATAAGCTGCTGTTATAAGATAAATTACTTAGGGCTTTGACAAGTGCATTTTTGTGCCTTGATTGGATGGAGCGCGTTTGCTTTTTGCTCTGCTTTGTTTCACGGCATGGACCGGTTGGGTTGAGCGCTGGCCTGTTTTTTTTATTATTATTCTGTTGCTCCTAACCCTCAAACCTTGTCACACACCAGGGTATGGGTGCCAACATTTTTTGTGTCGTTCCGTTTTGTTTGGCCACCTACCTGCGTGAAATGTTCAATTATTAAGAATAGAAGTACACAACAGTACGTTCTGAATCAGCCAATGTAAACATCTGACGGAGTTTAAAACATGGTGCGCATCTCTTTGAAATACATTGGACCACAGATTCTGAGTTAATTAATGAATCGTTGTATCTTTTTTCCTGCTTTTGAGACATGAAGAATATTAGCAGTGCAAGTGGGGTAATGCTTACTGCAATTCCTTTTCTGGTAAGTTACACAAAACGAGCAATGAAATAATCAAGGAAAAATAAACACACTCTCAATTTACTGTACTGTTTATGTTTCATTGAATTTAACTGAGAAGTCCGAGAAGGACAATTTCCTGCAACAGGATACCTTCAGTGACTATGAAAGAAACATGAGTTGAAACGGAGTGCTTTTGCTTGATTATAAAGGTCATTATTAAACCAAAGCTTGTGGCATGATCATGAGGACCATTATTACACCAAAAAGCTTGTGGCATGATTATAAATCACATCAACCAATCACACCTTAGTAATAACACCGAAGCTACAGTAGTGGCATGATTATGAACACCGTTTATACGATGGGTTCTACATTTTTGTTTTCTCCTAGCAGCGCGACTCTAGCTGCGCACAACTCAACCTCTGATTGTTGGAAACCTTTGTCGGTCAAAAAATTAGCTCACGTGGTTGGCTGCCAGTGTCTTGCCCCTCCTCACAACACTGTGTTTATAAACACAGTGAACCCATGTATACACAAATGCTACCGGTGTGACCATGAAGATGGTAGCTGTGTGTATATGATTATTATTACACAAACGTTGGGGCATGAGCCTAATGGTGATGAAACAACAGGGCAACTTTTTGAGCAAGTACGTTGTGCAACAATGCTGTAAAATGTTATTTGGACAGCTAATAACTTTAACACTTTTATCAAGAGAACTTGGATCAGCAGCATACAACTTGAAAAAAAAAATGTATTCAGAAATTAAGAGACAATCACATCGCTGCCCGGCAACAGTGTTCAAAAGGTTGCCCTGTGTATCACTATCTTGCTTACGCATCAGTAAACCTCAGCTCAGCTCAACACCACCACCACCACCACCACCACCACCACCACCAGCACCCTCGCTTGGCACGGGCCTGCACGACGCAAATTTAAAAGCCATTCCAGAGGATTCTGGGATTAGAGGAATGGACGTGAGGAGAAATCATTTCATGCCAAGCCAAAATCCACCGCTGGAATTCCTCCATCTTTTCAGGAGCTTTCACCTGAGAGTGGTGAGGTGAAGTGGTGGTGGAGTACGATAGGCCTACTTGAGATAGGTGTGTCCAAGGCCTGGATGTCCTCCATGCTCTGATGCTTTCATTAGCCCTTTACAGGGTGACATCAGGCATGTTTATTTTGAAGGAAAGAAGGATAAACAGCTGGTTTGAGACTTTCTATACAGAACAAGTGGCATGTGTGGACAGTATATACATGCCCACTCACGGCAGCTTAACCTGTATTGAGTGCTCAAAGGCGGCTGACGTCACATGGAAAGGCCCCATTGCCTCAATGGTAGAACAAGCTATCAGCTGCCACAATAGGTAATGTCATCGCTCTCAGCCTTTCAAGAAGCTTGAGGACACTCTTCAGATGTAGTTTCCATTCATAATAAACCTCACCCCACTAATCTGCAACACTAACCTTGTTAGATATCAGGCATGAAAACGGGTCAGGGGTGAAAAAGGTAAGAAAGGCGCGGCAAGGCGCGGCGCGGTGGCACGGAGCGGCGCGCGCGCATGTGTGGTGTGCAGTGGCGTTTTTGGGGGATAGTGTTGTATAAGAGTCATACTAGGGGGGTCTGGGGGCATGGTCTCCCATGGGAGAAAATTTAGCTAAAACCGTCTTTAAATGATGAATTTTGAGCATAGTGTAGCGACTCAGGGACAGTGAACATAAGAAGAACTGCCAACCATCTTCGTTACTTCATGATTGTCATGCTGTCATGTCTGATGAAGGGGGCAGATAGATAAATAGATAGATAGATAGATAAAATGGGTTTTTGTTCTCAGCCTTTTTTTAAATAAATTCCCCCTTGACCTCATCATAAGCTTCCCAACACCCCATTGACCTCATCAAAACCCTGCCAATGCCCCCCTTAAAAATAAAATAGACTAATGCCCCCCAATGGCAACTAAGCACCCCCTCCTCTCAACACTATCCAATGTCCCCTCAAAAAAAAAAAATCTTTGTCACAGTTTGGATAAAGTACTGAAATTTTATCCAAACTACTCAATTTTTTGTCCATTCACCTGTTTGCCTATGTGTAGCATGGGTGCATGTGCCTTTAAGCACAGCAGGCCGGGGTTGTCAGGTGGTCTGACGCACACTAAGTATATGCATTTTATTTCCTTATAAAAGGCATTTTGCCGACTACAGCAGGGCGGCACTTTTAAGTCTTAGTGGCCATAATCGCCAGGTGTTGGTGTGGAGTATGTGCATGTAGATCTGCACTCCACTGAATATGCCAGTTTGTGTGGGGTAATCCGTGACTGGGGCGCATCTCCTGGCCGTGAACCTGATTGCGTTGCTTATGGGCGTCTTGTGCCACATGGTGCTTGGGTACGTAGCACAATTTCTCGCTAAAGTATGATGTTATATAATACGTGCAGTATATCTGACTAGCTCATTACCTCGCCAGGTACCGTAATTGCGATGTGCGTGTCCTTCCCTTCCTTGTTGCTGCTTGAGAAGATGGCGCGACGCTTCCCTTGGTATGTCGACACCCGTTTGTCCCATTATCTCCTGAATTATACAGCGACAAGTGTCTCATGTGTTTTCTGTACTTCTGTCTGTAGGTAGCCTGGCCATCTCCCGTACCCGCGGCTGTCAGGCCAGCGGGTTGCTGTTTTGTTCAGGCTATATTGACCGTGTGCGTAATAGTGGTTGGAGTGCGTGCGAGTGTGTGTGTGTTGGTCACCTTTATTTTCGTTCGTGAAGTGTTTATCTGAGAAAGTGAGAGTTCTCTGTTTTGTTTCTTTTCTTGTGTGTGTATTTTCTTTGGCGTCAGTGCGCACCGCACTTGTAAGTGGGCCTGTCCAACGCCTGTCACCTCATGCCCAATAGTTTCATAGACGTTTGCTGTGTTACAGAGTAAAGGTGCCTATGGTGCCAGTGTGCTATTGTGTGCCGTATCTTCCTTGCATGTTTATTGTTAACCTAGACGTGTTTGCTGTGTATTTATGGAACTAATGTGTTAACTTTTAACTAACCGAAACTACATGAGTTTGAGTGCCAGTGCGGTTCCATGTAAAAAGTGTCTTGTCCATGTCTTGGGTTTTATTTTAAAACATTGTGTAAATTGTGAACACCCCCTTTTGGCAAATTAAAAGAGAAGAATCATTGTTGCCTTAACCCTGTCTCTGTGTTCCTTGACGGACCTGTGGTGCTTTGGTTTCAATACTCTGGGTGGTGGAAGTCCCCCAGTGGCGTAGTCGTGCAAACTGTTTAAAATTGCTAATTATTATTTTAGTAAATTTCCCCAAAATTGCCACTCTGCTACATATGGAAAAAAAGAATAGGAAAGCTCCAACTTTGACCGTGAAAAAAACTGTTTGACCGTGTTCCACTAAATCTAAATCGGTAGATTTGTTGTCATTTAGATGTAGGCTAACAGGGGATTACAAAAAACTTGGCATGATTCCTATAACAATTTGTCCCGTGTCAAACGATTGACTAAGTTAGGCTTCGCTCTTTCTCCCTCTCCCTCTCTCTCTCGTGCGTGCTATAAGAAGCCGCAGCATATGATTCGAAGCATGATGTTGGATGCCTCGCGTAGCACCTACTAGCTTCTTCCCCGTAGCGCCTATACTGGATACTTTCGCCATTTCGTAGCGCACAGACCCGTTAAAATAGCCGTCAGGAAAACGTGCCGTAGGCCTACCCAAGCTTTCATTAACGGAGCTCTTTTGAGAATAAATACTTTTTCACGTGGGCAGGGCAAATGCGGTTTCAAATTATTAGGAAAAACAGCTTAACCACTGTGGCTAACTACATCAACTCACTTCTTAACGAAATGCTTGCTTCCTGATGTTCTCATAACAAGAATCATGATCTCAAATAGCTACCTCTCTGAGAAACGTGTAGACTATCTGTGACATCGTTTGGACATTTTCTTATAATCAGAGATGTTCTAGAACTATAAAGAAAGATATTTGATACAACCACGCCAGCCCCGCAGACCAAGGCGGCACCTGTTTTAAATTGCGGCTTTCAAAGAGAAGTATGAAGGGCGGGACTTAGATTGAGCTCGTTCACGTTATTGGCTGTGACGACGGCAACAAATGCTGTGATTGGTCAAAAGTCATTGTCAGTTGTGGAATCTCTCCTGAAACTGGATGAAGTTTTCTGCGGTAGAGGGCTACACAATGATAGGCCTACAGCGCTACACTTTTCTCCTCGCTTCCCCCTTAAAATGTTCTCCTCGGATCTAGACGACTCACAAAAATGACCCATTTTGATTTCAAAACGCTGAATTTCGCCGAAAGGTGAGGGATTTTCATGCCTGAGATATTTATACTCTTCAACATTATATGTTGCTGATTTCTTAATTCGGTAAGCTGTTTTGATCAAATGTGTCTGCTAATTGTAACGTAATGTACTTCTTGGGACGAGGATGGACCCCATGACTTCACCATGGCTCCATATCCACTGGACCATCAATACGTATGAAAGATGAAGATACATTTCTCATCAAGTCCACAAGATTTACACCAAGAAAGCCCAGCTATTTTCCCTCATCTTGTCAGCACAGAAATTCACACACGCATACACACACACACACACGCACACGCACACGCACACGCACACGCACACACACACACACACACACACACACACACACACACGCATACACACACACACACACGCACACGCACACGCACACGCACACGCACACACACTTTCTGATTGTCACACTGTATGTTGGTGCAAAAGTTGGAGCAACTGCAAGGACAGAGATGCCCAATCCCAGGTCATGGGGAGCATGTTTGTTCGTGATCAAGGGAGAGCAAGGACTCAGGGATTTCACAGAGGAAGAGGCTTTGATAAGTGTCCAAACACCCTAGCACACACACACACACACACACACACACACACACACACACACACACACACACACACACACACACACACACACACACACACACACACACACACACACACACACACAATGAGCGGCCCAACAACCTTGCACACTACACACACAAACGTGCACATACACACACGATGAGCAGCCAACACTGCACTACAAGGGGGGTCAGTCAAGGTGAAAGATCCGCCTTCTAGGGTGAGGATGGCTCCACCCATCTAACCATCCACACAGACACACACAGACACAGACACAGACACACACACACACACACACACACACACACACACACACACACACACACACACACACACACACACACACACACACACACACACACACACACACACACACACGTCCCCCGCCCCTCATCAGAACATCCATGTCAGGACAGGATGAAGCATTCTGGTGGGAGGCATGCCATGGCAGCGCTTACAGAGGAGACAGACTAGCTGGAACAAGGCCCTGCACACACACACACACAAACATACAAGTACAACACACACATAAACACACACACGCATACACACACACACAAACAAATATGCGCGCGCACACGCACGCACACACACACACACACACACACACACACACACACACACAAGGACAACACACACATGCATAAACACACGCACGCACGCACGCACGCACGCACGCACGCACGCACGCACGCACACACACACATACAAACACATATATGTGCACCTTAGGTTGGGATAAAACAATCATTAACCCATACAAACACGCACACGCAAACGCACACGCACACACACACATTATCCAAACCTCTCTGTATTGAATTCATGCATTCTACACAATTTCTAATAGAAAAAACCTTCTCTGCTTCCCTGCTTGTCAACCATTTTCTTTGCTTGTCAACTATCCTCAAGTGATTTCTGTACAACTGCGGGGGGCGGGGGGGGGGAGTTTGTGTTTTCACACATTTGAAGACAAGATTTATGGTGCGTTGGTCTTCCTGACATTCAACAAATTACTATCCAGTCAGCGCTGACAAAGGCCTGGGGCCATGACAGTCACAAAATACCTTGGTGTTGAAAGATTTCTTAAAAATATACTTATTCATTAACAGACAGAGAAACACAGTATTAAAACTGATCCCTAGCATATAGACTGAAAAAATGCAATTATGATCAATAACTTGAAATATATGCCTGATTTGGTTTTGAAACGTTTGCTTTAGAAAACAATTACACCAGTCATCGACAATCCATTCACAGTCAAAAACATGTTCAATGTTTGAGGAATGTGTTATGGCCCTAGTTTGGTTTAAAGATGAGGGGGATCTTGCCTCTTTGAATGGCTACATCTTTATGAAAGTATGCAGCCACTCACGTTTCACTTCCTCGAAAGCTAAGCTTTCTTGGTGTAATATACATTCAATCCTCAACATTCACTCCCAAGTCCAATTTTGTCCATTTTGCAAGAAAATCATTTGTAATAGCCTGCTTGTTTAGATTAAGGGCCACTAATGAAATAGCAGGTTCGCTCCCAAGAGTGTAAAATGAAGATTAGCTCAAAGCTGCCACCCTAGTGCCGCTCTTGTGGACAATCGCAAGAACGACACCACTATGTCCCCCAACTAGTTCTCAGCTCCATGCAAGCACACAATTGTATTATTTGTTTGTTTGCCTCTTCCTTTGTTTTTGTTGGACATAATCTTTTAGACATTTAATCTCACCGCAATCCCTTCCACCCTCGTCAATCTTGGCATCTTTTGCCGGAGGTGAGAAACAGGAG
>NC_085880.1:7737176-7787176 GCF_034702125.1 Engraulis encrasicolus | reverse complement strand
TGTTGCATTCCATGCTGTGTGTAATTTGTAGAGCCAGGAAAGAGCTTTCAAACAACACCTCAGACATATTTTTGTGACTTACACTGACTGATATAATCAAGGCTGAATGTATAGTGTCCTACCCTCATATGTAAACTTTTGCTAGTCTGTTTCTCCCTTAATATTGGTGTCAGATTCACACAAATGCAGTTCTGGGGTGCTACCTTGCTACTAAACAGGCACAGCAAGTATGATTGAAATCTGTGACGGTCGGGTCCCAACGTGTTTGATTTCACGTGAAATGACCCTATATTATGAGTTCATTTTCCCTGCTGGATATAGTTTTTATTATTGGATATAGTTTTTAGGTTTTGATCAATCAACAACTTTGATAACTAATTGTTTTACATTTTTCTGCTCAATACCAATTGTTGGACCACAGAAGAAGAGGTCAGCTCAAGGTCAAGCTGTCTTTCATGTTCCTGAGCGCAACTTTGTTATACAGTCATGAGATGCAAACAAGGTCATCCTGCTCAGTTCGCCACCCGCACTGACCTCACAAGAAACTCTTGCAAGGGAGGCAGACGTAAGAGACTAGCAGGGGTGTCATACAGGGGGGTAAAGTGTGACTGAGTTACCAGGGCCCCATGCATATAGCGGGCCCACACAGTGTCTGATATATGTAGATACGGTATATAACTTGGGGGGTCCATTGTAGCTGATCGTACATAGGGCCCACAATTTGCTGCTACGCCCCTGCACACTAGGGAGGCAGACTTTAAGAAGTGAGGTAAAGGCACTTGTGCAGACCTGATGCATTACAATAGAGGTTTTGATGAATACAAAAAAAGCAGCCTGGTATTTGCCTTTTTTAAACATACTGACAGTGAGCGATGATCATGTAATTCATTACATTGTGGAGGTGGAGGATGCGGACCGGTGCGGGTGACAAAAGGTCAGCTAATTGTCACCAGGTGGTGTCCACAGTCAACACACAAAGTGCCTTATGCCATATGCCAAGAGCGACCTACGCTAACGGAGCGACGGAGGTCATTATTTCTCTATGGAGGGCACGCGACCAGAGCGAATTCGTCAGGGGCGAAGCGAACTGAGTGACCAGAGCGAATTTTAACGATAAAAAGTCAGCTAATAATATGGTAATGATGAGACACGGTTCGGCGAAAACCAATTGGAATATTCATATCTCCAAATATCCCAGGCTGTCAAGCCAGAGCCGTTACACGATTAGTTAAATCAAACATGTCAATGTCACGTCTAGAGCTAATACAGTGATTTCAAGGCGAAACTTCTTCTGCTCCCTCTAGCAGGCAGCGTAGGTCGCTCTTGGTGTGGACAAAGCATAGTGCCTTGCTGTGTGCTTAGACTGGGGAAGGGGTTTATGTGGGTCTTAACAGGTCAGCTAATAGTGACCAGGTGGTATGTCCTGTTATCGTCATCTGTCCTTGGTAAAGTGGTAAAGTGCCAACTGTCAGGTTGTTTGTCGCACCAAGCTTGTACAGCAGAGGTGGGCAAACTCAGGCCCGGGGGCCACATGCGGCCCGCTGAACAATTTCATGTGGCCCGCACAGAGCCTTTACATGACAGACAACTTTTAAATACAAAATGATGCTCACGCAACACTCTTAAAATGACTACCTAAGCTAGGGGTCTTGTAGGTTATACAGTAAACTACTGTACTGTATACATTTTAGTACATTTCAGTAGAATTTTCAGGAATTAAATGGTTAAGAAGTTATGCCAGCCTACATTATTATGTATTATTGACAGGCAAGTTGCCTGCCACATCTGGCCCTTCGGTCAATATTCTACACCCCATGTGGCCCTTGGGCCAAAATAACTGCCCACCCCTGTAGTACAGTCTAGTGCTGACAGCCAAGCAGCAATGCTGGGCTAGAAACAGAAAAGTGGTTAAAAATTCAAAGTCTTCCAAACATTTTCTTTAAGCCAGCTGATGCAGTGTGTCATAATTCATACCATGTCATTAACTGAATACAGTATTTCATATTTAGCACTCCAGCATTCATATTTTAACTGCTCACGCAACCCTTCCACAATGCTCCTGCATCTCTCTGCACAAGAGAGGGCGTCTTTCAAACAAAAAAGTGTTTCTCTTTTTGCTTTCACTCTGACCATACAAACAGGTAGGGTGGGGCAGGGTGTGGTGAGAGGGGGTGTGGCATAGTCATTTAACAGTTGCCAGGTGATGCTCCATGAACAAATAACACTCTGGAGGCCAAGACAGTTCATGTGACGTGATATTTTGTGTGACGAGTGAAACTTAATCAAATGTGTCAGGTGGGTCATCAACAATTTTTAGATATCGCCAGGTGGTGCAACCACGACTAATGCCACTCTTGTATGAATTGAATAAATGAATAAACAATTGGAAATGAATATAGCCTAGAAGCAATTAATATGAAATTAAATAAAATCAATTTTATTTCATTCATACAATAGTGGCATTACCTGTTGTTGTACAGTATCACCCTGACGTCTGCTACTAAAAAAAAACATTAATGACCTGTCCCAGGTGGCACAGGTGTTTATGTCGTTGCTCGTTTCTCAATTTTGTCTTAACTAAGAACGTGGCCTACAGTACAATACCTCTTCCTTGAGTTCGGACACACACTGTATCAGTGCCCCGAGCCGGTCCAGAACCTCCCTCTGCCCAGCCAAGGCCACGGTGCCGCCTGCATGGTGGTCGTTGCTGGTGAGGAACAGCTCCTGTGCCACTATCCTACTGGCAGCACCGCCGCTGCTGGAACTGGTGGTGCTGGTTCTGGTCCGACTCTGGTACCAGACCACGGCCAGAGTCACACCAGCTGCCCCGGCCAGTGCCCCCAGCAGCAAGCCTCGGCTGTCAGACTGAGACATCCCAGAGACCTGGAAAAGGGATCAGCCAGAAAAATAGACAAATTACGATACGGCAGAATTACCACAGAAGTGACTTTGCATTAGTCATAGGATCTGGTGGACCAGATACTTAACATGCAAAAGCCTTGTCGGTACTTGCATGAAGTCAATCTGTCTTAAATTCATGCAGTGCACTTCTGTGCTGAATACTTTGCAGGATACTCTCCTTTTCACCAATCCCAAGGGCATTATGGACAGGTCCAGATGATCCCTTGCTATCCAAAATCCTACTGTTATGAGACATGTTTCACTGCCTTCACGTAGGCTACTGACGTAATGCCATCTGATTTCACTCAGTTGTTTAGCCTACTGGCTGGTGACCAGAGTTGCCAGGCAAATTGACCTTAACTTACCTTCCGAATATGCATTGTAATTGATACGACAGGTAATAATGTTGATTGGTTGTCTGGCTAGGTAGCGAAATGCACGCACAAAAAATGAATCAAATAATCTAGCGACTGTGTGCGACGTCGATACTACGACTGTTCACTCGGGAGCTGGATTAATTTGTAGCGCGTGTCCTCTGACAAACACTGCTAATGAGATTAAACGAACCTGGCAGGTTTTGTGGTTGTATGGCAGGGCTCTGCGGTTGCTACAACGTGTGCCACGGCGCTTTTAATTCAACTATTGCCTTGATATTAAACATGACTTAATTGTGATTAACAAATGCAATGTCTAGATTGAAATCAAAGAAAATGGAATCTTGTACAAGAACCACAACTAGCTGGTGTGGCCAGGAGTGGCACTGCAGCTATGTTATCACAGCCAAGTAAATAATGAATGGGTGCCAATGGGGCTGTACCCTTCTCATAGAACTATCTGCCCGTGTGATTTTTTCCCTGGAAACAATGGAGTCGCGTTCGATAGATATGAGTAAGTGAAAGCATTTGCCGACACGTTTGCATCTTGTCAAGTGTTACATTCGTGAAAATGACCCTTATTTCAACTATAGCAATGACATAACACGTGACAATCGACTTTACGGCACTACGCCATTTGTTTTGTAGTTTTAAGTCTGACTTCAGATGTCGATGTGTTTAAAGTTATGTTAGGATTGTTGCGGACACCTGTTATTTATTGCATTTAAGGTGGTGGAAAAGCGGCATGTGTACATGGGGTAAAGGAAATGACTGCGCTCATCCTTAAGAATTTGGGCACCTTCAATTAACATGTTGGACGGCGGTGGGGGGTTTTGAGGTGTGTGACCGTAGATGTCTCTGCTAGGATCAGTCAGAGTACGTCTCTCGTCAGCTCTGGTCGTGAATAGTCGCAACGATTCCTCAGCCAGCAGGTATTAGCCGAATGCTAGCGTGTTGCAGGACAAAACTAACACGTCTTTGGGAGAACAAAGCCATGTCAGGAACCTTTAACTTCACTTCTAATACAACGTTCATGATAAGGTACAGAATGTGCACACATCTTTACAAACCAGAGAACAGAACCGTCACAAATCCCTGCTGAGCCATTTAGCCCAATAGGCTCCCATTCATCTTTTACTTGGCTGCGTTCGCCAACGGGGCTATAATGGGAGCCAATGAGAGACGCCTATCTCATAGCTTAGACAATTTCTGATTGAAATCCACAGAAAGGTCGTCCACACCTCTTCAAAAGCACGATATTCTGAATGCCAGTGTATTTTGGGTTTGAAAAATCATTCGGTTATTTTGTCACATTCGCTTCCTAAATGCCAAAAAGGGAGTAACTAGTGAAACAATTTTATACGTGTATACTACTTGGTAAAATAGGTAAAAGTACATCCTTACTGCGTTCAACAGCGCAGTCCTCAGTGAGTAAACTCTCTCAGACGTTTGACAGCTTGGTGTGCAACACTAAAAATATTCCGTCAGTGAAGCATGAGCTATCTAAGAAAAGTTCCTAGACCGCTCCTGCAAAGAAACGTTGGCCACAGACAAGCTATTTCTGAAGCCCTTCGAAGACGTTCGATACGAGAAAAATCTGAATTTTACATGGAAATAAAATAGGATTCCTGACTTTTACCCACACATTTCGTATTGGTAAATGCTCTGTGTTAAAAAAAGAAAAAAAAATGAAAAGAAAATGAGGTAGGCTGCTACACTATGATGAATAGGCCTACACACACACACACACACACACACACACACACACACACACACACAATGTAGGCCTACAGTACTATCAACTCGATGACATGACTATGACACACCAACCACACGGCAAAGAAGCAAAGTTCATATTCATCATTCATTAACCTCTCTCTGCCTCTAAGTAGCAAAACACAGACAAGGTAAATACCTCTGCAATTGGTCTTCTATTAGTCTTGTGATGTAATAAGCGCAAATGTAGGCCTACAGAAAATCTAAAATTATTAAAAATAGCAAGTCCTTTAGACCATAAATGACTCATCTGGCCTAAAGTCGCAGCTCACTCCAGCCAACAACATAGCCTACCAAATTAACTGCATTTACTTCTTCTCAACAAAATGTGAATAGCAAAATATGTCTGATGCAAAACTTCACAATAATGTAAATCAAACTTACAAAAATTGGACGGGAAACTGTGCGCTCCTCACTCCTGGCGGTTGTCACGACCAACTGAGGTGTTCTGCAGAGGAGTAGAAGTATAATCTGATCAACCTTGAACTGTGCTGTCAGTCCACATTTCACATGCCATCTCTTTCCCAACACTGTGCCACAGCACATCCATGAAGCTGGGAAATGTATTTCTCTCTCATGAATAGGCTATGACTATCCTTGTTCGTCTAGATTATTTTAATCAAAAGAGTTAAATTGGAAACATCAGTAGCCTAGGCCTACTTCTTTTTTAGCTTGAAAGGAAAGGAAAAACTAATTAATTTGCTTACAACTTAAATTGTGTTTTTTTGTAAATTTACAAATAGTGTATATTTTCTAACCACTGAGACATTTAAAAATGCATTGACCAAAATCCCTTTTCTTACCATTTAATTATGTTTCTTTTGTGAATCTAGAAATAGTGTATATTTTCTAACTAAGAGATTTAAAAATGCATTGAGGAACCCACTGAGCGAGGAAGTTGAATTTGATTTGGCTGGCTGCGTTCAGCAGAAGAAAAAAGTTAGTCTTCTGAGGCTTCAAAACAGACATAGTGGAGGATTTATAGGGTAGAAAATAAAAGAGCGAAACACACCTGACAGCATCTGAAAGCCCTTAAAGCAACATATATAGTGATCTTTACTTACTGGCTTGTCACTGGTTAACATAAAAACAGCAAAAGGACACAAGAATCTTTCAGCACGCCTAAAGTACGAGAAATTCCGTATGTTCTGTCCTCTAACCATAATCGACCTCCTTGACATGGCGGTGCCTAAGAATATGTGAAGGTGACACTCCTACATAAATTAGTCTAAAAGCTACATGAGTTAAAAAAAAAAGACACACACACACAAGATAATGAGCCACAGAAGTTAATTAAGTTAGAAGAAAATGAATTATTAGCATTTCAAATAATAATAGTAAATCTGATCCAAAGAGAGGTTAGGCCTACAGAGAAGGCAAAAGCTCCATGTGACCAACTGACTTATTCCACACCTCTGGGATGGACTGGAGTGCAGCATGCATGGACTGCCGAGGGCGAGCTACTCGGGTGTTATGTAGGGGTGCGGAACGTTGTTCATGCGAGTGGCCTGCACTTCAAATTTCTCCAAGGACCAGAAAAGTCCTCCAAGGGCCATATGAACACAAACCAGGATTTCCCCCTGCACTTTAGGCCAACATTGAAGGCAGCCACCTTTAAAACAGACCCCACCTTCACTTGGTCCCCTGAATATAACTTCATTGTATTGCAAATGTAATTTCTTAGATTCCTTTACAAAATATGGCATATTTCATGTGATCCTGCATGACATTAAATTTATATCGGGGGGCGGATAAAACGGCCTCAAGGGCCATAAACGGCCCTCAAGACATAGGATCCCCACCCCTGGTGTAAGGGGTTTGGTAAGGTAGGCTACATACTAGATGGTAGTCCATGTAAGTGGATCTTTGTATGCTAGCAGCAGGATTTTAAAATCAGCTCTGGTTTCTATACTGTAGGCAACCGGTGGAGGTAAACTAAATTTGGAGTGTGTGGTCTTTAGAGTTAGACAAAAGGCAAGAAAATAATCCCTGGCAATATTGTAATAGAGTCTTGATGAGACAGCCAGACACAGATTTATACAATAGGTGTCCTGACGAATCCTTTACATGTAGGCCTAATTGACTTTCATGGGAAATGATAGGCCTTCTTGTTACAATGTCAAAATTTTACTGTTGCGAGAGAGAAAACTAAAACCATTTAAAGGATTTGTCAGAACGCCGAAACCTGTGTCCGATTATCCCCTCATTCTATCACTTATTTCAGACTCAGAGTGGTAACAATAACACGAACATGCAGTTCCATGAGAACAGCATGTGACGATGACAATAAATTAGGCCTATATCTTCTATTCTGTTCTGTACTCTACTCTACTGTACTGTTCTGTTCTGTTCTGTGTCATTCTAAAATGCCCTGTGTTTGGGGTTCTTCCTTCCAATCCTTAGACATGAAACCACTACAGATGTCTGTACTTTGATATCTAAAAACAAGGACGACAAGAGGCCTTCCATCGTCACTACAGGTTTGTCACAATGCTATCTCCACCCCAGTTTCCCCCAGCCAGTGCCTATTGCAGGCTTTTCAACACAGAGTCAACCTATCGTAACAACCTGAACTTGGGCACTGGATACTGTGTGGTTCCCAATTTTTTTCCTTGCACACCTCCTTGTGCATTTCAATGTGGTTTGTGCACCCCTAAGCGAATGTTTTGGTGTGCTGATTGCCACTCAAGTATGGCCTTGCTGTGCAAATCACTGCACATTATGCAGAGTCATTTTGGGGAATACTAATTTCCAAGAGACCTGATGTTTGTCTGCTGTCATTACAATGGACCTTGTTGCATGACAAGTCTAGGGGTTGTAAATTACACTTCAGATGGACCCTTCCATAAAATTCACCATGCAATTAAAAACTACTTATAGCCTAATTATAATTTTCATTAATGCTGTATCAAAACACACATATCCTCCGTTGCTCTATTCAGCTTGCGCACCCCCTTGTGGCAGGCCACGTACACCCGCCCCGGGGGTGCATGCACCCCAGTTTGGGAAACCCTGAGTAGGCAAAAGAAAGTGGACCACCCACATGAAAAAACATCAGGTTTCCAGTTTAATTAGCCGCAAACCTAACTTTGCTTAAGGCCTTAATGAATTTAGCACGCTAACCCTCATTACCAGGGAAAACTTCCAAGCCTCCAAGCCAAGCATATTTGTTGGCATAAGCTCATTACATCCCATTAGTAACCCAGTTGCTTTTAGTTCTTTGTTTAAGAGGGAGCTTTTGTAGATTTAGTGGGCCTCAAGTAATTTTTACATTGCCCTTAATCTATACTGTACATCTGGTCATGAGGTTAAACCATGCGCAGGAGAGCAGTAAACAAAATGTGTGTAAAGCCTTCCATCTGACCCAAGATTTGTACTGTATAGGCCTATATAATTCAGAAATAACTCTTGTGTTGCCCATTCACAAGCGCAATTGATTGTTGATTCAGACAGTTAAACAGTGATTCCTGTATTGTAATGCTATGTACAATGTACATTTATAGTAGTGGGTAGGGAATCACTATGCACTTGAAGTATGCACTTTGCCTCTATGACTGGACTCAAGTCTGTAGTGCATTGTGTATCTTGTTAGGTGTTATGTGGTGTGTGTGCAATGTGGCAGCTTTGTGAACGTCCAAGACAAATTTCCAATAAAGAAATCTTCAATCTTGTCATGTCCAATATTCATATTAATGAACGTAAAACATAATATTTACCACCACAATGAACTTCTCTATAGACGTGAAATTGTAGGCTGTATCCTTCTATGCAGATGCAGGGACAATCCAATATTCCTATGCAGTTATTCAGCCATCCTAAGCTATCATGGACACATGCTGCCTACTGCTACTGTACAAATATTTTGCTTTTCTCCAAACACAAGAGCTATTGTTATTGTGTTGCCCCTTTTTCTCTGCCCTGGCAACTCTGAAGAGGGGAAAGGAAATCTTAAACACACACTGATCCTTTAAGTATGATGCTGGTCCTGTGGTTTGACCTCTGAAGAGGGCCTGTTTCTCCACCCCCCTTCAGGGCCTCTGAAAGCTTTGACTGGGCCCGTGACAAAGTCATCTGAAAGGTGCCCCCAACCCATACACAATGCAATGAAGACAAAATTCTGCCGCCTCCAACCCACCCACCCAACCCCCCTCCTCTTCCTGGGCCCAGAACGACTGACCCCTTTGTCTCCATCCTGTCCGCTTCCCTGCCCACCCAACTCCTCCCGCCTTTCATGCTGTCACAACACGTACTCGACGCCTTTATCTTTAGAACAATCTTTAAAAAAAAAAAAAAATCTTTACATCTCCTACCGTACCACCCAATCTCAAGCTCAAACACTGCCATACTATGACATAGCAGAGAGCGTAGCATAGCATAGCATGGGTCTTTATGAAGTGCCATTCAGAAGACGAGAAATTACCCGTAACGCTGTTTTAGGTCATGCCTTCGATTCCCTTGTAAGCAGAACGGTTTTCTTTTCTTTCTGTTTTTTTCTTCTTCTTTTTTGTTCTCCCACTTTCAAAGGGAAAAAACACATGAATAAATGGAGGTATTCTGTTTCTTTTTTGGCAGTGCTTTAGGGTACATAGTGCACCCCTGCCCTATTTCTACACCGCGCCAGAAACCATGAAGGAGGATGCGGGGGAGTTCCCACGGGCTACACACACACACACATGCGCACACACACACACACATGCGCACACACACACACACACACACACACACACACACACACACACACACACACACACACACACACACACACACACACACACAGGTACACAGGCTCATGGGTGTTCGTGGCTGACGATGGCTACGTGCCGTTTTGCTCAGTGCAGTGTACCCTGCGCTTCTCCTAGAGAACATACCATTGTTCCCACCCAGCTGCCCACAGCCTGCATGCATCCCAAGCCCATCCCATCCCATACTATCCCATCACAGCCCAGCCCATCCCACCCCATCGCTTTCCTTCCCTTTCCTTCCCATCCCCATTCCATCGCAGGCCTCGGAAACTCCCACAACATGCAGGCAGGGAGGCAGGTAGGGAGGTAGATAGGTTTGCAGGGTAGGCAGGTACGTATGTAGGCTGGCAGGTAGGCAGGTAGATAGGTTGGCAGGTAAACATATAGGTTGTCAGGCAGGCAGGCAGGCATGTAGGTAGGTACATTAGGCACGCAGGCAGGCAGGCCGGCAGACAGGCAGGCAAGTAGGTAGGTAGGCACGCAGGCAGATAGGTAGGCACACAGACAGACAGGCAGGCAGTCCACCAGCTGTGGAAGAGATCTCACCGGGCTGGCCAGCAATACCTAACCCTACCCAATCCTGCTCCCGCTCCATACCCAGGGCTGCTGACAGCTTTGGCTGGGCCCGGCAAGGAAAGGGGCCCCCCCATCCAATATATAAAATGTAATAATCTAATTCTGGGCCCCGTCTCCCCCTGGGCCTGGGACAACTGACCTGTTTGTCTCTCCCCTTGGTTTCCCTGCTAGCTCCACACCACACGCCCTGTTCATGCCCGCTAGAGGACAGATGGGCCTTGATAACAGCTGCGCAGCCAGCCGTGGCCTTGCCCGAACCGGGTCAGAGCCGTCAGATTGGGGGCCTCTGCTGTATAAGCAAACCTGCAGCCCACACACCACTGTACAGCGCAGTGGCCTCTTATCCTTGCCTTTAAAACAAAATAAAGAAAGCGTGTGTGAGGAGTGTGTGTGTGTGTGTGTGTGTGTGTGTGTGTGTGTGTGTGTGTGTGTGTGTGTGTGAGAGAGAGAGAGAGAGAGAGAGAGAGAGAGAGAGAGAGAGAGAGAGAGAGAGAGAGAGAGAGAGAGAGAGAGAGATATGCTTGCTGCAGGATACACATGCTTATTTTATGTCAATGGTCGCGTTCGAGATGTGTGCGTGCATGCGCAGTGTGAATTACGATATACGTTTTTTCACCAGAATGCATTGCAATTTCACAGAAATGCGCCGTCATGAAGGAGGCCAATTTTATGCATGGCAGGCCACCTGACGTAAGCAGACGCTTGTGCATGGTTCAATAATAACCACGTTTGCAACCCTGCATATATTTTCCTGATCATGATGAGATTTGCTTGATTTTAGAAAGGTGCGGATGAATGCTCGGCAACTAACGAGGACAGAAATAATTTGACTTCACAAGACAAAAAAAAACGCTGCTTGGAGCAGGGAGTGAAATGCTTTGCAAACAGATGGACTGATTGCACACACAATTCACGTCAGGTAGATGAGTCCCAATCAGGCCAGATTAATGACGACATGGAGGACGTCCTGTGCCAGCGCAGCCAACTAGGATAAAGTAACTGTGTAGTAGTAGCCAGGCCGTGCCCTCCTAGTGACGCAACACATTCAGCGTTGCTTCTTGTCAGGCCAAGAGCAATACAATGCTGTTTCTGAGCTCCTGAAAAATCGTTGGGAAGCATACAACCAGTTGCAAACCACGAGAGACAGGTTGACCATGTTGTTTTGGAAATGTTAATTGTTATGCTCTTGGTCAGACCAAGTCTCAAAGAGATTTGAAAGTCGATGATAATCAGGCTAGCGTAGGTGAGGAGTAGAAAATCTGTTCCCGCTATGACTCGGATGCAGAGCAAAACTAAGGGCCAGAACATACCAAGGCGGAACGGAACAGTCGCGGGACGAACGCCTTTCACACTGACAGCATCGGCGTGCGCGGCCAGTCCTGTTCAAAACCCTCCCCACAGCCAAAGCTAGCATGCCACTTTACCATTCATTTGAATGAGACACCGCCGGTTGCCGGCGTGAAAAATATGCTCGAGTTGGTGTGTAAGGACAGACAGGTTTCAATGTATTTTCACCGACGCCGGTAAAAAACGTGGCAGTTCCGTGACGCTTTACCGCCCTAGTGTGTAAGACCCCTAAGGCCATTTACACACCGGGGGGACGGTAAAGTGTCGCGGGACGGAAGCAATTTTTACCGGCGTTGGTGAAAATACATGGAAACATATCTGTCCTTACACACCAACCGGCAGTAGTCGGGCGTCAGCGGGGAGCCGGCTCGGCTCCGCGCTGCATTTGGAAAATAGAACTCAAGCACATTTTTCACGGTGTCTCATTCAAATGAATGGCAAAGTAGCACGCTAGCTTTGGCTGTGGGGGGGGGGGGGGGGGTGCTTGAACAGGACTGGCCGTGCACAACTGGCAGTGTGAAAGGCAGAGAAGAACACACCGTCTTCGCTTCTGTATAGTTCGGCCTTGGTGTGTCTGACGTCTAAGTCTCCATCCCTTCCGGATGGCTCATGGGGCCTGAAGTGGGCATGCGCACTTTGACAGTTTGATGCATTGTGGTTACTAACCAGAATGCATCAAACTGGCAAAGTGTGCATGCCCACTGCTTAGCAAAAGCAGCACTGCTTCGTCACGAACGAGCCTAATGCACTAGATTAGATTAGGCATGTTTGACGTGGTACAATGACTGTATGCGTTGATAGACAGCAATGCATTCTGAGCTGGAAATGTTTCATGATGGTTATAGAAATAGTGTTCAACCAATAGTGTTCACCAAATTCAGTCCTGCTTTGATGAACATGCGACGTGTGACATGTTGTCAAGCACCTACACCTGACGAAGACCAGACTGGTCGAAACGTTGTGTTTAATAAACTGGGAGCAGCAACAGTGTGCGGACCTTCTTTCTTCTCTTGTTAGATCGTGTTTAAGTCCGGCACCTGTTTTATCTGGATGTGTGCGCTCTCCAAAACGCTACTATGTTGTCAAACTCTCGCATGATAGAAGTGATTGCGGATGGACTGCAACCTCTGCAGTTGCTTATCTCCATTGATACTTGTTGCAAGGGTCAGCATGCAGCCTCCGTCGTGACACACCCTTGAACTGGTTGGCCAAAAGTTCACTGGCATCTGTGTAGATGCATGGTCCTACACCCCTAAATGCCACGTGCCACGTAGATCAAACTGGTGCAAGCTCATCGTCTCACTCAAATTTGTATTCGACTTTAAAGGGCAATCATGGGTAAGCAGTTAGGGCGTCAAACTTGTAGCCCAAAGGTTGCCGGTTCGAATCCTGACCCGCCAGGTTGTTGGGGGGAGTAATTAACCAGTGCTCTCCCCCATCCTCCAACATGACTGAGGTACCCTGACCATGGTACGGTCCCGCTGCACTGCTCCCTTGGGGCGCCATTGGGGCCTGCCCCCTTGCACGGGTGAGGCATAAATGCAATTTTGCTGTCTGCAGTGAGCAGTGAACACTGTCGTGTGCTGTCGAGTGCTGTGTCACAATGACAATGGAATCGGCTTTCAAATGCACTGTTAGCACCACCCACGGCACACGCGAGTGTGATGGCAAGTTCTCGCTGATGTAGTCTGCAGTCGTCAATCGACAAAATTTCAGACCCAAATGCGTCTATTGTGTCCGCTCTAGATGGGAGTGACTTCTACAGTACTCCATATTCATGTCACATGGCATCAAGTCATCACAGGAAACGCTTTTCTGCTGTGCTGCTTGTTTCTCGCTGCACTAGCGTCGAACCTCCTACATGTTGTCAGTAATCTTCCCTAATTGGCTATTTTCTAGCTGATGTAAATTGTGTGTGCATGTTTGAGAGGAAGTTAATCACTGCTTCAAGCAGGAAGTAGCATTTTTTATTTTTTGAAGTCATTTTAGATATTTCTCTCCACACTGGTTACCGAGCCTTCATCGCCACCTTTCGAAGACCATCAGATCTCGTTCGGACAAATGGTGCATGGTTGCAAACACACCTATATTTTGGAGTCTCGATGAGGGGGTTGGTTAGGCTTGGTGCATTTATTTTACAGTTGACAAGATACAAATAAAGAATAGCAAATGTTTCCATAAACATTTTGCTGCTGCATCAGTAAAATAAGCTGCATAATAAAAAATCACAAGATGGCCAGGTACGAATGAATAAGTAAGCAAGCAAGTATTGAAGGCCTACCATAACTTTAATTTATATAGTGTGGTGCTCTCAACAATGGCATAATTCACTTACTATGTGTTTGGTTAAATGTTATGTTGTGTGGTCCGTCATCTTCACTGTTGTGTGATACCTGTTATTGTTGCGGTCCCTTTAAGTGTTCCGATGACGTTTCATGTTGCCAGCTTTTCTGTCATGCGCGGCGCCATGTTTTTAGTCAGTTAAATTAAGTTATTAAACGCGACTCACAGAGTCTTAATGTGAGAAGTTGTACGGCTCGTTTCTTCGCCTTAAGGCAACTTCCACACTGGTGACCCCCGACATTTGCTCACTGGACGTATCCAGATCTACATGACCGCCAACGCTGTGTCTCTCAAGCTCCCTGAGTTCTGGGAATCCTCTCCTTCAGCCTGGTTCACTCCAACTGAGGCACAGTTTGCCTTGCGTCAGATTACCGCCGACGAAACGCAATACTACTACGTGGTGTCTGCCCTCAGAAGTTCTACGGCGTCAAGAGTGGTGAGCCTTCTTAAACATCCTCCTCTGACAAGGAAATATGAAACTCTGAAGGAAAAGTTACTGAAAACGTTCGAACTGTCTGACACTGAGAGGGCCAGTAGGCTTTTCTCTCTTCAAGGGCTCGGCGATAGCAAGCCCTCAGAGATAATGGACCGAATGCTCGATCTGCTTGGCGACAACAAGCCAGATTTCCTTTTCCTCCACCTTTTCCTGCGCCAGCTGCCTGCTCATGTGAGAGCTGCTTTGGCCAACACTGCCAGCACGGATTGCAGAGAACTGGCTGCTGAGGCTGACAAGTGTTTCCTGGCTAGTCAACAACAACCCTGCGCAGCTGCTCTCCTCCCTGCTGGTGCTGTATCTGAGGTTCTGGAGGATGATCACATGCTAGTTGCAGCAGCGGCCCCGCGTCGGCAGCAGTCTTCGGGTTTGTGCTACTACCATGCCAGGTTTGCCTCCAAGGCCAAGCAATGCCGTTCTCCATGCATCTTCAGTGGAACGGGAAACGCCAAGGCCGGCGCTCACTAGTGCACATGAAGAGCATGCCGGCAGGCTGCTCTTCATCCACGACTCCATCTCCGGCCGGCGATTCCTCTGCGACACAGGGGCACAGCGGAGTCTACTGCCTGCTTCACAGGTGGACGTGGTGGCAGACACCCACGCCCCCCCCCCCCCATGGAAGCCGCCAATGGAAGCCCTATCCGTACGTACGGCACTAGGCATGTTGAACTGTGTTTTGGAGGGCAACGCTTTAGCTGGGACTTTGTGACGGCCAAGGTTGCTGTTCCCCTCTTGGGTTCAGATTTTTTGTGCGCATATGGACTGTTAGTGGACGTTAAAAATCAGCGCTTGATCGACGCCGTCACTTCCTGTTCTTATGCCTGCACGCTCAGCGACTCTGGCGCAGCACACCTCTCCAGCCTGCTCTCTGTCACCGACAGTTTCCAACGCCTGCTCACCGAGTTCCCTGCACTCACTCAGCCCACCTTCTCCTCTTCCACGGCCAAGCACGGTGTCGAGCACCACATCGACACTACTGGCCCGCCTGTATAAGCCCGCGCTCGACGCCTCGAGCCGAACAAGTGTAGTATTGGCCAGGAAATTTTACAAATTGCGACTACGCCACCCGAGGGGGGGGTCACCTCGGGATACCCACTAACCCCCTGTTACCCCACAGATATTCACAGATCCCCAGGTTCGTGCACACTTCAAGGAGGAGACATGGGTTCAAACAAGACCAATTTTTATTAATTCTGTAAGGTCAAATTTTCATTCACTCTTCTTTTTCTTATATTTTCAATAATCCAACACAAGTAGTCACTTTACAAACTGTGAGGGTACTCCTCAAACAGGAAGGGTTACAGTTGCTTGAGCACAATACAAATGGATAACAATAATCACAATTGCTCCACTATATACTGTAACGAACTACTCAGGGCGGCTGCAACTCCACTAATATGCTAACCTGATAGCCACACTAGAGAGAAGCCTGTGCAAATGTTATGAAACTAACTGGGGGTGGGGCATAGGCTTACCGGGCAGTAGAGCGAGAGAAGAGGAAGTCCCAGAATATACACCACTCGTGAAGGAATAATAAAAAAACACAAAACACACAAAAATAATAAGATAAACACCCGTCGTGCGGCACAGCAAAGAAAGTGAAGAGGGGTCCACCACCAAGGTCTACCTGCCGGTTGCCTCGCTCCAACCACACCTGTCCAAAATATAGAAGAGGGAAAAGGGGCTTGAGACACAGGATCGAGTACAGTGTATAGGCTATGTCAATTTAGTACAGCCAACCAACCCAACAGCCAATCAAACCAACTAATAGAAAACTAGAATGGGCACTCGGTAGAGCGCAAACCTTCGCCTACGCCACTTATTTTTTTCTGGCCATCTTCAAAATGTGGGGCATAACATTCTCCAAATTTTGGTGTTAGTTTCATTTAAATCGGACCGGAATATCGTAATATAACATTTTTGGCCCAGTCTTGACCTCTTATTCAATTCAGCATGCACACGTTCTTCTGGCATATAGTGCTTGGCAAAGAAAAACGTTTTTGACCTTTTTGTGACCTTGACCTTTGACCCAATCACTCCCAAAAAGTAATCTGTTGTTCCTTGGGTCATGACCAATCATCCCACTAAATGTCATAAAAATCGGCTCAATTTACGTTTTGACCTTTTCGTGACCTTGACCTTTGACCCAATCACTCCCAAAAAGTAATTGATTGTTCCCTGGGTCATGACCAATCATCCCACTAAATTTCATAAAAATCGGCTCAATTTACGTTTTTGACCTTTTCGTGACCTTGGCCTGGACCTTTGACCTTTGACCCAATCACTCCCAAAAACTAATCGATTGTTCCTTGGGTCATGGCCAATCATCCCACTAAATTTCATAAAAATCGGCTCAGTTCTTTCTGAGTTTGACCTTTTCGTGACCTTGACCTTGACCTTTGACCCAATCACTCCCAAAAAGTAATCGATTGTTCCTTGGGTCATGACCAATCATCCCACTAAATTTCATAAAAATCGGCTCAGTTCTGACTGAGTTATACGAAGTACAAACAAACATTTTGACCTTGACCTTTGACCTTTGACCCAATCACTCCCAAAAACGAATCGCTTGTTCCTTGGGTCATGACCAATCATCCCACCAAATTTCATAAAAATCGGCTCAGTTCTGACTGAGTTATACGAAGTACATACAAACAAACATATTCACAAATAAATAAATAAATAAATACACAGCGGTCAAAACATAACCTTCGCCGACTTTGTCTTGGCGAAGGTAACAAAAAAAGAAACAAAAACCAAATAAAACAGTCTTCAGTTGAATTTGGTAAGACAACAGAAATAACACAGCAGAAACATGTGAGGGGTATGCCTCTCACGAATACCCCACGTCCACAAAATAATCACAAAATAGGGGTGTTGCACATTGCCACCTATGCAACCACAAAATAAATCAAATCAAAACTTAAACACAAAATAGCCTATGCGGTCAGCGGTGTTGCCGCGAGTGCAGGTAGTCAGCAGGTGAGAGTGCGCATTGCTGGGGGTCTGCGCTGCGTCGATAGAACCCGACCACAGTAGCCCACGACCTGTCGCGCCAGTGGAAAGCAGTAACCCAAAAGGGGACTATGTTCCCAAACAGAGCAGCAGCCTGTGATGCCGCGGAGTCACCCTAGTTGCTGGTCACTCCCCGCCCTGTAAACATGGGGTATAACAATTAGGCCGACGGATACAGCAATTTTAACAATAGGGATTACCAGCATCATGTATAGGCTACATACCGAGTGGTTATACTGCGCACGTAGCCTCAATCTGAATCGTGATGGCGCAAAGATCTCCGTAGCAGAAGCTAAAAATAATTAAGACAGAGTTTGACCCATATTCACAGGTAACAAAGCGGCCTACTGTCAGCGTAATAAAAAAGATCACTTATCCTACCTTGCACACGCTTCGCGCACTACTCGGAGGACTTCAGTGCTCCAGCCACAAGCCGAGCCACGAGCAATTACAGCAGGAGAGACTGCACGACAGGAGAGCGCACATTAGAGGCAAATCGGAGAACCCTCCCCAAATGCAAGGCCCTATAGTGAAACGAATGCTCCTTACCTGTACGAGTCAACGCACTCGCTTACAGCGAGAAGCACCAGCTAGAGTGTCCTCCCCGACATCAACAACACAACCCCCGGTCAGTGGTGGAACGGAAGGAAGCGAAAGGGCTTCCGTGTCTCACTGCAGTCTAATTATGGAAAGTTGGAGTCCGCCTCGTAATCAAGCAGACCCGCTCCTCCAATCAATGCAAATTTCGGGAAATGGGTGATAGAATGCAATTCCACCCGCTACATTCTACCCCCACTTTTTAAGTCGTCGCCCCGACCGACCAATGGGGCAATTTTCACACAGGGGCGTTACTTGTTGACGGCTGGGGTGCTTGCTCATCCACCTGGGTCACTACAGTCTTGGGAAGATGGTGGGGGTTGGAATGATGACCCGCAGTGCACCGAGTTGTCCGGCGCAGCACTGGAGAAAGCGGCACCACAGTACTCTCCCCTGCCACAGGAGAGTTTAAACGAGGTGCCGCTGCCAAGGCAGGAGGTCCCTGCGGCACCATGGAGCGATCATCAGAGCACGGCTCTGGGGAACCTGAAGCTTCACCTGGAGAGAGCGACAAGATATCCTCCTGGGGGGTAGCCCCACCTGAGACCACAGGGGCCCTGTCGGGAGGAGTACCGGGGTTCGGCGTAGGGTGAAGTGGAGCTGCCTCAGAAGACAACAAGAAATCTTCCTCACTCGGGGGATCCTCCTCGGGTGTACCAGCAGCTGAAGCCATCGGAGGCCTATCCAGGGGTGCAGAAAAGGCGCAAGGAATTTGTGCCTTCAATGAGTCCCTATGAACAGTCCGCGACTTCTGCAAGTTGTCTTGTGGGGCAATCGTGTAGACAGCCCCACCCTGGTCTGGTGCTTTAAGCACTTGGTACACCACAGAGCTCCAAATGTCTTGAATCTTATGCCGCCCACGGGCACTATGGTCTCGGAGATAAACCAATTGTCCAACTTGCAATGGGGCCTCACGGACTCGTTGGTCATGCTGCTCTTTCCGGCGATTTGCAGCCATGGTCAAGCGCTCTTTTGCCCCTTCAAAAGCGAGCCTGAGTCTTGTCTGATGCTCGATCATCCAATCGTGTACGGTCCCAGGTACAGGATCCGGGACCCTGCCCAACAGAAAGTCCACTGGCAGGGTGGGCTCACGGCCAAACATCAAAAGAAACGGGGACTCCCCGGTGGCCTGATGAGGCGTGGTGTTATAACAATAAAGGACCTGGGGAAGACAAGCAGTCCAATCGCGTTTCCGTGTCACGGGCAGGGTGCGCAGCAGGTTGTGAAGAGTTCTGTTAAAGCGCTCACACTGCCCGTTACCAGCCGGGTGGTATGGGGTGGTGCGGGACTTGGAGATCCCATACAAGGAACATAGTTGTTGGATCAGGCTGCTTTCAAAGCAGCGGCCCTGGTCCGAATGAATGCGGCCAGGAACCCCGAAGCGATAGAACCATTCATTCAGTAATACCTGGGCCACAGTGCAAGCACGCTGATCCCTCGTGGGCACGACCTGAGTGTACTTACTGAAAACATCAGTCATAACCAGAGCATTTTCCATCCCGTTCTGAGCTGGTTCCAACAGGGTGAAGTCTATGGCTACGATCTCGTTGGGCCTAGAGGCGAGCAGATGGCCCATGAAACTGCGCGGAACTGATCCAGCATCCTTGGCCACTTGGCAGCGGGTACAATCCTGACACCACTTTTGAACATCCGCTGCCATGCCCGGCCAATAGCAGCACAGACGCATCAGTTCAGTAGTCCGCTCCACACCTTGGTGGCCATGATCCTGGTGTAGATTATTCATGACCTCTGACCATAAAACCTCAGGCAGGAGAAGCTGCAAGATTTCCTCTCCCCCGTCAGGACGACGGACTCTGCGGTACAAAACTCCGTCTTTCTCCCGGAAGCGCTTCCACTCTCGCAGGAGCAACAGCATTCGCTTGGAGAGACTCTGTCGCTCTTCCCGATTAGGCCGAGCGCGCCTCCTCCAGAATACCAGCAAGTCCTTCAGGAGTGGATCCGCCTCTTGCAAAGATTTAAGATCGGAGGGAGATTGACGTGGGAGGACAGAGACTGCTGACAGAGTAGCCTGTACCTCAGCATCCTGAGCGGGGGCCGGCTGAAAGCATTGGGGGACTAAGGTGCCAGGAAGGGTGTACTCTCTTAAACCAGCACTGGACATGTATTGGCGAGAGAAAGCGTCAGCATTTCGGTTGCTCCTACCAGAACGGTATTTGACCTCAAAGTCAAATACCGCAAGCTGTGCTACCCAGCGGTGCTCCGTGGCCCCTAGCTTAGCAGAATGGATATAGCTAAGGGGGTTGTTATCAGTAAAGACAACACACTTATGCCCCAAGAGGTATTCTCGAAATTTCTCCGTCATGGCCCACTTGAGCGCAAGAAATTCCAGTTTCATTGAACTATAATTTGTCATGTTGCGCTCAGTGGGCCGTAAACCTCTGCTGGCATAAGCTACGGGCCGCACCCTACCCTCCTGTTCCTGAGAAAGAACAGCCCCAAGGCCGCTGAAACTAGCATCTACCTCGAGGATAAACGGTAAGGAGAAGTCCGCGTAGGCCAACACCGGCGAAGAGACCAACCGCAACTTCAACGCCTCAAAGCTCTCCTCGCACTGAGGTGTCCAAGCGTCCTCCAGGTTCTTGTTCGGTGCCCTCCTGGTTTTCGTACCTGAGAGATCTGCCACCAGTTTGTGCAGGGGGCTTGCCAGTTTGGCAAAGCCCGCGACGAATCTCCTATAATAACTGGCAAAGCCCAAAAAGGAACGTAGCTCGGTAACACACCGGGGGCGTTGCCAGTTAGCCACCGCTTCCACCTTAGCGGGATCCGTGGATACTCCCTTGCTGGAGATGACGTGCCCTAGATAGCCCACCTCTTCCCGGAAGAAGAAACATTTTTCCAATTTGGCTTTCAGGCCCTCTGTGTGGAGCCGACGGAGGACAACTTCAAGTCGCTCGAGGTGTTGAGCAAAGGAAGACGAAAAGACCACAATGTCGTCCAAATATAGTAGTAACGACTGGTGCTGTTGATCCCCAAACATTCTCTGCATCAGCCTCTGAAACGTGCTTGGTGCATTGCACAAGCCGAATGGCATTCTGTTCCATTCAAAAAGTCCAAATGGCGTACAGAATGCGGTTTTGGGCTTGTCTGCTTCAGAGACTGGGACTTGGTTGTACCCGCTAGCAAGATCAAGTGTCGAAAACCAACGAGCACCCGCAAGCGCATCCAAGCTCTCCTCAATACGAGGTAAGGGGAACGCATCTTTGCGCGTCTTCCTGTTCAGCAGACGGTAATCGACACACATACGGAGGCTTCCGTCTTTCTTCTTCACGAGGACGATCGGAGAGGCGTACGGGCTACTACTCTCTCTGACTACCTGGGACTCGAGGAGTTGATTGATGTGGGCTTTCACCACATCATATTCCGCAGGTGGAATTCGTCGATACCTCTGTCGAACAGGCACGTCATCCAATAGGGGGATGTCATGGGAGATCAAGTTGGTACAGCCCAAGTCGCCCTCATGGGACGAGAACACGGACGCATACTTCTGCAGCAAGCTCTTAACGTCGCCCTGTTCCGCAACAGACAGGGTTGACAAGTCCACGGACTCAATTCTGTCTTGCATGGGCGTCACGGTCTGCGATGACATTGTGGCGATGGTCGGCCTCACTTCCGAGACTCCAGTTGGCAAGCTGACGATCTGTGCACTGCTGAGCAAGCCCAAACTAGTTCGTGGGTAAAGAAGAACATCGGTCACTCCGACATTGACCACTGGAACATAAGCGGTGCCCCCCGTCACCGGGACCAGACAGGGCGACGCCAACAGACCTGCGGGCAACCCCGACTCTGGAGGTTCAAAGAGAGCAGTCGGACTAGCCAATTGCTCCGAGCAAGTACTGGGAACAAACTTCATGGTACCACCTGCAATGCGTACAGCCCGCGTGCCCCGAGCTCGGGCCAGCCCCTTGGATATCAAGGGGTTCCGTACTTCCGCCTGATGGTAACGCTGTAAGGCCTCAATGACGGGGCCTGGGGCTTGGGAAACCGGAGGGGAATCGAACAGGGAGGGGCCGTGTGTGCCAAAAAGTTCATGATAGCATCTGCTCATTCCAAGGACCCCCGGAGTGGTAACTGGGCCGCCAGGTGGGTCCTTCACGAACAATATACCACAGCGGGGCATACGTTTGCCACACAAAGCCACATCCAATTCTAAATACCCGACATAGGGAATAGCAAGGCCATTGGCAGCCTTCAATTGCAGCCACTGGCAAGAGAGCAAGCGTTCCTGGCCCCATGGCTCGAACTGTTGTAAAAAGAAACTTTCAGTTACCGTAGAAACCATTGATCCAGTGTCTAAAAGACATGAAACATTGACTCCTCCTATAGAAACGTCGATATGGGGGCAAGATGACATGAGCCTTGCCAAGTTATGACCGGTGGAGCCTGAAAACACCCCAACTGAGCTTTGGCTCGACGGCTCAGTGGGCTTCAGTTTCCCTGTTGGTGAGGTTGCTGAGAAGACCTAGCAACACCGGAGGACTCACCAGAGAATGAATTGGCCCTTGGACGGGAGGGCACTCGCGGCCCATCGCAATCTCTGGCAAAATGACCGTGCTGCTGGCATCGATGGCAGACCAATGAGCCCCGGCGTTGTGGTCGGCTAGGCATTGGGGGGTTCTGCAAGGTATCCACAGTTTGACTGAGTCGAGATAGTTGCTCCTGTTGCTGTTTCAATAACTTCATCATCTCACTCAGTTCATTACTTTGAGACATCGCTGGGGCCTCTGGTTGTACGGGGCCCGGTGAAGCAGCATGTGGGTGGCCTTGGACCCTATACTGTATACCGTAGGCAGAAGGAAGAGAAAAGCTACGCCCCCTAGCACCCCCAGGAAGACCCTCTCGCTCCCATGTAATAGCCTCACCGCGTACCTCAAGTAGAGTAGCTTGTGGCTGCCGGCGTATAAACTGCTTCAACTCTCGTCGGAGCGCACTGTCCAAGACATGTTCCACGAACTGATCGCGGAGAAGGATGTCAGCATTCGTCATACTATCAGGCGCCCTCTGCTTGACCTTTTCCATTAAAGCCATTAAGGCTAAAGAAAACTCATGTAAAGTTTCCCCTTCCTGCTGCTGCCTCGAAAAGAAGGATTGCTGGAGGGTCATATATGACTCAGTACAGCCATACAAATCCCTCAAGACACTGAAGATCTTTTCTGGGTCGGTTTTCTCTGCTCTAGGACGATATTTGATTTCTTCCTTCGCGTCTCCCTCCAAATGATCGCAAATGAACAATGACTTCTCACGAGCCTCTAGATGGCGAGCACGCATACAAGCACGGGCTTCCTCGATCCACTCTACAACAGTTAAACCGGTTTTACCATTGAACTTAGGGCACTTACGATCTCGAGGGATCACCACCAGTCGTTCCGGAGCCGCTGCGCCACTTCCAGTTCCCGAGTTAGACTGAGGATTATCCCCTGTGCCTGTGGATGAACCTGAGTCACTTACCTGCCGGGGAGCCCGCTCCTGCCGCAATTGCTCGTTGTCCGCCCTTAGGCGCTCCAACTCCTCTCTGAGCTGTTGCATGTCGTCCTCCATTCTAACGACGCAAAGGGGCCTACAATTTAGAAGATAGCTAAACGTCTAGCGACCAGGACCCAGGGGTTGGCCTTCAGGCTGCTGCTCTGTTGCACAAAAGAAAACAAACAAACAAAAAAATCAACACTGCACTTCCACTACAACAACCGCACTCTCAATAGCCCACACATGAAAAGAAACGAAATCAACTTGAAGAAAAAAACAAAAAAACTCACGTCTCTTCCTACAAGAAGTGTGCTCCTGCCGTCTACGCCAATTGTAGTATTGGCCAGGAAATTTTACAAATTGCGACTACGCCACCCGAGGGGGGGGTCACCTCGGGATACCCACTAACCCCCTGTTACCCCACAGATATTCACAGATCCCCAGGTTCATGCACACTTCAAGGAGGAGACATGGGTTCAAACAAGACCAATTTGTATTAATTCTGTAAGGTCAAATTTTCATTCACTCTTCTTTTTCTTATATTTTCAATAATCCAACACAAGTAGTCACTATACAAACTGTGAGGGTACTCCTCAAACAGGAAGGGTTACAGTTGCTTGAGCACAATACAAATGGATAACAATAATCACAATTGCTCCACTATATACTGTAACGAACTACTCAGGGCGGCTGCAACTCCACTAATATGCTAACCTGATAGCCACACTAGAGAGAAGCCTGTGCAAATGTTATGAAACTAACTGGGGGTGGGGCATAGGCTTACCGGGCAGTAGAGCGAGAGAAGAGGAAGTCCCAGAATATACACCACTCGTGAAGGAATAATAAAAAAACACAAAACACACAAAAATAATAAGATAAACACCCGTCGTGCGGCACAGCAAAGAAAGTGAAGAGGGGTCCACCACCAAGGTCTGCCTGCCGGTTGCCTCGGTCCAACCACACCTGTCCAAAATATAGAAGAGGGAAAAGGGGCTTGAGACACAGGATCGAGTACAGTGTATAGGCTATGTCAATTTAGCTTCGCGCACACGCTTCGCGCACTACTCGGAGGACTTCAGTGCTCCAGCCACAAGCCGAGCCACGAGCAATTACAGCAGGAGAGACTGCACGACAGGTGAGCGCACATTAGAGGCAAATCGGAGAACCCTCCCCAAATGCAAGGCCCTATAGTGAAAAGAATGCTCCTTACCTGTACGAGTCAACGCACTCGCTTACAGCGAGAAGCACCAGCTAGAGTGTCCTCCCCGACATCAACAACACAACCCCCGGTCAGTGGTGGAACGGAAGGAAGCGAAAGGGCTTCCGTGTCTCACTGCAGTCTAATTAGGGAAAGTTGGAGTCCGCCCCGTAATCAAGCAGACCCGCTCCTCCAATCAATGCAAATTTCGGGAAATGGGTGATAGAATGCAATTCCACCCGCTACACAAGCTTGCCGTAGCCAAGACGGAGTTCGAGTCCATGGAGCGCCTGGGGATTGTGCGACGCTCCAACAGTCCTTGGGCCTCCCCCCTGCACCTCGTCCCCAAACCTGGAGGGGGCTGGCGTCCTTGCGGGGACTAGCGACGGCTCAACGACGCGACAACGCCCGACCGCTACCCAGTGCCCCACATCCAGGACTTTTCAGCGCACCTGGCTGGCAAGCTCATTTTTTCCAAAGTGGACTTGATCAGAGGATACCATCAGGTGCCCGTACACCCTCTGGACATCCCAAAAACAGCTGTGATCACGCCATTCGGTTTGTTTGAATTCCTGCGCACACCATTCGGGCTCAAGAACGCTGCTCAAACTTTCCAACGGCTCATGGACTCTGTGTTACAGGATCTGCCCTTTGTTTTGTGTACCTTGACGACATCCTGGTGGCCAGCACATCACCTTCACAGCACCTTTCGCACCTTCGTTTGAGCGGCTTACCGAGCAAGGGCTCATCATCAATCCAGCCAAGTGCGAGTTCGGCCTGTCCGCCATAGACTTTCTGGGGCACAGAGTCACGAAGAACGGGATCGTTCCTCTTCCCTCGAAAGTGGAGGCCATCACCGCTTTCCCACGCCCAGTAACCATCAGAGCTTTACAGGAGTTCCTGGGCATGGTGAACTTTTACCACCGTTTTCTCCCCAGGGCCGCCCAAACCATGCAACCCTCGTACGAGGCTCTGAAAGGCGGCAAGCCTAAACACACCGTGGACTGGAGCCCGGAGAGAGACAAGGCTTTTGCGGACGGTAAAACAGCCCTGGCTAAGGCCACCATGTTGGCCCGTCCCGCCTCCTCCGTCCCGATCGCACTGACCACGGACACCTCAGACTACGCGGTCGGTGCGGTCTTCGAGCAATGGGTGGGTGACGCTTGGCAGCCTCTCGCCTTTTTCAGCAGGCAGTTGCGTCCCAGTGAACGGAAGTATAGCACCTTCGACCGGGACCTACTTGGTGTTTACCTGGCCATCCGACACTTTCGTTCACTGCTGGAGGTACGCCAGTTCACTGTCTTTGTGGACCACAAGCCGCTGACTTTTGCCATGTCCAAAGTCACTCAGCCATGGTCTGGTAGACAACAGCGGCAGCTCACTTACATTTCTGAGTTCACTACAGACATTACACACCTCTCTGGCAAGCACAACCCTGTCGCTGACTGCCTCTCCCGTGCTCTTGCGGCGGCGGTCCACCTCGGCCTGGACTACAGCGGCATGGCAGCAGAGCAGGCCGCGGACCCGGGAGTGCAGGCTCTTCGTTCATCTGCTACTGGACTACAGCTACAGGATGTGACGTTCGACGAGGCTGGCACTACTCTGCTCTGTGACATCTCCTTGGGCTCTCCTAGGCCTGTGGTACCTGCGAAGTGGAAGCAGCCTGTTTTTGACGCCATCCATGGCCTCTCACACCCAGGAACCAAGGCCTCGGTCAAGTTGGTGTCAGCCAAGTTCGTGTGGTGCAGACTGAAAAAGGACGTGAGGGGCTGGGCGAGCACCTGTATGGGGTGCCAGCGTGGCAAAGTACACCGCCACACCAAAGCGCCACTGGAACAGTTTCAGGTGCCAGAACGACGTTTCGACCACGTCAACATCGACCTAGTTGGCCCTCTTCCACCCTCGCACGGTTACAGTCAGGTGCTCACTATGGTCGACAGGACCACAAGGTGGGCTGACTGAGGCTGTTCCACTGTCATCAACAACAGCAGCTGATGTGGCACGGGCATTTATTGGCACCTGGGTGTCACGTTTTGGCACCCCATCGGACATTTCCTCAGACCGAGGCGCTCAGTTTACCTCTGAGCTTTGGAACGCTGTCGCAGGGAGCTTGGGGGTTAAACTCCACCGCACCACGGCCTACCATCCCCAGAGTAATGGCCTCTGTGAACGTTTTCATAGGTCACTGAAAGCCTCCCTGCGTTCTAGCCTGAAGGACTGTTCCTGGGCTGATAGGCTCCCATGGGTCATGCTGGGCATCAGGACTGCACCTAAGGAAGACCTCCAGGCCTCCTCCGCAGAACTGGTCTATGGCCAGCCACTACGGGTCCCCGGGGAGTTTGTCCCCAACACCACGAGCCCTTGGTCGGCCACACTCCAGCGCTCCACCCTGTTGGACAATGCCAGGCTATTTGCTCCACTTCCTACCTCCCGCCACTGTTTACCTAACTCTCACGTCCCCAGTGGCCTTCAGTCTGCTGGCTATGTTTTTATTCGAGTGGATAGCCACCACGGACCTCTCCGTCCGCCTTACGAGGGCCCTTCCCGGGTTGTGGAAGCGGGGGACAAGCACTTTGTGGTAGACATTGGAGGCAGGCAGGAATGTGTATCTGTGGACCGCCTTAAACTAGCCCACCTAGATCTAGCCCGGCCTGTGGAGTTGGCGAAACCCCCGAAATGGGGACGGCCTCCGACTAGGCCCCCTCTTCTCGTTCCTCCTGCCACTCGGCCATTCCGCAGGGGTGCCTTGCAGACAGCCACCAAGGGGGCGGTTCCGCCTTATCTCACTCAGAGGAGCCGCACTGGACGTTTGATTCGTCCCCCACGCCGTTGATAACCAATTTTTCTCTCTCTCTCTCTCTCTCTCTCTCTCTCTCTCTCTCTCTCTCAGGTTTTCTGTTAGTGTGAATTCTGGGGGGGCATGTGTGGTGCTCTCAACAATGGCATAATTCACTTACTATGTGTTTGGTTAAATGTTATGTTGTGTGGTCCGTCATCTTCACTGTTGTGTGATACCTGTTATTGTTGCGGTCCCTTTAAGTGTTCCGATGACGTTTCATGTTGCCGGCTTTTCTGTCATGCGCGGCGCCATGTTTTTAGTCAGTTACATTAAGTTATTAAACGCGACTCACAGAGTCTTAATGTGAGAAGTTGTACGGCTCGTTTCTTCGCCTTAAGACAACTTCCACAATAGCACATTTAAAGCCTGTGAGAACTAACCAAAGTGCTGCACTGTGTCAAACTAAAATTAAATAATAAAACTGAACTAAAATTAGGACATTTAAGCATTAAAATAAAATAGCCTAAATAAAATAGAAAATACATTCCAACAGAGATCTATGACCTGCATAGTGGCAATATATGGGCAAAATTAGAGTCTGATTCTGATTTTGAAGTTCATATTCTGTCTTCTATGGGGAGCTGAAAGAGCACACATGGCAGCATAAACCATGCAATTATAAAAAAATATGTATCTGTTATGTTAAATAAGTATCCATGGTGACGCTTTATGAGTTTCTAGGAAATCGTTGGTGTTGCCCTGGGCAAAACAAATGATTGGCACTCTAATCAGTGGGTTTTATGTGAGACAGGCATCACCAGTGACAGGAAGGAATGTGTTTATTATTTTAATGTTAAACAACAACTGCACAGTAGTTTTACGCCAGGAAATTAGATGGTGTCTGGGAAATTGTGTAGTATAGGACTACAAAGTTATTCAACAGATGTGTGTATATATGTGTAAATTTCAAGTTGTTTCAATGTCCTAGAATTTAATTGTAGGCCTAGCTTCCTCTCAAACTTCATTTGAGTATTCATTTGAATATTGATACACATAAACATATAACAGTTGTTCATCACATCAAATAGCTTAGCCATAAAACTAACTAACAAAACCAAACGGAATGCCTGTATTGTGTTTGTGTGTGTGTGTGTGTGTGTGTGTGTGTGTGTGTGTGTGTGTGTGTGAGAGAGAGAGAGAGAGAGAGAGAGAGAGAGAGAGAGAGAGAGAGAGAGAGAGAGAGAGAGAGAGAGAGAGAGAGAGAGAGAATAAATATGCCCTTCATGTGATGATGTGAAAGCTCGAAGTTGTAGTCTGTAGTTGCAGTCCTTGCTTGCTTAGTTTATATCTTGAGTAATACTGCTCCTGGACCTGTATGGTGACTACTGGTATTGCACCCTCAAGATTGATGGGGCTCACAGGAGCAGAGGTGTAGTACATCTGACCAGGATTAAGGAATTAAGGACTTGATGGATTGAAATGGCAGATGTCAAAACAACATGAATTGCTGACTTTTTCTTTCAGTTTATCCTCTCATTTAATCATCAAAGGCACAAACACACTCACGCACGCACACGCAAACACATGCACATGCAGATGTACATTTTTTATTTGTAATACATACATTACAGATACATTTCCAAAAAAATATACACATTTAAAAGGAGAAGAAATCAGAAAAATGTAGTCTTTTTTAGATTTGTGGGTTTTTTTTAAATGTAGGAAGAAAATATGCCTATTCCTCATAACGAGTTTTGGGGGAAATGTGTTTTGGATCAGAAACTATGTTTCTTAACTCAACATAACGTTAATAGCGTGTGTTTACCTGAGGTGATGTCCAGCATACAGAGGTCATTTTGAATTTCTGATTATGTGGGGTGCAGGTAGGCTATGCAAGTCCTGTAACGGTCCTTCAGACCGATGGAAATCTCCAATCTGAGTGAAAGTGAATAGTTTCCCTGTGCACTGTCCACGTCGGTGCTACCGTACCCTTATGATGACGATGGCGTATGTCTGATTATACAACACAGCCGAGATCCCTCATCCTCTGCTTGGCACCCCTTCCATAGGGGTGAAGCCAGGGCCAATGACAGCTTTAGCCTGGCTCGAGACAAAGTCATCGGAAAGGGCCCTCCCTACTATGTAATGAGGACACAATTCTGCCCCCCCCCCCCAACTGCCTCAGGGGCCGCAACAACTGGCCCCTTTGCCCTGTTCCCTTGTTGGCTTCGAAACAGTGAGCTGGCATTGCCAGCCTGTGCCAGCTCCTCTTCTCAGTGTGCCCTAGTTGGCCCCTGCCATTGTGATTCATGCGTTATTATGGCTATCATCATCACACTACTTCACAACCCACTGAGACACGCTTATCAGCCTGCATGTCAGTTTGGGGGTCAGTAGGTTTCTGGGACTTCTGCAGTATATAGGGACACTGCAATATGCACGTAGCCCATTTAATCACACTAAGCGACATCACAGCAGATCTATTCATCCTTCCCATGTGACGTCACAACAAATGCGTAAGCCATTTTGGACATGAACTACCACGTAGTATACCACAACCAAACAGAGACATCAGTCTCATCAGTATCAGCAGTGACTGAGACATCAGTATCAACAGTGCCTGCATGTCGGTTTGGGGGGTCAGTGTGTTTCTGGGACTTCTGCAGTAGGGACACTGCAATATATACGTAGCCCATTCAATCACACTAACCTACGTCACAGCAGATCTAGAGATAGAATAGAACAGAATAGAATAGAACACAAAGCATTTATTGTCACCGGTATACACACAACATATCGTAGTCCTATGTAATGCCACTTGGCTGCTATTTGGACTTCTGCAGTAGGAACACTACAGTGTGCACTTAGCTCAATCCCACACTAACCGACATCACCGCCTCTCTTGGCTGCGCTTCAAATCAAGCAATGGGCAAACCAAGTGCGACCAGTGTCTCTGTGATTCATGACGTGGACATAAAAGCAGACATATTTATATCTATCAGTTTGAAGTTGGCTATAACTAATATAAGCCTATTGTTTTTTATTTTGCTGCGCATGGTCCACAGTGTCATGTTAGACTTGTGATTATAGTATAAATATGAGAGATTGCCATGGTCTGTTATCTGCCAGGGAATGAATATCAGCACTGTCTCTCTGGAATGTCAGTTCTTATCCTTGAGTAACCCTCAGGCTGGGTGTATAAATTACAGAATTACAATATTATCTAACTTGTAGTCAGCAATGGCCAAGCTATCCAACAGCCAAATTCCACACTCAAACAAAGAGGCTTCTGAGCCCGGGACTTAGAAAAAGATAAATGTGAAACATATATCAGATAGTGCCATGATTCATTTTGGACTTTATTTTTCATGGCCTCAAAGAAACTTCACCTTCTACGGCCAAAGTGTAAGAAATATCAGACCCAAATAGCATCTTGTGTTAGAGGCAACGTCCGTATAGCCTAAATAGCATTTTGTCCAGAGCCAAACAACCTTTAATTGCAAATGAAATCTGCACACTGTTTAGGTGTTTTACTTGTCCTCACATTATACATTAAAGGGACACTGTGTGAGATTTTTAGTTGTTTATTTCCAGAATTCATGCTACTCATTCAATAATGTTACCTTTTTCATGAATACTTATCACCACCATCAAATTCTAAGTATTCATTATGACTGGAAAAAATAAAATTTTCATTCATGAAAAGGGTGATCTTCTCCATGGTCCGCCATTTTGAATTTCCAGAAATAGCCATTTTTAGCTGCACAAATAACTGTACTTGGGCCATACTATAAAATATTCATTTATTACTTAGTAAACTTTCATGAAAAGATAAAATTTGGCCTTAGACAACACATTTTCAATGAGCAGCATAGTTGCAGTACCTTTTTTGTCCATTTCTTGCACAGTGTCCCTTTAACAGACTGAGGTTCGTTATCATATGTAATGACTTTCTTTTGACCACCAGGTGGCATATGAATACTTTACTCACAGTGAGACTCGCTGTCACAGGGCTGGGTGGACTTAGAAGCCTTCCTTTTCCACAGGTTAAACACCACTCTCTTCCCAAAGCAAATAAATAAACTAATAACAAGCAAGGATTCGGAAGGGCATTCCGAAATGCTGCAACTTATTTTGTTGACTTTGATTGCTTGCATCTTTTCCAGTCCTGTCATCATTCGATTAAAACCACACACATCTGTGGCAGACATAGTTCCAGTCATCTGGGAAATTCCACTAAAAATATGCACTAAAGCAGCATATTTGGTTGCTGTTTGTTGTTGTTGTTATTATGGCTGTTTGTGAATTCCATCAAAGTGCTTCTGTATGAAAAAAAAGTCTCTGGTTCTATTTTCCTAGTAAATGTCTGTTGTTGATTTGTCGTTAGCTGTTACTGTAGCTCGCATTCCCTGTGGACACGCACACAAAAAACTATGTTTTCCTGTGCTGACGTTTGATGATGTTGCTGTTTGATGTTAGCCTTACTATGAGTCCTCTGCACTGGGCTTGGCCTTGTGCTGTTAGTATATAATTAAACATTACAAACAGCCCAAATATCCCCTGTGTTGCTGACTAAGACCGCAGAAAAGGATTCGGTTTTAGTGTGAACCAACAGAAGACTTTGGTGTCAGCATTACTGGCGAACTTCTGCTAGACACCTGGATTTGAAGCCACGTCTATACAGCATTAAGGTGCAGGGTACACTCCACCCTCTGGTCATGCCTGTGACCCCGTCATGATATTACGCAGGCTCTTTGCTGTGGTTTGTTTTTCTGTTATTTTACGACAACTTCCTTTGAAACCCAGAGTGTGTGGCAAGATATGGCCTCAGACAAGTCCTCAGATCGAACAATTTCAATGTTTCACCGTTATCTGGATACTCGGATGATTGTGTGATGTGGTGTTATTCAGAGTAGATAAAGGGTGTGTGTGTGTGTGTGTGTGTGTGTGTGTGTGTGTGTGTGTGTGTGTGTGTGTGTGTGTGTGTGTGTGTGTGTGTGTGTGTGTGTGTGTGTGTGTGTTTGTCTGTGTATGTGTGTGTGTGCGTGTGTGTGTGTGTGTGTGTGTGTGGGGGGGGTGGTTTGAACTTCAGTGTGAGAACATATCTGTTATGAAAATATAATACGGGGGAAATACTACGGCAGCCCTTAAAGTACACACAGGGCAGAGTTGGGCCGTCTCCCAGCCAAACAGATCATGGAGAGGGGAAGCCTATGAAATCTGGACAGGAGGAGCTGCTCATTATTCTTGGAGCGTCAACAAAGGTCTCTGCTGCAACTCATTTTACAATAAATTATTCATTTACACAACTGCGGACAAACATGCACACACACACACACACACACACGCACGCGCGCACACACACACACACACACACACACACAAACACACACACGCGCACACACACACACACACACACACACACACACACACACACACACACACACACACACACACACACACACACACACACACACACACACACACACACACACACACACACACACACACACACAATTTTCCTACTGTATTGTACACTCCTTCTTCCTCTCATGTGTGTCTCTCATGTATTTATTTCCCTCTCGCTCTCTCTCTTGCTCGTACGCAGTTTTTATTTACTTTAAATCCTCCCTCACACACACACATCATCATCTCTCTCTCTCTCTCTCTCTCTCTCTCTCTCTCTCTCTCTCTCTCTCTCTCTCTCTCTCTCTCTCTCTCTCTCTCTCTCTCTCTCTCTCTCTCTCTCTCTGTTCTCGGCCTATGTGGCGGTTTGGTCGGTAGTGAGAGTCCTAGAATAGCTCAGGGCGGGGAAGCTGCAACAGCACCACCAGCAGCAACAGAAGGCTTGCATGTGGGCCTGTGTGTGTGTGTGTTTGTATGTGTGTGTGTGTGTGTGTGTGTGTGTGTGTGTGTGTGTGTGTGTGTGTGTGTGTGTGTGTGTGTGTGTAAGTGGAGTGTGTGCGTGTGTGTGTGTGTGTGTGTGTGCGTGTGCGTGTGCGTGTGCGTGTGCGTGTGCGTGTGCGTGTGTGTGTGTGTGTGTGCTTGTGTGTGTGTTTGTGTGCGTGTGACTGACTTTGAGAGAGCCTCTGTGCTCAGAAACCATATCCTTGCCAGCAGAGCGCATGCAGGCTGCTTCCCTATGCATGCCAGTGGTCAGGGCTAGGCCTACACTACCATACCCTGCCCTTCTCTTTCTCTCTCCCTCAGCTATTTCAGGCCTCACAGCCACTTGCTTGCTCTCTCCCGCGCTCTCTCCCGCTCTCTCTCCCTCTCTCTCTCTCTCCCGCGCTCTCTCCCTCTCCCTCTCCCTCTCTCTCTCTCCCGTGCTCTTTCTCTTTCTCTCGCTCACCCACTATCTCTCTCTCACCCACTATCTCTTACTCAGACTCTTTCTGTTTTGCAGCCTGTTTCTCCGTCTTTGCCTTTCTGTTATACTGTTTCTATTTCTCTCAGTGTGTCTTCCTCTCTCTCTCTCTGTTTCACTTGTTTTCTCACTGTCCAGCTTTGTGTTTCTCTGCTTCTCTCTTTTTCTTTTTCTTGTTCTCCGTTTCACGTTATTTCTCTCTTTCTCTCTCTCTCTCCCCCACATGTTTTCTCCCCCTTGGAGTCCAGCTGGGTGCAACCAAACCAGTCAAGCTCCGGTAGAAGAATGAGAGAGGGGGGGTCGGTCAGAAAACAGAAGTTATGGGTGAAAAAGAAAAAGAGGTAGAGATTTGAGCCTGATGGAGACCCGAGATTTGAGATTTGAGATTTGGGACCTGGCGACAGCGAAAGTGTCGCAGCGTGTGTCTCTCATAAAGCTAGCCGCGCATCATAGGAGATATACTGCAATGTATTTGCCAACCACATGGCATACAGCGTGCTTGGTGCAAAAGCAGTGTAAAGCATCTGGTTTGCTTTACATGGACATGAGCCACTCATTTTGACCGAGAGGAATGTGGATATATACACATACTCACACATGCAATCGCATGTGGGAGAGCGCACACACACACACACACACACGCACACACACACACACACACACACACACACACACACACACACACACACACACACACACACACACACACACACACACACACACACACACACACACACACACACACACACACACACACACACACACACACACTTTGCAGGAGCCCAACAGTCATTTAAGTGTTTGAACTGAGAACAGACCCCAGTCTTGACTGATGAAATAAATGTATGAAGGAACACTTGCATAACAGCCCACTACTCTACTCCGCTCCACTCTCTCGCTCTCTCACACACATTCCAATGTCTGCTACAATACAGCGGAAGGTTTTTCCAAAGCACTGGGAACCTTAAGATGACCCTCATCCTCTTCTTGAGCCAGATAAACACTAGCCAGGCCAACAATGACAAGGGAGTGACAGTGCACTATGCTCTGTGCAGCACTCTGCTTGAGTGTGGCAGGGTGCAAAGGGGGGTAACGTGTGGATGGAATAGGCGGCTAGCGGACGTGAAATTGTAGATCATGGACTGCTACAGCGCAGTGCATTACGTAAGGAGGCTGCTTCCAACTTAAAGGGGTTCCTCTGACGGCTCGTTGTGGTTTCTTGAGCTAATTGGCCCCCAGGCAAGCCAATTCCCTTCTCGACAACACATCTGGTGCTGGTGTAAACATTCTGTGATGTCTGTGCGCAAAACGCTCTGTCGAAATGGGCTGCTTTGTCAAAATGAGCTTCAGTCACCATAATCATAAACCTAAACTTACTCAAAAGCCTCGATCCAGGAGCAGCTTGTAGCTTAGCTTGATGGATAGACCATATCGACAGGAAAGAGAACATTATTCCTCGAATTGCATTGAGGACCCAAGCCAAAAAGACAAATAAAAAACGGTCCTATCATTGAAAGCTTTTTTTGCCATCATCACACATAGTTTTGAAGGGCCTTTTATCACCTGTAGAATCTTCTTGTTTTATCAATCTTGAAGTTCATTTTGTTTCAGACATGGAAGTTTTTTTTTTAAATCTTTTACCAGACATGTTTCAATGGTGAGACGACAATGAAGACGGAAGTCTCATCGTCAAAACATGTCAGGTAAAAGATTAAAAAAACCTTACATCTCTGAAACAAAAGAAACTTTAAGATTTGATATAACTCTAAGACATAGGCCTAATGAACATCATACATCAATCTTCTTGTTTTATTTACCTGTTCGTCTAGCTGTGCTTCTGATTGCATGCTTCTCTGAGCTTTACCACAGATCTAAGCTGTGTAACCTGCATGGTGAATGCAACAGGCACATGCGTGTGTGGTCTGATGATGTAAGCCCATAGCCCACCTACAAAATCACAATATAATACCAATTGTTTCCCCATAAAACATGCCTTAAAGTCAGTTGATTCACCCAGATCTGCACTCTAATAGCAAATCCTGCCAATGAAAAACTCAACTCATGTTCTTTTCATTAATAGAGCAATTGCCCTCTGGGTTTTCTGCACCACAGCAATTTGGACCCTCTAGATAACAGATCCTGAGGGTGCTGTGGAAGGAGCTGTGGCCTCTTCTCTTCCTCTATTAACCCACATATCTTTAAACTGAGTGTGTTTAAAAATGTAATTACCTGGATGCAAGGTAATTACCAGTCTGACTCTTAACCTGTCTCTGTTTCCCGTCTCTGTTTTCTGTCCATTTCATAACCTGTCTATCTAACACTATAGAGTTCAACTGTGGATTAACGTACACAGTTTAATAAAGCATTTAGAGTTTAGTGGAAAATATAGATTTCTCAGTCAAACTACTGTAGGTCTTGGGCTTAACAAAATAAGGCCAGGAAGACAATAAAAAACAAAACCCTGTAAAAAGCCCTGTAAAAAATATGGCAACAGAAGCCTATTTTATGACATATTTCATGACAGTGTTTCCCACAAATACATATTTAACCAGGATGATTCCCAAATATTCATTGACAAGTCCTTACTCCCCTTTAAAAAGGTTAATTGTTTCAGTAACCTTCAATTCAAACAATAGCAACTCATTCTATACAAGTTCAACATGGATGACTCATAACCTATTCATTGTCAAGTCTTCACTTTCAGCATGTCTCAAGTAAACGTTCAGTTGGTTGGCAAAACAGGCCAAACAGATTTGGTAAAGACATCAACACTGCCGTCCACATGTCACTTTTCAAAGCCTTCCACATTTGGATGCATGTTTTCGTCCCATGCGCAGCACAGCACGTGTGAGGATCTTATACCCAGTGGTTCCCAAGCTGGGGGTCAGGAGCCCTAACTGGGGGATGGAGGCACTACAAGGGGAGAGAAGGGACTGTTTTCATAAAACTTTGAATATGTACTTTAATGTAACCGTTCAGTTGATTAGTAACAAACAAAATTCACTTGTACAGTTAAACATGTTTTGCATTCAAATGTACTCATATGAAGAGACAAAAAAATGTTTGGTGTTTCAAATATGGGAGGTGGGGGGTTGCAAAAATATTGTTATGTCCAAAAGGGGGTCCCAGCAGAAAAAGTTGGGGATCCACTGGACAGCTTGAGTCAGGGCATGGAATGTCAGGGAGAGAAGGTTGTAGGCTACTGCAGGGCCACTGACGGCTTTGGCAGGGCCCAGGTCCGGGTCATCTGAAAAGGTCCCCCCACCCAATGCATACAATATAATGAGTACCCAATTCTTGGCCCCCTCTCTCCCTTTGCCTGGGACAACTGGCCCTTTTATCCCCCCCATATCAGATTCCCTGCTGAGCGTTACTGTAGGTGAGACTGAGTGAGCACATCTCTACTCCATCTTCTCCTGCATGGCTCAGTGATGATTTACTCTACTGTCGTGACAGGCCCAAGGTACGCAGGACCGTAACCAGACATTTTCAAATACCGGGGTCAAATAGGCTACATTTAGAATGCTTCAAACACTTCAGTCAAACTCTTAAGTTTGTTTTTATTAATCACTGTCTTGAGGATAAAATGGGGGTGGCGCATATAGACTGAATTTATCATTGTTGATCATATATCGGTTTTCATCAATAGATAAATTTGACATAACTGAAAAAAAATATCGGAACATGACCTCTGTGACCTCAATGGTGGTTACAGCCATGGAATGTATGTACTGTAGCAGGTATGTACTGTAACTGTAAGAGCACTGTACCGTAAAGCAACCCGCGGTTCCCAATCCCCTGGCCTCCTCTCCACAGATATGCGGCCAGGCTGCATGGGTGAAACTCAAACCACATGGGGAATGTCCCGACCCGTGAGATCAGGTCAGATCTCCTTTCATGTGCGTCCCATCGCATCACACTGTGTGCAGCTCTCTCGTATACAAGTAGCTCCCTCGTTCCATCGATCGGCAAGCCAACCACACTCCTCACCCCCAAGAGGCCTCATTCCCATCGAGCTTGGAGCAGTCGGATCACCCACACGCAGGGCCGTTACAATGTACTTTGGGGCCCAAGGCAAAAAGGAACTCGGGCATCTATTCTACTCTTCAAAATGTTGGACCCCCTCAAGTGAGATTTCGACAGCAGTATCGTTGCATTTTTCGGTCATTGGATTCATGGAGGTGCTGCCAAACCCACTTTGCTGTCATCACCACTCATTACAGTAAGAGGGCCCCCCTTTCAATTGAGAGCCCTAGACAGTTGCCTAGTTTGTGTGCCTGGTTGTGACAGGCCTGTACGGTAAGCCAACTGCCCTCCTCCTCCACATGAGACCACGTTCCCAGCGAGCTTAAGAGGAGTCGGCTCACCCACATGGCCCTCCTGTGCTATCCCATGATGTACAAGTTCACATAGGCCCACTTCAAACAATTTGCAAAGAGGGGTGGAATGGGCGGGCTTGGATGGGGTATGGTATCCCCTGATAAAGACCCTGTACTGTGCTCCACCCAAATAGACATACCGTATTTAGCAAGTTTGATGGGGAAGCATAATATGAATGTAATTTATGAAAATCTTGACGGTAGTTTTCATTCATTTTTTTTTTCACTCATCCTTTATTTAGCCAGGATTGTCCCATTGAGACTAGCGTCTCTTCTGCCAGGGAGTCCTGGTCAAAATACATACTATATTGTATAGAGGGGAGTGCTCCAACATTATGGAGCTGTAATTCACACTCCAGTTTAGGGCCCCTAATACCCAACTATGCCACAGTATTGGAGCCCTCACCACACATACTTTTAAGTTACCATAAGACTCTTTCCATGTTTATAAGTTGTGAAACACAAACCCATTTCAATCATATTTTTTATCATAGACAATATTCAAAACATATGGACCGCTGGTCATAAAAATATGCTCTGTTGTTGGAAACTTCGGAAAACACTTGAGAAATTTGAAACATTGTCAGGGGAAACTCATATCAATCAAAGTGTAAAGGCAAAGTTACTTGATGTTGCAATGTTGAGCTTGGAATGTTTCCGTAAGCTCAACTGTGTCTTTCCTACAATGGTCACACTTTTGGAGCAATGTGTTTCTCTTTATCTGGGTAGAAATTATAGACTTAGCACAGGTCAAAAGCCCTGAAAAATGGGGTAATGGTTTGTCCCCATAAACTCTCATTTTACTCATAATGTGTAGGCCTGCAAATTACATATACTGTAAATTACAAGTTACCATATAGCACTCACATCTCAGACCATCACATATCTTCGGTCTTGCTTGATAGATGGTGTTATGCAAAGATCTTAGATCATCCCTCAGACATCCCTGGTGTCAGGTACTCCTCTGGCTATTTCATATTCAACTATCTTTCACTCTGAGGTTGTTTCTGAATGACATTTTGGATGGATGTAGTTTTTGAACTCTGTTTAAAGCAAAACAACTTTTCTGGAGTTCCACCAGTCCTGTGGTCATGTCAGACGAAAGCAAAACCTTCTTCGGATGAGTCACAGCCGTTACTGTATTAAGTACTTGATAAATCAACTCTGATTCTGATACCTGTTGGTTCGTCTGTTTAACTTAACTGTGGCTTAAGATACAGTTTGTTGGGTACCAGGCTCTTAGATTATAATTTCTTAGGCCCATAAATTACGAGTCATATGGAGCTATTAAGTTTCTCTGTTTTCCTTTTTATTCGCATGAAAGATGATGCACAATCTCAGGAAAAGAGAAAATGCCTTGCATAGAGTATCCAAGAATAATAATTGGCAAAGCATTAAGCAGAGAATATACCTGTAATTAGCCGTTGATGCTACAGACACTCACCATGCTTTATGACTTCCTCAAGTGGTGACGCAGACCATGATATAGCTACAAAATACTAATTTAAAGTGGGATGATTTAAGGTTAGAAAACAATCTTCCATTAATCATATGGACGATGGTGGAAGATTCCAGCTGTAATACCCATTAAACATTAATAATGTCTCCATTGTAACCATAGGCCATTTAATGCATATGACCTCAATTGGAAAAAAGTATATTTTTGCATTTTGCATTTCATTGGTACCTTACATTTCATCTAAGCATTCATTGAACAGGTTTTGTGCATTCATAAAATGCAGGACGTTTATCATTCTGCCTTGGCAAGTCAAGCCAGAGCTTGCGGTCTACATCTCCGTCTCAGGCGCACAGTCAAAATCTGTCTAATGCCTCTGAAATGAGAGACTGCAGTGTTCTTCTCCAGACTTGCCTTTTTAATGCGACAGCAGAGCACAGTGTACATTCAACGCATTATGTAACTTTTTATTTCAGGTATGTGTTCTTACCTGAAAACCGCCTCATGTGGTTTCAATAGAACAGCAAAGACCAGGGGATTGAGCATGAGGTAGCCTAAAAGAAGCGCAGGGCTTTCTGGGGGAGATCGTGAGAGAGACAGACAGACAGACAGAGAGAGAGAGAGAGAGAGAGAGAGAGAGAGAGAGAGAGAGAGAGAGAGAGAGAGAGAGAGAGAGAGAGAGAGAGAGATACAGGGAAAAAAAGACACGAAATCCTCCAAGACTGGCTCCACTCCCAAAAAAGATGTATTGCACAAAAAGCCCAAACCTTTATGGCTTCAGATGTAATTGTACCCTTCATGAACCAGCAGCTGTTTATCACTACCTGTCCACAGTGTATCTCCCATTAGATTGCAGCAAGTCAGAAAAGATTAGGCCTGCGGGGGGTTTTAGGAGAATAAAGAGTGGATGGACTTGTCTGCAACAACAGCCCAGACTGGTGTGTTACACAATGAGGGTGTTCCGAATTGGGCTACTGGTGTTTGCTGTGCTGGATAACCTGAGAGATAAGATGCCAACACTGAATCCTGAAAAAGTAGGCCATAAGATGCAACAGTACTGCAGGACAATACTGTCAAACATATCACTATTACCAGGACAACCCAGAAAATGTCAATACAGTAGGTCAACCCAGAAAAGTTTGCATATAGTTTTGTCAGCATTCAATCAAGTCTAATTAGATTTGCAAAGACATTATTGTACAGATAAATTGTTGTGGCAATAATGACAGAAAAACTCTTAATAGTAGCAACAACCCTCCCAAGTATTATCTCCCAGCGCATAGTACACTGTGGTGAACTTGACAACCATACATATCAGAAGAGTAACTACAGTGGAAACCACACTACAACAATTTTAGCACTATGTGGTGTACATCATAATGTTTCATGGGTCGTGTTTATCTACACAATAGTTTTTGAAATAGTACCCAGAATAGCGCTTAATGATAGGCCCCTATATAAGAATGAGAAGGCAACACTGTATACCCTACGTTAGTAACAATGTGCTAAAAGCTCCTAACTGGTATGATATGTATGTATGTATGTATGTATGTATGTATGTATGTATGTATGTATGTATGTATGTATGTATGTATGTATGTATGTATGTATGTATGTATGTATGTATGTATGTATGTATGTATGTATGTATGTATGTATGTATTTATTTATTTATTCATTTATTTATTTATTTATTTCAAGGATAACCCCTTGAGATGTGGCATCTCCTTTTTGAGGGGGTCCTGATGACAATGCAGTAAAAGAAAAAGATAACAGGACTTGATCACATACAATAACAGATACACTCGCTCACTTCCCAACATTGCTCTCCAAACTACCCCTTGTGAAAACTGACCATGGTTACTCGAAGTATTCTGAATCAGTATTACTATGGCTTGTGTTTTTTGGGTAACCATGAAAACTGTGGTTCCTGACTAACCATGGATCATGATTATTCATGGTTTTCATGGTTCTCTCAACATGGTTTGTGATTATGGTTTAACCCCACCACCCTCCACCCAACATACTACACTAGAATCATTTACAAGCTATCATGGCATTGGTGGTAAAATAAATCCAGGAAAAATAAAAAGAGAGGAGGGAAGAATAAAAAGAGAGGAGAGAAAAATAAAAAGAGAGGAGGGATATAATTTTATATTATGCCAACAATTTCATCACTTAGCCAGTTAGAATGCTGCATTTCCCTAAGGAAACGTCATTTATAACCATCACCATAACATAAAACTGTTAACAAGATGAAGAATAACCTATTTGGTGCATTTTTTGCGTTCCTGACAAGTACTTTTTGTACTGTGTACTATGAGAAGTGTCTGGCAAGTGTCTTTCCAAGAACAACCGTTTCGCTAAACAGCCTTTTTGCCTCCCTGTAAAAATGGCACGTAACCCCTTAAGCAGAGTCAGGCCATCAATCTCCATCTCTCTGCGAGCTGTAGGCTACACGTATAGGCTGTAGTAGAACACGCTGTTTGACAAAAACGCCTCTGGAACATACACATAGCACCCTGTCTTTACACGTGATGCCATAAATCTCTTTAAAACACACGCACACACACGTGCGCACGCACGCACGCGTGCACGCACACGCACACGCACACGCACACGCACACGCACACACACACACACACACACACACACACACACATAGCCAAAGGGACTCGCCCTACTGATAAAGACCTTTACCTCAGAGTACATTTATTTCTGAATTATGCGGCAGGGCAAGCGTAACTTAAACAATTACACAAGTGTGCTACTGACAGTGAGCAGGAACATTACAAAACAAGCCTGGAATCCCGTCTTGTCTATAGGCAGTATAGAACTGTACAGGCTGGCCTTGTACTGCCACTATTAGAAACCTAGACCTTTATTATCATTATACATTACAGTTGCCTATAGAATTCAGTCTTGGCTGTAGGCAATTGTTTTTTACAGTCAGGCCTTGTATTACCACATCACATGTAAACCTCAAGACCATTAAAGTACAGCCATCAGAAGTACAATTAAAGCACACATAGGTTATCATTATTATTATTCTACAGGTCAGGCCTGTACAACAAAATTATAAAATGATCTGTGAGCTCAAAAGGTGCAAAGATGAGAGAGTTAAAAGTCGTGGCAAGTATCAGGTATAGCAGAACAAAAGAAATAGAGCTTACAAATACATGGGGGGGGGGAGTCATAACCCGTACTTGGATATTACATTATTACATTACTTTGTAATATCAGGGTACATACATCACGTACATTGTGTTGCGCAGTGTATTTCACAGATCAAACAGCAGCAGAAGGAGGATACACGGCAGTTAGTATAGCATGTCAAATAGATGGGGAAATGATGTTGGGGATAGCGTAATGAAACACCTTTTCAGGTGTCAGTGTGGAGGAGAGGTGTAGTCGATAATGGATTCTGGGATTTCCAGAGGAGGGTCTGTGGAACCCTTGCACATTTTACTCAGCCACAAATACAGTAATTACTGCTCTACTAGTACCACCACTACTACTACTACTACAGCTACTACTACTACCACTACTACTACTACCACCACTACTACTACCACCACTACTACAGCTACTACAGCTACTGCTATTTAGTGTTGCACCGATAGCGATACCAGTATCGGTGGATCGGTGGATCGGCACTAAAATGGTGGTATCGGTATCGGCGAGTACCAACAAATAGGGCACAGATACCATTTACAGATGCTTGGATGACACTTAAACAGCCTTGAAATTAGTTATTTCATAGAGGTATTTAAAAAGTATAACAAGTTTCACTTGGTATTAGTCTTTTTCCTGTTTCACAAAGGTAGGCAGCCAAGTATCGGGTATCGGTGCACTGCACAGCCAAGTATCGGGTATCGGTATCGGGGCCAAAAAATGGTATCGGTGCAACACTACTGCTATTACTACTACTACTACAACCACCATAATTACTAGGCCTACTCCTACTCCTACTCCTACTACTGCAGCTTACCATTGTTTCTCCTTTATGTCACTGAGGTAGTCACACTGAGGCAGCACTACCACTGCTACTACCAGGGACGATCTAAATGCAGAGACGGCCAGCTCAACGTTCTTTCCTGTTTCCCTTATGACGCCGGCCACGCCCCTGATAGGAGACCTGATAGGAGACCTGATAGGAGACCTTTATAATGTGCGCCTATGGGCGAATCTGACTTTTCCACGGATACCACCAGTGCCTTAATTCATGGGCGGAGCGATGGATTTAAGGATTTATGGATTTATATCCTGCGAGCCACATGCCTTCTTTACATTCTAAAATTTTTAATTACATCTCAGAATTATTTTTTCACCGACAAAATCGACTTTGTTTGACGCATGTCCCGTCTAGTGCGGGCCGCTGACGTGGAATGCCAAGAATGATTGACAAGTGGTGCAGAATACTTACTTTGCGTGAAAAAGAATAGAGAATCTTTGCTACTACTACTACTACTACTACTACTACTACTACTACTACTACTTCTACTACTACTACTACTACTGCTGATACTAAGAGCTACATTAATTGAACTAGTGAAATAGATATCCACATTCATGCAATGTGCATTCACTTTAAAGCCAACTCGCCTTTTGCTTAATGACGAGATTTCAAATCTTGCCTTTATAGTTTCCACATTGTATGTGTAAAAATTAGGCCTCTAATTCACTGCTGGTCTTTTACAGCTTTTTAATGCCATACATTTAGGGTTTAATGGGGTGCATTTACGGCCCCTTCTGTTTCATCTGTCTTTGGCCGTGCTGTGTTGGGTACTGCTGGTGGAGTTATAGCAGCTCGTGTCTCCTGGCAACTGTGGAACTTGGAACTCTAAGGACTAAGGGCGATTATTCTAGAATGCTACGCTAGGCTATCTTTGCTATGGGCGGCTAGCACATTGTTGCCAGCCAGCTATTAGTGTTCACTGCCAACTGCCCACTGCACACGCTCACTTCCAGTCGCACCTCGTGCGTCCTGGCTGGGCCTGTGGCTTCACTGTGCTGCACACGCCCAGTGACTCTGAAAGCAGCGCAGGCCCTGTGGTATCTGTGGCATGTGCCCTGGCCCACCCAGCACACACACACACACACACACACACACACACACACACACACACACACACACACACACACACACACACACACACACACACACACACACACACACACACACACACACACACACACACACACACACACACACACACACACACACACACACACACACACACACACACACACTCTCTCTCTCTCTCTCTCTCTCTCTCTCTCTCTCTCTCTCTCTCTCTCTCTCATACACATGAGCACATGCATGTTCACACACACACACACACACACACACACACACACACACACACACACACACACACACACACACACACACACACACACACACACACACACACACACACACACACACACACACACACACACACAGACATACGGGGTAATTCTGCTACTCTGTTTCCTCTGAAACTGCTTGTTCATGACCTTCTAATGTCAGCTCATTTGTCTGCTTTTATAGGGGAAACTGGAAGGTGACATTTCAATACATTCATTTGTGGACAAGGCCAGGAAAGTCCAGTACCTTTGATGCTTTGATCATATCATTAACTCTTTGACATATTTTTGGGTCTTAACACTTAGGAAGAACTTGTCTGAATTTAAATTATTCAAACTAATAATAAAACACACCTATAAATGTTCCTTTTCGTGGATTTAAAAAAAAAATGCTACAGCTTTCAAGAAGAATTTGTTTGTCGTTCCTAAGTGTTAAGTGTTTTTCTACACCAACCTTTCATCCACCAGCAGGCCTGTGGGCATGCCTCAGCAGGTCTCTCCCCCTCCACTCCTGTCTGCCCTCCTCAAAGCATGGGGCTGAGGCCCCTCTAAAGCCTCCCCTGTTGGCCTCCCCTGCTTCTACTCTCCACTACCATGATGGCCCTGCCACTGCACACAAGATGAATGGCTCTGATAGAGCCATCTTTCTCCCTCCCCTCCTCCCTCCCTTACTCCCTCTTGTACTCTCTCCTTCTCTTCCTCTCCATCCTCAGTCTTGCATTCTCTCTCTCTCTCTCTCTCTCTCTCTCTCTCTCTCTCTCTCTCTCTCTCTCTCTCTCTCTCTCTCTCTCTCTCTCGCACTCGTGCTCACACACACATACACACATGCATGCATGATGCACATGCACATGCACGCACATGTACACACACACACACACACACACACACACACACACACACACACACACACACACACACACACACACACACACACACACACACACACACACACACACACACACACACACACACACACACACACACACACACACATCCTCGTCTGTGGTCTGCAGGTCCCGTGCTGGGATGTTCACTGCGCGCTGTGTTTATAAAAGGGTCGAATACCATCACAATTAATCCCGCTGCTGACGCAAGCAGACATGAAACAGATGTACGACACAAGAGGGCGGACAACGTGTGTACATGTGTGTGTGTATGAGTATGTGTGTGTGTGTGTGTTATGTGTGCATAGCTCGTGTGTGTCTCAGTGTGTATTTGAAAGAGGGGGCAGGGGGCTTTCGCTGAAGATGTTTAATTTGTCGAGTCAGACATTATAATTCAAAACACGTTGCATTCAAAGAACTGGATACTAGGGTAGGGGGTTGTAAACCCAAACGTTTTGTGTTATTTGAGACGACACGTCGCCTTTCATGTGCGGGGTGAGCACTACACTGTCGACGAGTGTGCGCTCCATGTGGGCTAATGACTTGTCCTCACTGCTGCCATGAGTTTACATCAATTTGCCCTCAAGTGGCTTTCTCTTAGCCTTGTTCCTAGCGATACATTTTTAAAAAATCTTTAAAAGCATTAAGAAATTGATATGGGTCATCAGATATAGGTCACATACCATCGCTGTCCGGCAGTAATCTCATATCTCCACCTTTTAGAAACAAATGTATTATTCATTTAGCTATGTTTTTAAAATCTAAATCAGTACAATTGGTCAGTTTTCATGAGTACGTATATTAGTTTTATTAATGATTAATTAACTTTTCATTAATTCATTTTGACAATACTGGTTTTGAAAAAGATTTTTTTTTTACGTTTTCTGCCGCTCAATGACAGTATGCAAATCCTCTAAAAAGCAAAGTGGTGTCCATCAGACCAACCAACTTCATTGTTGAGTGGATCCTGTATGTGTTTTCTTCTTAAACCATTAGGCCAACAAAAGAACAACAAAAATGACATCCTGACCAATCATCAGAGAGAGACAGAGAGACAGGGAGACAGAGACAGACAGAGAGCGAGAGGGAGAGCGAGAGCAAGAGCGAGAGAGCGAGAAACACAACAAACCCATGTCAGTCAACAAGGGAATCCCAGGGAAAACAACCGGACTGCTCATCATGCATGCTCATGCCCTGCAAGAGCTGACTTGACAGAGGAGGAGTGGAGAAATAAGGCCGGAGGTCTTCCCAGCGATCTGTGTGCCTCAATAATAGGCTCCAGGGGTCTGATGGGAGAGGCATGGAAGCCAACATGGAGGGACAAAGGGGTCAGTTGTCCCAGGCCCAGGGAGAGAGGGGGCCACAACATAGGGTCCTCATTACATTGTATGTATTGGATTGGGGGCCTTTCAAATGCCTTTGTCCCGGGGCCCCTTAAAGGCTGTCAGCGGCCCTGGGGAGAGTTGTGATAACGAGCTCAAGGGTGATAAGCAGCCAGGTGAGATAAGGATCCCCAGGCAGTGCGGCACGGGTCAGGGGTTTGTGTGGGTTTGTGTGGGTATGTCTAACCCAGGCCTTCCTACGCAGTCTCAACGTCTACAAATTCTCGAACTCGCGACATCATAGCCAAATCATTATGGGGAGGCAGACAAGCTAACAAGTCAGATTATTAGATAGCCTACTGTAAGTCAGTAGCGTGTCTCTTTGCAGTGAGGTGTTCTGTCAAAATGGGCTGCTTAATGGAAATGAGCGTTTGAAAAGTAGCTTTTCAGCATTACCCTCACCCAAATCCTAACCCAAATTCAAACCATAATCCCTAGCCCAGTAGGTTTTTGGAGCTCAGCTTGACGTGTAGGCCATACCAACAGGACACCAGTCTGGAGGTTTTTCTATATTAAGCTCGGCAGTTTTGACTGGATGGCATTCATTAAATATACATGCACAGGTAGGTGTGGCTGTACAGTAATGATGTGTGGGGCAAGCTCGTGTATATTCGTTTTTGAATGGTGTCTTGCTTGATGACGTTCGAAACTATGCTACTGTTTACTTCTCGGAAAACACAGCTATATCAATAACAACTGCCTCACTTGCCTCGTTAATCTATGTCACTGCCTGTCACCTTCTTAAGTGTAAGGACCAGAGCATCCCACTTTATCTCCTTGTGTGCATTTTCAGCATTTACGTATTACAACGTCACAGAGTGGTCTTTGGGCTTAGAAGGAATCTTCTGCCTACACCCCTGTGTATCTTCTGCGTACACTGGTTACCAGTACAGGTAGAGTCTGTTTAAAGTAGAAATAAACAGATGACATTCAAAGGCACTGTGTGACATTGTAAGGAGCCAATGTCGAGCATGGCTGGCTGCTTTTAAAGTAGAAATAAACAGATGACATTCAAAGGCACTGTGTGACATTGTAAGGAGCCAATGTCGAGCATGGCTGGCTACAGAACAGCTTGGGGGTTCAAATAAGACAGTTAAAATGATGGAGTTCATGTGCTCCTTCTCGCAATTTAGCTGCAGGCTCTGGAATGCTAAACACTGATCGTGCTGATTTAGTGGAGGAGGAGGAGGAGGGGGACCGTCAGTCTTCCAGAGTCCTCCACAGTCTCCCGGAAGTCCCACAGGGAATGACAGAGACCCTCCCTATGGAATACTGGGCATAAACACTAAAGCCTGTTTTTCATATCAAACAGAAAACCAAGGAATGCCAGGAATCCTCTTCATGAAACCTTAATTTCAGGAATTAGGCTAACTGTGGGTAGTGTGCTGCTAGTGTACATAGCAAAATACTACACCCGGGGGATCAGTTGGGCCTTCCCTTTCCTTGTTTCTGTTTCACTCTAAGTCCGTGGGAAGATGAGTTGATGATGTGATCGGATAATTGCAGAGTAATTTTTTTGTTTACTAGTGTTGGGTCAACTGAAAATAAACGCTTGTTTATCAGATGGTGGGAGGGGCTATAAGGAATGTTATGAAACCTTGTTGACATGCCTGCAATTCCAGGCCGGTTCAATATGTTATGTTACCCAAGACCCATATCAGCCGCCTAATGAGGAACAGACCTTGTCTGGAGGCTCATTTCAGGAGGAGTAAATCAGGCAGGAGTGACAGACAGTTCACCTTTACATACCTCTGGTCTTTTACTCCGAGATAGGTTAAAAATGAGACAAAATCTAACAGCCTGTCAGGCTGTTTTGTGTGATTTTTCAAAATTATTTTTCATGCCTTCACCACAGTCCCCAGCTGTTATATTTAAATTCGGGTCTGTGGTAGTTCACTGTGGATTTACGACTTGAAACCTGTGCCTGACGTCTGTCAGAACCGATCCTAATCTCAGTACAATAGCCTGGCGATACTGATGTTATTGGCACATGGAGATGGGGAGTGTGTTTATTTGGGTGGGCAGACGGTGCTAGTTTGGATGTCTTGGATGACTTGAATGGAGAACAGAGAGTGGGTTCACTATCACATATGAGATCCCAGCGATGTTCTGGCACCTTTCTGAGATAAAGTGAAATGAGAAAGGAGTCGGAGGAGGGTTATGGAGTTCCATGAAGTTCAAGCAGAGGTGATCTTGGGTTGACGATACAGTGAAAAGAGATTAGAGTCATCTGCAACTTCTAGCTTCAAAACTTTTCGTTTTCCTAATTTTATACTATGTAAGCGAGACATTGTTAGAACAACAGCATAAAAGTAGCTGATGGAGGCATTCTCTCACTTAAATAGCAAATAATGTGATGGTGTTTCCAAAAGTCCAAGCCCCCTAGACTTCCTAGATCCAAACCTTTAAAAAATAAAAAAATAAAAAAGACATTACGTAAGCTATCGTAAGAGCAGGATAAAAGTAGCCGATGTAGGCGTAGTCAAGGCACACTACACTTTAGCTAAAGAACGCCATGGACTTTCCGCCATTCTCACCATATGAGATAAGACTGTGAA
>NC_085880.1:7722176-7734676 GCF_034702125.1 Engraulis encrasicolus | reverse complement strand
GTGGATGAAAGAGAGAGAGAGACTGAAAATGATAGGGAGGGACAGACAGAGAGATGAAAGAAAGATGTGCAGTACCGTGACACTGTTTGTTTCCCATCTAACTAAACTGTGTGTTTGTGGAAAGGAACCAAGTAAATGATCTCTGACGCAATAGTGTGACCTCACTTCCTGTTCCTGCCACTGTCAATTACAGTGTAATTACGACAGAGAAGCAGAGATAGACATGCATGGCAAGCCTCATCCTGTAATGAGGTCTACTGTAGACAAGTAGTCAAAGACAAGGCTATTCGAGTAGCCTATCCGAAATACACAGTCCACAGAGACACTGGAAGGTCTTGATCTGGATCTACAGACCAGAGAACCACATCATCTCAGTTTCCCCCCAGTAGTTGGATCGTGCCAGCAGAAATGTGGAAAATCCAGTTCAGAAAGTAGAGACCCTGCCATCGTTTCCTTCCAACACAGGTGACTTCACAGAGTAACTGGTCTACCTGTTTTGAATATTCAGGTGACTAAGCTGTTTTTAAACTGTTGTATTGAGATCAGGCTTTTGTTTTACTTTCTGAATCCAGAATTGACACCACACTATGTACATGTACTAGGACATCATTGATGGGCCAAGAAAAGAATCATCTCGGCCTAAAGCAAAGGACATAAGGTACCCCCCTCCCCCCAACTATCATTTGAAGACTGGGCAGACATGATTGACAAGTGTGTGGGCATATGCCACCCCTGCCCACTCTTGGCTATGACTCCTGTATAGATTGAAGTCTTGACAAAATCACACTGACATCAAGTCTGATGAGTGTTTTTTTAGCTGTGTAACTTCTGGGTTCTGGCTCATCAGCGTGCTTTGACCAGAGTCTGGATGACCTGTGAGAGGGGGAAATGTGCCATCTAAAACAGTTCAGCTCTGTTTTTTCAGTGCTGACATACCGGGATGTAATCACATAAAAATACTTGTCAATTTAATGGAAACCATGGCCTATACGTGGAAAACAGGATTACATACATGACGTGTGGCCATTTAAGTTCATAGAGGGACACAGAGTGATATGTTGTTCTGGTAACACTTTAGAATAGTGTTCACATGTTCGCTTCTAACACATACCCAATGCCTGTCTGTATAAGTCACTTATCCGATAATTTGCGGGCCTGCTAGGTCCTTACTAACTTATATCACTAATAAAGGTCTTATTGGCTGAAAACAAGAAATTTGTGAATCCACGCCTAATGTCTGACTTTGCTTACCGTCACTTATACAGACAGCCATGTATTAGTGGCTAATGTGAACCTTGAAATAACGTGTATGTTGATTAGGCTGAGTGGCGCCAAAATAATACTGGGAATTTCATTTCACGACCCTGCATCTGGATGAATGAATGTTTGAGCAGCCTGATCTCCAAAAATTCCGTGCTCCTGGACACGGATGTTAAGGACACGAAATCCATGTCCAGGAGCACGGATTTTGCCAAAATTCCGTGCTCCTGGACACGGAATTGTTTTCCGTGCTCCTGGACACGGAATTGTTTTCCGTGATGGACACACGGAAGTGCTTTCTATAGGCTATTACCACAGCACTGTGTAACTCTATTATTAGAAAATACATACCAAATGCTAATCCTAAACAAAATAAGGCTATAACAATTTAAGTTGTGCCCTGAACAAAACATTCCCTAACCTTAACCTGTCATTAAAGACATATTTTTGAGAAATACCTTTTCCAGTTGGTTACTAGGCTATCAAATTGATATAGTGAATGAAAGAAAACTAGCTGTGCCCAGACCAAAACAATCCCTAACCCTAACCTGTCAGTAGGAAATGCTTTTTTTTTAGAAAACACAAGACTGTGGAAACATAGAGCTGTGGGAGTAGCCTATAGAGAGAGCACTTATCTGTGTCCATCACAGAAAGCAATTCCGTGTCCAGGAGCACAGAAAACAATTCCGTGTCCAGTAGCACGGAATTTTGGCAAAATCCCTGCTCCTGGACACGGATTTTGTGTCCTTAACATCCGTGTCCAGGAGCACGGAATTTTTGGAGATCATGTTGGTTTGAGATGTTTTCAAATTAGCTGTACAACTCTCACATGACACAAAAGTTACACAACACTACCTAGAGAAACTAGTTATTGAATTGAAGGTAGTAGGATCACAAGCCTCAGCACACATGCTCCGTCTGCATGTGTGAAAAACGGAAAACTTGACCTTGAATAACACAAGCGTTAATAACTGTTTGCGTAGATCCGGGACACACTGGAAATAAGTGTGACACAGAAAGAAAAAGTGATTTTGCCTTGATTTGTTTTGCCTTGCCTGCCCTCAAAGGCATTCACTGTCCACTCTGACCATGTGGAGGGGGAAAAATTCAGGCAGCCTGGCTGGCACTTGGGGCCCACACATACACGCATACACAAGGAGCCACTTGTTAGCAGAGTCCATCTCGAGCCGCCAAAACAAGCACGTTGACAAGAGTGAGGTGGAAGAATTTCCTCACGAGCTCCAACCCCCCAACAGCCCCCCCCCCCCCCCCCTCCTCCCACACACACACGCACGCACGCACGCACGCACGCACGCACACACACACACACACACACACACACACACACACACACACACACACACACACACACACACACACACACACACACACACACACACACACACACTAACTCACTCAGCCATCCTTAGAAGTGCAGCAAAACATAACCAACTTTGAGAGGACAGCTTAGTGAAACACTGCAGTCTTAGGGAGCCTGGATAACGGCCTCAAATGACCTGGATGTTCCTGGCATTTCAGACACACACGCACGCACGCGCACACACACATACACACACACCCCCCCCCCCCCCCCCCCCCCACACACACACACACACACACACACACACACACACACACACACACACACACACACACACACACACAAGATAATAGTCTTCATATAGCCTAGTGTTTTTGCAGTTGCTCTAGGCAAGAAGCCTTTCCAGCGGACTAACAATATCGGACACTGGAATAATAGCATCAAAGCTGATTATAAAATCCAAATGAAATTCAAAACACGTTCCGCAAACACTGAAGTGCTACAGTCAGTTCAGTAATCTGCCTCCAGAAGCAACTTTAGCTTTTTTTTAAAAAATGCAGTAGAGAGTTTTGGCTTGCGTTCAAAGGAATAGAAGGCTACAGCTGCGTCTTGTTGTTGTTATTATGCTAATTGAATCATGCTCAGTCGGCCTCTTGGGCGAGGGAAGGGGATATTGATCTAACAAGCAAAAGCTTGTCCTAAGATGGCCATTTGGAGAGAGGGAGAGAGAGAGAGAGAGAGAGAGTGCCAAAACCACTTGAAGTAATGTGGAAAATGACGATAAATTTACAGCATCATAGGCAGAAAATCAATCTAAAATTCCACTGTTGAATAAATTAACAAGAACACGATAGAACATACAGTAACATTTGAATGATAACATTCTCTCTAACAAAGCATCTTCATTTAAAATTTAAACTTTTTATTCAACAAAAGTGGATTATGTTGATGTAGGAGAAGCATGGGGTTTAAGTTTCGTTCAACATGTTGGGTAAATTCAGTGAAGCACTGCATGCTGGGATGATACAGACAGGGAAGTACCTTTCTGGTCATGACCTGCCTTTATGTTGTCCGTGCTTCAGCGGGTTAAGCTCACAAACGGATATGAAATGGCTGAAATAGAGCAGAGCCTGAGTTACCTCAGTGCCTTGTACGGCTGGGTAAATGGATTGGAGCACTGTTGAGGGCAACGTTAAGAAGCCATGAAGATATGTGAGCCGTGACCAAGACCATAGATACTTTTGGAACGAGAGAGGAGCATAAATCATTCAGGCAGTGATGTTGACCGTTGGGGGTCAAAAGGGTCAATTGCCCTGGGCCCAGGGAGAGATGGGCCCAGAATTGGGCCTTCAGAACCGTGTATGTATTCAGAGGAGGTCCCTTTCAGATGAATTTGTTGCGGGCCCAGCCAAAGCTGACAGTGGCCCTGCATTCAAGCACACAATAATGAAGTGATTGGGCTACCATGTATCACACAGAACAAACTGTGCTTCTGTCCTGTACTGAAGTCAGTCCTAAGGCTATATTTGTCTTCAGCTTTAGCTGACCCCAATACTTGTTACGTTATTATTACTGTGGCCTGATTTCAATCGCAGAATCTCCATGTCCAGACATTCCCAGCTATGCAAATACTTCCTAAATTACTAAATGTTGTTGCAACAAATGGCTTGGCTAAATTACCATGTCTCCCGCAGATAAAACAAAGACATTTCTGGATATTGTCAGGCGTGTTATCTTTGCAGCAGGACATTCGTTCCTCCTCCTCATTCGTTGTGGACAAAGCCTTTGTTTCTGGCACCATAAAATAAGGAAGACAACCCAATTCCACAACAAATCAAGTTGACAGTGTGTTGTCTCTGGTTAGGGGGACAGCTCACAGTTGCTTAAACAAGAAAAACAAATAATATGCTGGAAACAGCATTTAGTGTCTGTCACAATTCCCAAGAGAAGGAGTTAATTTCAATGGCCACTTCATCTCCAGCCAAGAAGACAGATATTAAGCGATAGACACACTGTATTCCCCAACAGTACTACTGTATGAACTAGAAAAGTTTACGCTGTAGTACTCAATATTGCAAAAATGTCCAGATGACATACACATTTTAGGTGTTCTCAACAGGTTTTCAGGTACCAATAAATTAACTCTGGTTGGCATTGTCTTTTTACTAAGTAGGCCTACAACTGACATACTAACACAATGTCTTTGAGTTTGTAAATTGGAACTCTGTCTGGCATATGAGGGGTTAGATGTCTCGACAACAGCTGAGGTGACCATGGAGTAGTGGTTAAACAGCTAGTCTTCAACCTCAAAGGTTGCAAGTTCAATCCCCAACATGGAAATAACCTTACCTACTCCCATACTTCCTGGCACATGGTATGAAAATGTTCAGATGGCCACCAGACCAATGACTACAGCTTTAATTAGCAATATTTTTCACATTTAATTTCGAGCGAAATTACAAAAGAAAAATGCTTAGGTAAAGCAAGACGATGTTTGAGCTGCTGTGGTCTGAATAGGGGACTGGCCACAAGATCAGAGGATTGCAGGTTTGAATCCTGTATTACCAATAAAAAAAAAACACTCAAGTAGATATTTATTGTTTATTTTTCGTGAAACTGTGAAAGTTACAAATTCTTTAAATCATGTAAATTGGAATTCTATCTGGCATATGAGTGGTTAGATATCTCGACAACAGCTGAGGCGACCATGTAGTGGTTAAACAGCTGATCTTCAACCTCAAAGGTTGCAAGTTCAATCCCCAATTTGGAGATAACCTTCCATACTTCCTGGAACATGGTATGAAAATGTTCAGATGGTCACCAGACCCATGACTCCAGCTTCAAATAGCGATATTTTTCACATTTAATTTCGAGCGAAATTGCAAAAGAAAAATGCTTAGGTAAAGCAAGACGATGTTTGAGCTGCTGTGGTCTGGATAGGGGACTGGCCACAAGATCAGGATTGCAGGTTTGAATCCTGTATTACCAATAAAAAAAACACTCAAGTAGATATTTATTGTTTATTTTTCGCGAAACTGTGAAAGTTACAAATTCTTTAAATCATGTAAATTGGAATTCTATCTGGCATATGAGTGGTTAGATGTCTCGACAACAGCTGAGGCGACCATGGAGTAGTGGTTAAACAGCTGAACTTCAACCTCAAAGGTTGCAAGTTCAATCCCCAACTTGGAGATAACCTTCCATACTTCCTGGAACATGGTATGAAAATGTTCAGATGGCCACCAGACCCATGACTCCAGCTTCAAATAGCGATATTTTTCACATTTAATTTCGAGCGAAATTACAAAAGAGAAATGCTTTGGTAAAGCATGACAATGTTTGAGCTGCTGTGGTCTGGATAGGGGAATGGCCACAAGATCAGAGGATTGCAGGTTTGAATCCTGTATTACCAATAAAAAAAACACTCAAGTAGCTATTTATTGTTTATTTTTCGCGAAAATGTGACAAGTTATAAATTCTTTAAATCATATAAATTGGAATTCTATCTGGCATATGAGTGGTTAGATGTCTCGACAACAGCTGAGGCGACCATGGAGTAGTGGTTAAACAGCTGGTCTTCAACCTCAAAAGTTTCGAGTTCAATCCCTCCATACTTCCTGGAACATGGTATGAAAATGTTCAGATGGCCACCAGACCCATGACTCCAGTTTCAATTAGCAATATTTTCCACATTTCATTTCGAGCCAAATTACAAAAGAACAAGTCCGACAGGCGGACAACAGATGCGTCCGTCTATGCCCGTTCCAACTATGCCACCCCCCACCCCCCCCCCAAACGCCCCCCTGGCCTCCTCCTAGCCTGTCAACGCCCCCCGAGGATGTACTTTTTGTTTATTGGTCATCATGGACACTCCAAATATTGTGGCAGGCAGCAAGGCAGCAAAATGGCGAGACATGGCTTTATTTTTTGCAGTTTAGGGTATAATAAGCTTATCATCATTCTTGGATTTGGAAAAGAACCATAGGCTATGATTTGAAATTTCACATAGCCTACATGAAGTGAACATTACAAATTACCAGACATTTATTAGGCCTAACAACCTTTAGTATCACGCCATTTCAGCATTATGTGCATGTGGGAAAGAATCTAATCATCGACAAATAATAAATAAATAAAACCGTTTGGGTGAATCATGCGCTTATGGACTTTTTTTCAATACCAGCTTCACCGTTAAGGCACAAAGCAGTGAAACTCAATTACCCAGAATGCTGCACGTGAGCTCTCCGTGTGATTCTGGAAAACAAACATGGCGGCAACTCGCTTTACTACCTTAATAATGTGTTAATCCGACGCTAGATTTCTTAACTGATGAAAATCGAAGGCAGAAATCAACATTGTAGTGTCTAAATATGAGGTCGATTGGTCTATTTGTGGCGTACATCACGATCGGCTGAGTTGTTGGCCTCACGTTTGTCAGTTAGCCTGTGGCTAGGCTACTTTTCGCCAACGTTAGCATCCGGTTTAGTATAGAATGCTTGCACGCATTCGCTCCGGTCCAAAATGGCAAGTCTGCCGCCTTGTGGCCACAGGTAGGAACAATTGAAGGAATGCGTTTCAGACACAATTGAAGGAATGCGTTTCAGACGGACGGACGGACGGACGGACGGACGGACGGACGGACACCAAAGCCTCTTGTAGAGATGCGTGGGACGCATCTAAAAATGCTTAGGTAAAGCAAGACAATGTTTGAGCTGCTGTGGTCTGGATAGGGGAATGGCCACAAGATCAGAGGATTGCAGGTTTGAATCCTGTATTACCAATAAAAAAGTAGATATTTATTGTTTATTTTTTGCGAAACTGTGAAAGTTACAAATTCTTTAAATCATGTCAATTGGAACTATATCTGATATATGAGACTATGAATGTCAGCATGTTGTGCTTGGGCAGTCATGGATTAACAGTTAAGCAGTTGGCCTCGAAACATGATGGTGTCAAGTTCAATTCCCGATGTTAGTCAAATTAAAAAGAAATCACATTCAAACGTTATTGTTTTGGTATGATGTCAGTTGGCCGGATTTGAAGTGGAAAGTATGTGTGAAACACATTTGACTGTTAAGTATGAGTACGTCCAATACTTTATAAAAAACAGGGCTAACTTTTTACAACTACAAAACCTACCGTTGAGTGGTGTAGGGGATAGTCCTCTGCATGTAGCCATATTGGCATGTCCTTATCTTGAGGTTGAGAGTTCGAATCCTAAGGCTGGCTCACTCACTCTTTTGGTTGTTTTAGTTGTTTTTTTATTGTTTACCAGCTTCTGCTTTGTGTAAAGAAGAACCTATTCACGTCAGAACCACAGAAACCCTATTTTATTAAAATGTAACATAAAATACAAACTTCTCTAAAAATGGTGAATCTGTCAATGGGGGATAGATTTACTCAACACCATGTGACCATCAAACCACAACTGACAACTTGGCATGGAAAAATGTGTCTATCAACCTCACTTCAAGGTAAGAAAAGACCCATACAAGTGTGTTGGTGTGTATGTGTAGTAGTTTACTATGTTGCTGTGTGTGACCTTAGGTGCTCTTGATGCTACACTGTGTGTATGTTATGTTAGCAACTTAGCTTAGAATGTTAGCTACTGCTAGTTAGGCCATAGAACTAATTATTTCTATGTAGTTAGGCTAGCACTGTGTAGGCCTTTCATACAAATCTTTTTCTTGTATCATACATCTGCAGTGTATTTGCAAGTGATGCGTTGCATTTTCATGATGACATTGCACATTGAACTTCTGTATAAACCAGTGTAGCAAACCCAGTGATCATGCTGTAGGGGCCTAATCCAACAAGTCCTCATGAAAGCCTTAAACTTATTAGGCCTATTTATGCTCCACAGGCAGCCGATATGGGACCACCAGAACTCTATGATCCATCAGCTCTACTCAACACTCCAAAGGATAAACAACTGACTGTGTTGTGAAGTCTGACACTATTTTGGGAGAAATGTTATTGTAAGTTAGGCTATATGGATCTCCTTCAGCCACCAACTCCTAATAAAAGATTCAGAAATGGACAACAAATAAATGACTAAATTCCCTAATGTGTTGAGGTTGATTCTTTGTAATATATTGACTGTTGACTGTATAGACTGGGTCTAAATTTTAGAACAGATTGTTGTGTATTGTATTATTGCTGTGTTATTGTCTACTGTTTTTGTTTGTCAACCACATGTAACAAAATTAAAAAAAACGTAATATAAAGCATTGTTCACGTTTGTGGAATTAAAGCTCATTGGTTTAAACAGAGGGGTGGTAGCCTAGTGCATTAGTATAAACCAACCAATCAATAAACAAACCAAGATTTTTTTTTGGCTCTAAAATGGGAAAACATAAAACTTTTAATTTTGAAATCAAAAACTTAGAGCCAATATAGCTAAACAATGCTGTGCTCTTTTACTTTAAAATTGTAACTCTCTGCTAAGTACTAATTGCATTGATTTTTGCACCATTCTCGAAATATTTATGTCAATGGAGCATGTTAGATCTTTGAGTAGTAGCTACTAAAACCTTCAAGATTTGTTTTCACATAACATGTCTGATTTTATGTAAGACTTACGTAAACGTTTTAGTTTTCAACTCAAATCTTTTGTGTAAACCATTGTTTCTGTGCATTTTAGAGCTTGGAGTACATACTTGACTTGGGCTGCTAAAAACTAAAAATCTAATTATGGAATTAATGTTTTCAATCTTTTCAGTCATTTCAAAGTTTTTGATCATCTTCTTAAAGATTTTGTGTCCTGCATATGCATGCATGTATGTAGTATTTACGTAAAACATTTGGTCACAAAACTAAAACTTTAACGGGAATAAGTTTCCACAAAAGTTTTGAGTTCGTGGAACAGTACAGACAGACAGACAGACAGACAGACAGACAGACAGACAGACAGACAGACAGACAGACAGACAGACAGACAGACAGACAGACAGACAGACAGACAGACAGACAGACAGACAGACAGACAGACAGACAGACAGACAGACAGACAGACAGACAGACAGACAGGCTTGATAGGCAGCCTTTCACATACACAACTGTATAAGAACATTTACAGATACAGATACAGATACAGATACAGATACAGATACTGTACATGAAGGGTTTATTTGCAAAACGGTGTATCTCCATTTTGTAGAATGTTGGGAAATTGACCTCTTGTATTGGGCATTCCATTGAATTGCATTGCAAAATGCATTTTATATAGGTTAAAAACGTATGTTCTCAAAATATTTGAATGGTAAGAATTCTCACATAGGTGATAGGCCCTCTGAACAGTCATTTCCAATAATAAAATGCAAAAGTCAAAAAATGGAGATACACCGTTTTGCAAATAAACCCTTCACATGTTCCCTCTTTCCCAATGTCAAGTGTATGAGCCTTGGAAGAGTGTGATCCTAGTTAGTCACGCCCAGTGATTGGACACTCCACAGAGTTCACCAAAGAGTATCCAATCACTGGGCGTGATTACGAAGGCTGATACACTTGGAAGGGCGCACACTGGACATTGGGAAACGGTCAGTTGTGGGAGGCAAAACAGCCATGTGCATTGTTCTGCATCAAGCAATTGGCAAATCATATGCACATACATTTCCAGACCTCATCAACAAACAACAGCTACAAACCAAGTCCTAAGGTGGGAGTATGTGTGAAGTATGAGCAGATTTGTGTGGGAGGCAGTGTGACACTGTGGGTGGGGTGGGGTATGCTTAAAAAGACATAGCAAAATATGGGGGTCGAGAAGGTGGGGGCTTGGTGAGAAATCTTCAAGCTGCTGTTGGAGGCTAAGAAATGGTTATGGATTAGAGTTGATTCATAGATTTTTCTGATTGATTGTGTTCGGGTGGGGTCAGGGGATAAGGAGACAAGAGAATGGGTAATGCAGGGGGTGGTGTAGGTCAGTGACATTTCAGCACACGTCAGGATGGCGCAACGACAGCCGGTGCCACTATTGTATGGATTTTTTGTTTGTTTGTCTGTTTTTAGTGGACTATCTAAGAAGAATATTCATTGCAGTACATTCATTACCAATTACTAATTAATTTATGGGCATTAGATGCGCTTGCGCCACCTGACGTCTGAGCCCCAAAAAAATCATCTTTGACCCGTGAAAAGAGCTAAAGGTGCTGGTTGATGGTGGGCATTGGGGTGCTGTTGTGCTGGAAGGGTTCTAAATAAAGCGTGTCATCATCAGCAACAGCAGTGGCAGTAGCGATGGTGGTGATTCTTCAGTCTCCAGGCCTGTGGGACTTCATGACAGACCTCACTGTCCTCTGGGCCGAGCATGTGCTACCCACATGCATGTCCTGGTGACATCACCGCCCCAGTCGTCCCCACATCCCCGTGTGCGTCCCAGCACGACTCCAGCGCTGTTCTCCCATAAGGCTCTCATTCAGAGCCGGCCAAATTACAGCTGTTTCTCTGCCCTTTTTTTGTTCAAGTAGTGGGTGTCAAAACAGCCGGCTGGGCTAAATAGCTGGCTGAATGGCTGGATGGATGGACGCGTTGAGTCTCTCGCCTTTTTCTCTCGCCTGAGCTCTTTCTCTGCCTTGCTGTCTGTCAGTCTTTCTGTCTGTCTATCTTCTGTCTTTCCTTTTGTCTCTCTCCTCTGCTATCATTCTCCCTTTCTCTTTCCTTTTCTCTTGCTCTCGCTCTTTGGCTCTGTCTTTGGCTCTGTCTCTCTCTCTCCCTCTCTCTCTCTCTCTCTCTCTCTCTCTCTCTCTCTCTCTCTCTCTCTCTCTCTCTCCGCCGGCACAAGTCTATGTTTTCATGGCCTGTGCGAGTGAATGTGTAGATGTTTGCTCAGGGAGGCATTACGGTTTTCCACCGGCCGTCAGCCATAACGACGTGGTCATTTTTGGTCACAAACAGAGGATGAAATGGGATTATGAAGGGAGAGTCTGTCTGCGTGAAATGTTACAAGCAGAGGGAGGGAGGGAGAGAGGGAGGGGGGGAGAGAGGAAGGGAGGGAGGGGGGGGGGGTTGTCTGCTGCTGCAGCTGAGCAAGGGTGGAGGAAAGGTAGGGTTATAGGTGTGTGTGTGTGTGTGTGTGTGTGTGTGTGTGTGTGTGTGTGTGTGTGTGTGTGTGTGTGTGTGTGTGTGTGTGTGTGTGTGTGTGTGTGTGTGTGTGTGTGTGTGTGTGTGAGAGAGAGAGATGGCTGAAAGTAAATGAGCATTTTACATTTTAAAGACAGTGTAAAGCCTGGGGTTGAATCTGTATTGCTTCACCTTGACTGGCCCTGTCAGAAAGCTTATGGCATGCGCACATGCACACACGCACGCACGCACGCACACACACACACACATACAGGGCAAACACACACACCTGCTGTCAAACACACACCTTGTCTGTCAGTGTGTGAGCATGCGTGTGTGCGTGTGTGTATGTGTGTGTGCGTGCGTGTGTGTGTGTGTGTGTGTGTGTGTGTGTGTGTGTGTGCGCGCGTGTGCGTGTGTGTGTGTGTGTGTGTGTGCGTGTGTGTGCGTAAGCTTGCTGGCTGGGGCAGTCGAGGTGAAGCAATACAGAGATTCAACCCCAGGCAGCACACTGTCTTTAAAATGTATGTATCTAAAATGCTCATTTAGTTTTTGCCAGCCATGACACACACACACAGCCCGCACGTGTGCGCACACACACACACACACACACACACACACACACACACACACACACACACACACACACACACACACACACACACACACACACACGCACACGCACACGCGCGCGCACACACACACACACTCTGCCAGATAGGGCAAGGTGAACCAGTGGGGACTCACCCCAGGAAACTCTATCTTTGCAACGTACATACAGTGAGTCCAATATGTATTTGATCCCTTGCTGATTTTGTTGGTTTGCCTACTAACAAATACATGATCAGTCAATAAATGTTAT
>NC_085880.1:7684676-7704676 GCF_034702125.1 Engraulis encrasicolus | reverse complement strand
CCTCTCCCTGCTTGCCTTTCCAGTCTGTGTTTAGCCTGCGAGTTACATGTTTCCGTCTCCCTCTATTTTCTTATTTCCTCTCTGGCCTGTGCCTGTCTGGTAGTAGCAGAGAAGAGGTGGATGTGGTGGTGATGGTGATGGCAGGGGCGGTCCTACCCATTTTGGGGGCCCTATGCAAGATGTATGCATGGGGCCCTCTGAATTATTATTTTTGTGCTGGTATTTACCTTTTTGTCCAAATAATTTGGCAGCCCCTCAACCACTATCTGTGCTACTGCCACCAGTAGTGATTTTACCCCTAGGCGAAAATATAGACATGGAGCCCTCTTATATTTGTTGCTGGTATTTACGTACCATGGTGGGGATGACTATTGTAGTCCCCCATTTTGTGGGGCCCTGAGCAATTGCCTCGTCAGCCTATTGGTTAAACCGGCTCTGGGCGATGGTGGTGAAAGCCCTGCTATACTATACTGTGTCTCAACACTGCTACTGCACTGCACTGCAGCCCTGCACAGCACAACACTGCACTCCACTCCACTGCCCTACAAGGACAAAAGACATTAACTCACCAGAGGTCTGGACTGGAGAGAGCTGATAAACGTGACTTGTGTGACATGTGTTTTCAGCATTACGTCAAAGACGGCATCTTGGGCTTTCGTGCAAAACTGATGCTTGTTGACTTAAAAGTGACAATAAGGCTGATAAATGAAATTACGTTTTTTTTGTCATCGTTCTGCAGTGCACCGAGCACTTCGAGGGGAAAGTGGATGCTGAAATTCTTTCCTTAGAGTTCATATGGGATATTTATGTAACGTCATTAGGTCATTTTTTTAGCATATCCCTTAAGGCCCGTACAAAGACCCTTAGCCTATGTTGTATACTTGTTCTATTTTGCCATATAGTTTTTCATTTCCCTTATCTTATCCTCACTGTTGTTTCATGGGGCACAGAGAAAAGCGTACTGTCATTCCAGTACAATATTGTATATATATGTCCAGTACATATTTCAGTGTTGATACTATAGCTTAAGCTGACTTTTGACTCTGGTGGGGGGGTCGGGGGTTGAGTTGGTTGGGGGTTTGGGTCGCACGTCGTTCGTTTGTCCTCCTGCTACAGGAATGTGGATATTTTCTCAGGCGTACATTTCTGAGCGGGCTTGGCGCTGCTGGAGCTTTTGTGCTGGATGCAGCCTGTCAGTGTGGGTCAGTGCTTAGAGACCTCTCAAAAGCAAATATGGCTATAAATGGGCAAGAGCACTCGTCTCTCTCTCTCTCCCCCCTCTCTCTTTAACTCTCTCTTCTCTTCTTTCTCGCTCTCTCTTCCACCACTCTTTTCTTCTCTCCTCTCTCTCTCTCTCCTCCACTCTCTTCTTCTCCCCCCCTTCTCTATTCTCTGTTAAGCTCTCTTCTCCTTCTCTCTCTCGCTCTCTTACTGTCCTCCATTCTCTCTATCCTCTATCTCTCTATCTCCGTTCTTCCTCCACCTCTCTCTTGTCCTCTCTGAGTGACTCATAACTCCTCTAACTCTCTAATATACCCAAACACTGTCTTCCAGCTTCCAGTCACACTCCTCTCCTTCTCTTTCTCAGTCAAATTTTCACATTTATTTCACTTTAGAAGCATCGACTCCTACTTCAGTTCCATTTTAATCTCTCTCTCTCTCTCTCTCTCTCTCTCTCTCTCTCTCTCTCTCTCTCTCTCTCCTTGTCCTCCTCTTCAAATGTTATCGCCCAATGCTTGAGGTCAAAAATGCTGAAATGTGTGTGTGTGTGTGTGAGTATGTGTGAGTGTGTGTGTGTGTGTGTGTGTGTGTGCGCGTGCATGCATGCATGTGTGTGTGTGTGTGTGTGTGTGTGTGTGTGTGTGTGTGTGTGTGTGTGTGTGTGTGTGTGTGTGTGTGTGTGTGTACGTGCATGTTCATGAGTGCGTGCGTGTGCGTGTGCGTGTGCGTGTGCGTGCCTGCGTGCCTGGGTGCATGTCTGCGTGCGCCCCTGTGGTTGTGTTCATAGGGAGTGAGGGGAGGGCACACTGTTTGGGTGCTGTTGTGTCCAAAACAGTTTCTAAATGTTACACACACACATCATTTTAATAGCATTCCCCGCGTTCCAGGCTCTAATTGCGTCCGTACCCCGGCCTGTCTGAGTTTGGGCTTAGCGGCGCTAAATCAACTGTGGACATCAGATTGCTTTCAGCTGGCCCTCCATCTCTCACCTCACCTAACGCTCTCCACTCTCGATGTTTGCACTCACCTCTCAAATACAAACAGGCAGGCAGGACCCACACGCGTGCACACACACACGCTCACTCAGACAAACAAACAGACACACACACGCACAAATACACACAAACAGACACACACAGACACACAGACACAGACACACACACACACACACACACACACACACACACACACACACACACACACACACACACACACACACACACACACACACACACACACACACACACACACACACACACACACACACACACACACACGTAAAGAAACAAACACAAGCACATGCAGAGACAGGCAGGAAGGGAGAGAAAACATAAACACAACATAGACTCATGGTACTCTCCCCCTCTTATGTTGTCAGGGTGCCTCCCCTCTTAACCCCTATCAATCTCCCTCATCATTCCTTCACCTTCTCCTCTCCTCTCCTCTCCTCTCCTCTCCTCTCCTCTCCTCTCCTCTCCTCTCCTCTCCTCTCCTCTCCTCTCCTGTCCTGTCCTGTCCTGTCCTGTCCTGTCCTGTCCTGTCCTGTCCTCCCCTCCCCTCTCCTCTCCTCTCCTCTCCTCTCCTCTCATCTTCTCTCCTCCCCTCTCCTCTCCTCTCCTCTGGTCTTGTTGTCTCCTCTCCTCTCCTCTCCTCTCCTCTCCTCTCCTCTCCTCTCCTCTCCTCTCCTCTCCTCTCTCCTCTCCTCTCCTCTCCTCTCCTCTGGTCTTGTTGTCTCCTCTCCTCTCCTCTCCTCTCCTCTCCTCTTCTCCTCTCCTCTCCTCTCCTCTCCTCTCCTCTCCTCTCCCCTCCTCTCCCCTCCCCTCTCCTCTCCTCTCCTCTCCTCTCTTCTCCTCTCCTCTCCTCCTCAGCTCTGGTTCTGTGGGTCCATCGCGTGTCTGGGCGGTAGCCGCCTCCCCAGGGGCCTCTACTCACTTATCCCCCTAAAGCCCCCTCACCAAGTTTCCCCCCGCCCTCGCCGAGCGGAGCGGCCGGGCAGGCCAGCTGCTTTGCATTAGCACATGCAGAACGGGAGCTGGCGAAAGAGAGAGCTTTGAGAGGAAGAGAGAGAGAGAGAGAAAGGGAGAAGGAGAGAGAGGAGAGATAGAGAGAGAGAGAGAGAGAAAGAAAGAGAGAAAGAGAGAATATGTGTGTGAGGGTGGGGGGGAGTGGCTTTAGGATGACTTTGGCAAATGACACCATTCCAGCACCTCAGCACACACACACACACACACACACACACACACAGAAAGTGTGGCACACACTGTCACACACGCACACAAAATACAAATGTGTAATGCATCTGCACTTACTGTAGATAGACTGTTTGTGTTTTGTTCATTTGTACGCATGTGTTTGCATATACGTTTGTGCATGTTGGACATTTTTCCATTTTTGATGTGAGAGAGGGAGAGAGAGAGAGAGAGAGAGAGAGAGAGAGAGAGAGAGAGAGAGAGAGAGAGAGAGAGAGACTCCAGATGCACTGCAGTGCAGATATTCCTGTGTCGACCCAAGTTCCCCTCCTGTGTCTATGTTGAGCTGGGGGGGTAATACGATATCTTTACTAGGCCGCTGAGTGACAGCAGACATTCATCAAATCAGACAGATCAGACAAAACGACAGCAAAGAATCCTCTATAAATCTCACAAAACTCAAAACACGGCCAGCGGTGTCTTGTGTAGAAAAGCTGAACGAACAATGGAATGCAGCCTGGGACACAGGCACCAGTTTTCATACAATACATTTTACAGCACTAATTCAACACATATAAAGTCGATTTCACCTGTTTGAGAGTGTATTTTCTTTCCATATCTGCCGACAGGGGGGACAAACGGGTATGTTGTCCCGGACCCAGGGAGACAGGGGCCCCTGATTTTGACCCAGGGTAATCTAGGTGTTGAATTATCATTGCATGTTTTATATGAAACATCCCCCCTCCTCACCTAATGAAACCAGTAGAGTGTGGAGGGATGGAGAGAGAGAGAGAGACAGGTCATGCTTTCATACTGCTTTCACTCTCTCACTCACGTCTCCTGACACTCCATTTATTTGAGCAAAAAAAACAAAAAAACAGCAATAAAATGTTATGAGAAAAAATTCTTCTGAACACAAAGGCACTCTTGGTCAATGTGACTTTTCCCCCCACATCGGATATATAACCGCTAATGGTTCATTCTTGTTTTCTTTCCCGCTTCCTCTGTTTCTCTAGGTGGGGGTCGTCTTTGAGGAGACTTCCGACGGCTGCCAAACTCACCCCGACAGACAGACTGATCACAAAGCTGGGCTTGAGCTGAGCTGCAGAGAGAGAGAGAGAGCGGTCGACGAAAGGGCCAACACAGAGGAAAGGCTCAGAGAGCGCGTCTGAGAATGTGAACTTCCTGCATCTCTCTTCAGAGAGATTTCCGCAGTGAGCACCTGAACGTACACAACTCGGATTCAGAATTTGAATCGGAATTGGAGTGGGAGTAGTCGTCTTCCAGAGTACCAAAGAGTTCTCTGTGTTCCTTCCTTCCTGAGTTTTCACTGACAATAAAAAAAGAACGGAGTAGGAGAAACAACCACCACAATGCCGGCGAAGACACCCATCTATCTCAAGCCCAACCACCAAAGCAAGCGGGGAAAGAAGTGTCGCCTGCGAGACATCCTGTCCCCGGACATGATCAGCCCTCCCCTGGGCGACTTCCGCCACACCATCCACATCGGCAAAGGCGGTATGAGGGACACTTTCGGGGACATGTCCTTCCTGCAGGGCAACTTCGAGCTGCTGCCGGGGAAAAAGGGGGACACTTGTCGCCCGTATCAGTATGGCTTGTCCAACAGCGGTAGTGGACAGCACAGTGAGTTCTTGCGGGCGAACAGCGCTTCGGACGCCTCGTTTGCGGAGACCCCATCGCCCGTGCTGAAGAACGCCATATCGCTGCCCACCATCGGCAGTGGGCAGGCCATCACGTTGCCACACCTCTGCTCCGCTGTCTTCCCCGTGACCTCTGACCCCATGCTGGATGACGACCCTCTGGAGGGGCTCACCGACTCCACCATCACCACGACAACAATTGCGACAACAACATCCAGCCTGGAGGATGGAACGGACGAAGAGGAGGGGGATGTGGACGTGGTGGCCATGGACAGAAACGGCAACAATGGCGACCTGGAGATCCTGCAGATCGACTCACTCCTGCAGTCCATCACCATCTTCGGGCACGAGCCGAGCCCCCCGCCGCCACTGCCGACGCCATCGCCAGGCAACCATCACTATGGTGACTACCAGGAGAGGCCGGCCCTCACCATCAACCTGGTGGAGACGCCCGAGAAGCAATCGCAGCCCGTGTCGATGAAGAAGAAGATCACGCCGAAGATCGGCAAGATCCTGAGCTTCGATAACAGCTTCGAGAAGAAGCAGCAACAGCAGCAGCAGCAGCAGCAGCAGCAGCAGCAGCCACAGACATCGTTCTACATCAACAGCAATGGTGTCAACAACCATAGCAACAGCAACAGCATCTACAATGGAAACGGCAACTGCAACATCAGCACCACCAACGGCTTCACCAACGGCTTCAATGGCAGCCTCTACAGCGGAGACAGCATCACCATTGGCGACGAGAAGGACAGCAGCAACGGCAGCTGGGCGGACAGAGACAGCGGCGTGGAGGAAGGTCGCATGTGTGACTTTGACTTTGAGCTGAGCAAGGAGAAGAGCGTCTCGCAGGAGTCCCTGAGTCAGATCACTGGCTCCATGCTCTCCCTAGAGCTGGACTTGGGGCCCTCCATCTTGGACGAGGTGCTGAATATCATGGACAAGCCCCAGCCAGGGATCAAGGTGTAACTTAAACCTTCAGGGAGGGACTAAACTAAATATATAGTGCTCGAGAGAGGAAAGGGAATTACATGGACTTTGGTCACAGTTGGGACAGTCAAGAGTCAAGATGGTTTGTCAGAAGTTGGAGACAGAAGATGGAAAAAAGTTATGGCATACGGATGTTTCGAGAAAAAGCGTGACCTACGGATGTTTTGACTTTTTGAGTGAAAATGAACTTTTTCTTAAAGAAATGAAAACCCACTAGGATGGGGACAAGACATTTTGTGTTGTTTTTATGATAATTATTATTATTATTATTATTTTCAGAGTTTTTAATCTTCATCCTTAAGCTTTTAATAGAGTGCTGTTTGAAGGTTATTTTTTCACTCGTTTGGATGTTTTCCTCATGTGCTTCTGAGAGGAGGTATTCTTGCATGATTGCATTTCACAAAGGTAGCAGCAACCCAGCCATCGTGCCTTTTTATGTTGAGATCAAATTAAGTGCAAAAAGTTGTTTTTCTGTGTGCTTAGAAACAATCCTGACATTAGACGTAGACTTAAAAGTTAGAAGAAAGTCCGACCAGTGTGTGTGTGGACACAGTTTCTGCTTTGATGCACAAATACAATAATATAAATATAACACTATGATAATATTTCTTTTTTGAGATATACATATGTGTGACTTGCTTCTTCCTGAAATCTGTCATCAATGTTATTTTCATGTATATATTTATACTGTTTCATTAACAGTGCTACAGGAGTGTTGAGTATGCCTATCCTATTCTGTGCAGCAAATAAAAGAAAATAAAACTATGGTATTTTTTACACGTCTTTTTGTTAGATCACATTTAATTGTGCATTTTTAACACTCAGAAAGTAGGACCAAATAGAGTAGTAAAAAACGCTGTAAGCTTACACTTCACATGATGCCGGTGTCATACGTACAACATAACAGTGTCGTAATAGTGTCAAAACAGTGTCATGACACAGTCATGGACGAATCATAAACATGATGTCAATGTCATAGGGATAGAGGGTAGACAGAGGAGAGAAACAGAAAGACGAAGAGGCAGAAAGAAAGACATAAAGAAAGAAATAAAGAAAGACATGAAGAAAGAAAGAAAGAAAGAAAGAAAGAAAGAAAGAAAGAAAGAAAGAAAGAAAGAAAGAAAGAAAGAAAGAAAGAAAGAAAGAAAGAAAGAAAGGGAGGAAGAAAAAGTGCAGCAGCAGTGCGTAGAAGAGGAGAAACAACAATAACAGCAGAGGCCAAAACAAGGATCTCTTTCTCGCCCCTGGCATTCCGGACGTTCCCGACCGGGCGGCCATGCCGTGTGGTGTGGTGTACATGGGCGGCACACACACACACACACACACAGACACACACACACACACACACACACACACACACACACACACACACACACACACACACACACACACACACACACACACACACACACACACACACACACACACACAGTGTACAGGGTATGGGCGGGGGCATAGCACTCCATCAGGGCTGTGAAAAGAGACGCCTTATAGCTGGCCACACCGTTTGTTTTCTGTGGGCCCTGAAAAGGCATCCGTTTGCAAAGGGGTCCAGGAGCCAGGAGAGAGAGGGGGCCCAGAATTGGGTCCTCATTATATTGTATGTGTTACTGTAGGTTCGGATGACTTTGTGCTACACCCAGCCGAAGCTGTCAGTGGCCCTGCTATAGGACACAGGAGGGCAGGAAGAGGAGGAAGACGAGGAGGAGGAGGAGGATTAGGAAGGAGGAGGAGGAGGGCGATGATGAGGGTGAGGAAGAGGATGAGGAGGAGGAGGAGGAGGAGGAGGAGAAGGTGGAAGGGGAGGTGGTGGAAGGGAAGGGTGTAGAAGAGGTGGAAGGGAAGGAGGAGGAGGAGGAGGAGGGGATGTTCCCGTCGGCATTCCCAACATTCCAGAACAGAAACACAAGTGCACAGGACCCGCCATAAATCAGCTGATGCAGAATGCAAAAGAGTCACAGAAAGACCCTCACTCAAGTCACACTCTCACACACACATGTGGGCACAAAGGAAGAGAACACATGCACACACAAACCAGACACACAGACACCTAGATACCACAACCATACAGAAGTTCAGGTGAGCACACACACACACATACATACAGAACTGAACACACACACACACACACACACACACACACACACACACACACACACACACACACACACACACACACACACACACACACACACACACACACACACACACACACACACACACACACACACACACACACACACACACACACACACACGTGACCAAACACAAGTACACAAGTACATACACACATGTAGTGGATCTTCACACACTCAGAAAAGCACACCCTGAGAGACACAAACAAACTCTTTTGAGAGACAAGCCTGACGGAGGCATTATAAAACTTTAGTGCCCACAGGTAAGGTTTGTTCTGGAGAGAGTGATGCATCTTCTACCTTGTCTAGGATGATAAAAGGTTGTTGACCCAGAACCAGAAGGTTTCTCTCTCTCTCTCTCTCTCTCTCTCTCTCTCTCTCTCCTCCCCCCCTCCCTCTCTCTCTCTCTCTCTGGGTGTGTGGCATGAGTGGGGCTGGAGTGTGTGTGTGTGTGTGTGTGTGTGTGTGTGTGTGTGTGTGTGTGTGTGTGTGTGTGTGTGTGTGTGTGTGTGTGCGTGAGCGTGAGCGTGAGCGTGAGCGTGCGTGCGTGCGCGCGTGTGCGTGCGTGTGCATGGGTGCGTGGGTGCGTGCGTGCGTGCGTGCGTGCGTGTGTGTGTGTGTGTTTGCCTGCGTGCGTGCGTGGGTGCGTGCGTGCGTGTGTGTGGCATGGGAGTGGCTGGATTGTGCTGTGCTCGGGGGATGGGGGTAGTGGGGTAGGGTAGGGTGAGGTGAGGTGTATGGAGACAGCTGTAATTACCCCATGCCTGTAGCCTCAGTGACCCCAGCTACAGTGCTCTCTCTCCTGCCTACGCCTCAGCTGCTTCCCCTCCTTATGGTGGTCATATGGTGGTCTCACGGTGGTCAGCACAACTGAAGATGTTGGTCCTGAAGTCTGCAGGGAGAAGGGGAGAGAGAGGGAGGGAGAGAGAGAGAGAGAGAGAGAGAGAGAGAGAGAGAGAGAGAGAGAGAGAGAGAGAGAGAGAGAGAGAGAGAGAGAGAGAGAGAGAGAGAGAGAGATATGCGTGTGTGCTTGTGTGTGTGTGGAGTGTGTGTGTGTGTGTGGGGGGGGGGGTGGTACGAGAAAAAGAGAGATGCAGAGAGAATGAGAGAATGAGAAAGAGCTGGTCGTAAAATACAGAAGGCAAATGCCTACACCCTGGGGACATTATTTCCACAGCTACTTCAGAGAAGGGAAAAAAACCCACACACAAAAGTGAGCAGCCAGTGATAAAGGCAAACCCATTTTTACTGTTGATTTAATTGAAGCTTATGTCATATCCAAGATGTTTGTGCATGCTTTGATGTGTCACAAATCAGACAGCCAAAAAAAGAAAGAAGAAAAAAAACACCAAATCCCACAATGCACTCATTTCCCTTTCTTATTTATGCAGCTCTATTTTTTACAGGCTGTGGAAAGAAGATGTTAACATGGCGGCCAAATGTGCATGCCACATTCACCAAGGGGGCATCTGAATGCGGTGTGGTGTTTTAGAAGAAACAACCCAGAATGTCATGTGCCAAACATTTGGGGCATTTGTTTTGTTGTTCTGTTGTCAAATGTGGTCAGCCCCCAAACTCAGCATCAAAGTTGGAGCTGGCTAAAGCTTGTCTCTGTGCATGTACACACATAAGCATTCACTCTCTCTTGGTGTTTGTGCACTGGGGGCACTGCGGGTGACTCCAATTCTGCCTGAAGAGTTTCCATGCACGAGTAGGCCACATAGCTAATGGTCCACCAATGGAAAATTGTACTGTTTGCTAAAAAAAAAAATCTGAAACATAACACAGCATTGCCACAGCAAAACAGATTTTTAAGTGACAGAATACAACTTGGGCATTGGCTTTCTAGTCACAACAAACTTTTAGTAAGGGTCATGTCTTGAGGCGTTAAATTGTCAGTGAAAACGGCAAGTACTCTGCTACAAAGTCCTTCCGATTGATGGAAAGTCCCTTTGGGGTGGTGGGGGGTACGTAAACCTGTGTAAATAAATCACCGTTCAGACGGTACTGTTGAATGATGACTTCAGCTGGAGACATGCTATCACGGTAATGACTGTGTTTGTGCACGTTGTGTTACATTACTGGGCTAAATAACAGTGGCCAGAGGTGCTCAGGCGTGGTCTGGTATGTGTGCACTTTCTGATCTCGGAGAGACAAAAAAACCCTCAATGTGTTATTTTCAGACCAGACCAGTTAAAACCCAGAAGTGTCTGGATGCTCTTGCGCAAAAAAAGATCCTTCTAGATTGCCAGTGGAGGCAAAGAGTGGCGTAATGAGGTAATGTGGAGTAAATGTGCATAACCGCCCTTTAAGTACTTTTTTTGTATTTATAAAACACGAGTTTACACACTTTTTAATGTAATGGGATACGCATAGTTTACCCTCCCACAACATTGCAGGGCCACTGCCAGCTTTGGCTGGGCCCTGGACAAAGACATCTGAATGGGCCCCAAACCCCAATACATACAATGTGACGAGGGTCCAATTCCGGGCCCTTTCTCTCCCTGGGCCCAGGACAAGAGACCCCTTTGTTCCCCCACTGTCGGATTCCCTACAACACTGTGCCTCTAAGTTTAGCCACCTTTCTTTGATAATGCTACAGAACTGCTGCCAAAGGGGGCATGATGATGTCTGGCCACGGGGGCCAGACAAAGTGCTTCCAGGACCGACAAAGACTTTTGAGGACACGCTTGTGGGGTACTTCAGTTCACCACTGAAGAGGGTTTTTGGATGAAAGATGAAATGTCCTCACGAAGTCTAGGTAGTCCAATGACTTGAAGAATTCCAGTTGTTTACATCGTAGCTCTTTTGCCTCACATTACCTGATGGAATGTGAATCTTCATAAACATTCTGTGTTTGTGAAGTGCAAGATGGCAACCAACTGTTTAGTTTGGAGACTCTCTATAGGTATGCTGTAGGGTGGATTTCAATTTGAAAACCCCATTGGTTTTTCGCCAGACTACTGTGGCCAAGGAAGATCACTGCCCTTGTAATGTAGTGCACGGTAACATGTAGGCCTATCTGATATTCCTCTCATTTCCTTCAAAACACATAAAGTCAGTCTGGAACAACATCCACATATGGTCCATGAAGCGCTATCTATGATAATAAACTCTATCAGGATAGGCTGCCTCTCTCCCTATCTCCTGTAACGTTCTATTAATCTAAACCACAATTGAATCACATCTAAGTCGTACATCTCTTCCCCCTTGTTTTTGTTCTTCTTGGTCCTCACCCACTTCTTAGGGGGTCCATGCAGGCGAGTGAGCCTCTCTGTCTGTACACCAGACGTCTGTTTCTGAGTACTGTAGCACGCAAAGTCTTCCCAGAAACCTGGAGTAGAAAATAGAGGAATACCAAGCCCAGAGTCTTTATATAGCCGGATAAGAGGAAAATAGCAGTGTTTGTGTGCGCTCGCCTCGAGCAGGGGGACCGTGTGACCTGAGACAACCCAGAGCCACCGGTGTCTGTCTGTCTGTCTGTCTGTCTGTCTGTCTGTCTGTCTGTCTGTCTGTCTGTCTGTCTGTCTGTCTGTCTGTCTGTCTGTCTCTCCATGTTCCTTTGCAGATGCAGCCTAATTCACTGATGTCGGAGCACACAACAAAGACGGAGATGAAAATCCAATTAAGCTCGTTTAGCATGGACACATGGGCTTGGAGTGCTTTCAGTTTGTTATGTTTATCCCCTCCTCTCATACTCGTATTCGCTCTACTCTACTGCTCTCTTTGCTCCCTGCCTGCTCTCCTTCTGTCTGTTTATCTATTTCCCCTTTCTCCTCAACTCTTTCTCCATTTAACCTCTCATATTTTCTTTATTTCCCTGTCATGCTTTTCCTGACTCTCCTGGCTTTTCTTTCTGTGCCACCAACTCACATATTCCCCTTCTCCTTTCCACCCTCTGCCTTCTCTCTGCATCTCTCTGAGTCTGTCTCTCTCCCTCCCTCTATTTTTTCTATATCTGTCGTGCAGACTAAAATGGAACACGAACATGTGCTCCGAGGATTCTACACCTATTGTTCACTGATGTTGTGATTTCAAACACTCCGTGGTTGCTAAGGACCAAAGGGAATATGTGGCACTCTAATTGGTTTAGCTGAATTAGCAGCACTTCTGTTGGTGTCAGCACTTCGAGCCCGCCCTGACGTCAAGACATCGACAGACAAAAGCGTGAGGTGATTAATCCCAGATTCATCCCTCAGAGTCTCTCTCAGATTGTTTAATTTTCTCTAGCCATTTTGGCGCGCTTGAAAAGCAATGGCTCATCACAGTGAGGTGTCAGGTTTTATTTGTCTGCATCTTTGTCACAGGATGTAAGCGTTCAGCAACTATGGGCAACCCATCCATTCATATGAAGGGCAGCAGGAAGACATGTACTCATTATTAAGTAAAGGCTTCCTGTGTGTGGCCTAGTGAAGACAGAGGGTCCACGAGGAGGGTAAAAAATTGACGATGAGCAGCACACTTCCACAATTTCAATTTATGAGGTGTGTGTTATTTTAAAGCACAGGAGGATAGGGCTTTGGGTGTGTTTTTTACATACTTCTAATAACAGGACCAGAGGTGTCTACTGGGCAATTTATGTGGCTGTGCAGTTGGTCCGCTAGCTTAAAAAAGGATTAATGCTCTCTGCCTCTTAACCCCCCACATGCAGTACTGTATATATACCCCACCAGAGCTCACAAAGAAAGTGCCAAATACCAAACAAACAACAGAGTAGCATAGCAGCATGGCACAGCAGAAGTCCATATCCCAACATCAAACAGAACCCCAGTCCTGGTTGCACGAGGAGGAAAAAAGTAAATAAGACTCAGTGTTTCAGCAGCACAGGGCCTTTCTCCTCCACACACACACACACACACACACACACACACACACACACACACACACACACACACACACACACACACACACACACACACACACACACACACACACACACACACACACACACACACACACACACACACACACACACACACACACACACACACAACACTTCCTCTGGCTAAACGCTGAGGGGATCACAGAGAGGCACTTCTCATGTTTCCAGGAATAAGGTGAAGCGAAGCTGTCAGATGTTTTGATGAATATGCCTTGGCTGCCTGACCAGGGGTTGCCAAAGAAAGCGTAACTCAATCGAGAAGGGGATTTTTTTCCCTCTCTTCCCTCTTCCAGACTCCAAGTCCCTCTTCCTCACAAGTGGCGGCTCGTCGCACAGAACCAGGAAATAAGGAGTATAATGCGAACACTGTCTCCAAGTTCGGATGTACTGTAGCCACAGCATAGTGAGCCCATTGTAGCCAAAAAGGGGGCAAGAGGAAGATCTGGGAAGACTTTTAATAGGAAATTCAACTAGATTTACTGGTTCCCACGGGGGCCTCTGCGGTTATAAACTAATATAGCAGGTAGAGAACTCTCCCATGTCTCTCAAGAGCATGGCAGGCTAGGGTAGGGCAGGGTCAGTGTGTGCGTGTGTGTGTGTGTGTGTGTGTGTGTGTGTGTGTGTGTGTGTGTGTGTGTGTGTGTGTGTGTGTGTGTGTGTGTGTGTGTGTGTGTGTGTGTGTGTCTGTGTGTCTGTGTGTCTGTGTGTCTGTGTGTCTGTGTGTCTGTGTGCGTGTCTTCAAGTGTGCGTGTGGACCTTGTACTGTAGATGGTAGGATTTCCCGCCTTTATTCCGTCTCTAAATGTTTGTGTTCCTTGATAACCCATGATTTTCATTTTGTTTCCAAGCTTATGTAAGGAGTTTAGGCTTCAGTTTCAATGACTGGGGCACCGATGAAAATCACTCAGTCTAGCCACATGTTGCCGATGCTTAACAACAAATGAATTGCTGCGCTTATGCACATTCAATCGAGAGGAAAATTAAAGGCGAAATGAGGAATGAAGAACAAAATAACCCAACAGGATATGTGCTTGAGTTGTTTTTATTGCAATGAGAATAACAAACTGCAGAATGGCCAAAAAGGGTACAAATAGACTCATTGTTTGACAGTCACACGCAGTTGATATAAGTGCACAGCAATGGATTAATCTCTCTTCAGCCCAGTCACCTTTCTCCTCCTCTCCTTCTCTCCTCTTCTTACCCACCTCCCTTGCTGCTGTAGTTAGGGAAGCCGAGGCTCCCCCGGGGGGGCAAGCAGGTCTGGTGTCCCTGGCCCAAGGAGAGAGGGAGCCCAGAATTGTGTCCTCATTACAGTGGGGGGGGAGGCTAGTGGGGAGGGTGTTCTCACCTTCGACATCTGGATTTGTATTTATCCCGTGCATGCCCTACAAATATGACACCTCCTTCATTTCATACATCCTTTAGTCATGGTAGGAGCTCTGGTCGGGTTATATTTGGTCGTTATGCTGTCAGTCTGATCCTCTGAGGAATTTCTGGCAGGTGAGGTGAGAGTGCGAGTTGTTCACAGAGAGTGCTGGTCCATCAAAATGTACGTTGGCTACAGTAGCTTGGCTCTTGATGCAAACCCGTAAATGGAGCTGGCTCTAACAAACCTCCCACTGCAGAGTTATCATAGGTGGGCCCAATAGGCACCCCTCAAGTTCCTCCTGTCAAGTTCTGTATGTCTTTGGACAGAGCTACTGTAGCTCCTACCCAAATTGGACTGACACAACAGCAGTGTTCGTGTTTCATTGGCTCCAGATCTTTTTGGACCAGGGCAAATTGAGAATTGAGGCAGTTTGTCAGACTGACTTGATGCCTAAATAGCATCACAGACAGTATGGGCAAGCTCGGACTAGTGTTGCCACCGGCTACACATTATGCGAGCCTAAACATACAGTTTCTTGACAATTGCTTATTACTAGGGATATTTGTCAACTGACATGCGTTTAGTACATGCTAGCTTGTCCACCTCTCACTCTAAACTCTATTGAGATTTGAAATGCACACTATCGCTAACGTTTGGTCATGCCTGTTGTCAGTTAGCCAGTTGTCACAAGACCAAACTCCTCCCAGAGCTCCCTTCCCAGAGGTAACATGGAAGTAAAATGTTTTGGACTGGAGCGCTTACGTCTGTCAAGGCCAGGCTAGGAAAACATAGCCAGACATGTTAGATTTGTTTTAGTCATGAGAGCAGTCCTTAAAACCACAGCACCAACATCCCAATATAGTCACTGAAATGGATGAATAAAAAGGAAAAAAAGGTAGAAACAGAGTGTGATCTATTCACTACATTGTCCAGCTACAAACGCACCCATCTCACATACATCTGACCTTCTTCAAAAGAAAAACTAATTGTATTAGGTATAGAGAGAGAAACGTAATTTCAATTTCCTTGTATGACCTGTTTCTTGTATGACCTGTGCATATGAAGAAACTGACAATAAAGGCTGACTTGAGTTGACTTGACTCTATTTTATGAAATGTATTATATTACATGATGTGTTTTTATGACACAGGCAGTGGCATTTAAGTGGTTTGTTGATACTGCCCATGAAATAAATAACAGGCTACCAAAAATAAATGAGAAAAACAGTCCTTAGTCGTCTTAGCCAGCCAGTGTGCTTCCCCAAATTTTTGTGTAAAACTAGGATAACTTGAATAGGCCACTGATTTATTGGGCCTCATCCACAACCATAGACTCTTAGGCACTGGGCCCAGTCATCCGTAACACCCCCCCACACACACACTCACATACTCCCCCACCCCTTCCTGTCACACAGGGTTAAGTATGTTTGGACAAGTGTTAATGCCTCAGCAACTACAGTAGTAATTTGACGTTTAAATAATTTGTTTCTGTCAAAACCACAACCCAATTCCTTTCTGATTATGCTTTAATTTCACTCATTGTGGGCAAATTAGCAAAGACCCTTCGTGCACTCGGATCTGGTATTAGCACTATCCAGTGTCCTTGGAGTGGGGTTGAAGGAGAGGAAAGTTTTCAAACAAGCTCTCATTTTGAAATTGATTTTTTTGGCAAAAATTACACAATTGCCTTATTATAACGCAACAAGACACTGTCAAACTTAGAAGGAAGATGGGTTCAGGAGACAACTTTCCACAAAAAGAGGAAGAGAGAGAGAGAGAGAGAGAGAGAGAGAGAGAGAGAGAGAGAGAGAGAGAGAGAGAGAGAGAGAGAGAGAGGAAGAGAGAGAGAGAGAGAGAGAGAGAGAGAGAGAGAGAGAGAGAGAGAGAGAGAGAGAGAGAGAGAGAGAGTACAGTAAGTATTTATGTATGAGAGAAAAAAGGGATAAACATCCTGAGTCCTTCTGTGGAATCTTGGAGCTCCACTGCACTACACACGCACAGAGGAGAGGGATGACACACTCATGTACACACATAGGCAAACACACACGCACTCACACACGCATGCACGCACACACACACACATACAGAGAGAGAGGGGGGGGGGGAGCTAGTACACAGAGCAGAAGGACAAAACCCAGAACATGACAAGCAGGAATGCAGAAGAAGTCGGAACAAGAAGACGCTGGGCAATGACAAGAGGGACCCAGAAAAGAGCAGAGCAGAACGGACTAGGGCTGGACTCGTCATGTGGCACGCAGGGCATTTTCCCAATGGGTTACCAGGCCTCAGGGGCCAATGCTGTTCAGGTCTTTTTCTAGGATTTTTTTGGCATGAGGGAGCAGGTTCATGGCAGGTTGCGTGATTGAGAAATGTACTAGGGGCGCTCAAATATATACATATATATTTTTAAAGTATGAGGGTGCACCCACGGAGGTATGAGGGTGGAGCGCCCCTATTTTCCTGTTCAGAGAAAGCCCTGCTGTTCTTTTTTTTCTTCAGGAGTGGCCCATAATGTAGAGGTGGTGGCTCTTCGAGATTTGGTCTGACCAAGAGCATAACGATTAACATTTCCCAAATGGCATGGTTGCGTCACTAGGAGGGAGCAGCCTGGCTACATTGACACAGACATCTTCAATGTAGAAAGTGTACTGGGCCCTACTGGGGCACTAATGGTAGGGCACTCCTCTGCTATGCGGCTGGTCCGGGTCCCCATCTCTCTCTTCCCTCTCGCTTCCTGTCAACGTCTTCACTGTCCTATAAAGGCAAACGCACCCCCCCAAAATATTTTGAATGAAACAAAGTGGACTGGACTATACAGTACAACAATAACCTGTGGCCTGTGCACGTGTAAGCAAGAAATGCCAGAGTCGCTGTTTTTGTCCCAGTCCAGCCCTCCAACAGACTCAAACTTTGAGACACATCAGGACCAATAGGACCAGAGATGGACATGTAGCAGCACAATTAAGAGACATACGAGGAATGTTCGGGAGAGAAAGGAGAGCTTAAAAGTGCTGTCAAAAGAGGCAGACACATGAGCATTACACAGAGATGAGAGAAATGAACACCAACCCCTGTTGCATGTAGTGTATCTCTGTCTTCCAAACTTACACACACACACACACACACACACACGTAATACATGCGCACACACACACGCACACACACAGACACACAGACACACGCACACACACACACACACACACACACACACACACACACACACACACACACACACACACACACACACACACACACACGCACACGCACACGCACACGCACACACACACAGACGCAAAATAACCCACACACTGTTTAATACACAAACACTTAACACCACTGCGACGTTGACTGCTGTTTGTTTGCGGTCCCCAGGGAAACGGCGGCCATGGCCCGGCGACTGCACTCGCACGTGCCGGAGGGAGCAGACCAGACCACACCGGCACGGGAGAGGACAGGAAGGGGCCAAAGAGCTTACATTAACCCCTGAGAATTGTGTCATGCCTGGGGCACACTGACAGGGAACAGAGCCCTCAGGCTGGTGCCTGGGTCACTACTACCACCATCATACCACCACCAACCATCCACGCACGCACTCACACACACACACACATTTTACAGTGTTAACATTGTATTTCTTGCCCATCTATAAACATGGGTTAACATTTTGTTGATAATTATTGCATTATTTATATACATTATATACATTATTCATAATTTATTATTTATCTTATAGGTAGTTATTCTAAAGTCCTACAGAATGTTGAATTGGCACCACACAATTTACTGTGAGGGGCAACCACCACACCACCATGCACACTGTACATTTTCCAGAGTTACAATAGGCCTAATTAAAACACTTAGAGAGGACCAGTCAGAAGGGTTGAATTAACACTGCAAAATGTACTATTTATATTACCACCACAGCTCTATACAACCAGTAGAGGTCCTAGACAAAAAAAGTACCGGGGTGGTGATTGTTCTTGTCTGGGGAGCACATAAATTGGCAAAAGAGATCAAAGCTTAATGTTATGGATATAATAATAATACGAAAATGTGTCTGATGTCGCGATTAGACATTATAATACATATACATAAATAAAATAAAAAATATTGCAATTTTGATAGCTTTATATTAAATAAAAATGAATTAAGATTATTTTCTGAAATGGCACTTAGGAGGTTTTGCATCTGAACTCTTCAATATTAAGTCATTGGCTGTTCAGCACAGGGGCCACAACAGGGGCCAGGAGAAAATCTACTGGGGCCCTGGGCCACTCTGGCCGCCCTTGTCTAGAACCGCCCCTGTATATATCACCACAACGACTCACGACAGTACAGGATGACAGGTTGGCCACCCCACATGAAGGGGTCCCTGGCCCTATAAATCTTCCAAGTTAACTGAGGGGGGGGCATCTCAACTGTACAGCAAGAGTTCCCATCAAAGCACATACCCACGTCCAAAAGCACATACTATGTCTAAAAGCACATGCCACTTCCAAAATATTTACTCTCAGTTGTCTCAGTTGTGCTTTAAACAGCTAAGATGTGATGTTAAAGGTTGAGCTGGGGAACATACTGCTATTTCTAGTGTGTGTGTGTGTGTGTGTGTGTGTGTGTGTGTGTGTGTGTGTGTGTGTGTGTGTGTGTGTGTGTGTGTGTGTGTGTGTGTGTGTGTGTGTGTGTGTGTGTGTGTGTGTGTGTGTGTGTGTGTGTGTGTGTGTGTGTGTGTGTGTGTGTGTGTGTGTCTGTGTGTGTGTGCGTGCGCACGCGTGTGCGTGCATTCGTGCGTGCATTCGTGAGTGCATTCGTGCATGCGTGTGTGTGTGTGTGTGTGTGTGTGTGTGTGTGTGTGTGTGTGTGTGTGTGTGTGTGTGTGTGTGTGTGTGTGTGTGTGTGTGTGTGTGTGTGTGTGTGTGTGTGTGTGTGTGTGTGTGTGCAATTTTGTGTAAAAGTGTGTACAGTATATTCATGTGTGTGTGCATGTGAGTTTGTGTAAGTGTATCTGTACAGCATGTGGATGTATGTTTGTCTACTTGTGTGTATTTGTGTCTGTGTGTTCATGGTTTTTTACATGCAATGCCTGTTATCCCCCATCCATCCGTCTGGCCCATTCAGCCAACCAGACTCCCCTGTCAGACACTGACATCCTGCCTGCCAGTCTCAGCCTCCTATAGAGCACATATGCAGGGCCGGCTGACCGCTTTGGTTGGGCCCAGGACAAAGTCAGCTGAAAAGGCCCCCCAGCCCAGCCCAATAGATACAATGTAATGAGGAACCAATTCTGGGCCACCTCTCTCCCTGGGCCCAGGACAACTGTTCCCTTTGTACCCGCCCCTGTCGGCACCCCTGCTCATGTGCGACGTATTTAGACTGACAAGGAGGAGACGAGGAGGAGGGATGTGGACCCGTCTTCAATATAAGCCCACCACAGCTATAGCCTTTGCCAAGTATAATCCCTGTAATTTATGACATCCTTCACAGTTAGAATTCTATGAATTATGCATCCTGACGGGTGAGGAAGACAGTGTAGAGACACCCTGTGACTACTGCGAAA
>NC_085880.1:7669676-7674676 GCF_034702125.1 Engraulis encrasicolus | reverse complement strand
TAGGCTTTCTTTAGTCCCTACGTACTGTAAACCATGGGAAAACATCAAGGACACAAACCCCAACCATTTCAATACTCAAGGCACTCTGCTAATTCAGACAATGTATGATATACCCATACAATGTATTGTGAGAGCCTTACAAAAGGCCATAATGACCATTAATATGACATATTTTAAGTCCAATTCTGTCCTATCTCTTTATAGACGTAAGGAAATGTAAGGAGACATAAGACGTAAGGAGATAAAAGAGATGAGCGGGGGCATGGGGAGGCACTGTATGTACAGTAGATGTAGAGTTTGGGGAGGGGGGCAAGGGGGGGAAGTAGGGGTGAGGTGAGTGGGGGCAATTGAGGGGGAGCACTGTTGGGTGGGGGGCAAGGCCAGGGTAGTGGAGGTAAGTGAGTGGAGGGCACTGTTGAGTGGGGGGAGGTGACTGGGGGGCACTGTGGAATGGGGGGGGGTAGTGGGGGTAGGTGAGGGGGGGTGCACTGTGGAGTGGGGGGCAAGGGGGGTAGTGGGGGTAGGTGAGGGGGGGGGGGCTTAAAGGAAAGGAAAGTGAGGGGGGTTGGGGAGATAAGACACTGTAGGGTAGGGAGGGGAGTGGGGGTGAGATACTGTCGAGCTGGTGGGGGTAAGGGTGGATAAATGTTAATGATAAAATATTTGGAATAGTTTCAGAAACGTCTACCATATTGAATGTTGGAGGGAATTTGAGATGCCCTAGTTTCAGCAGTGTTGTGTATATGTTTAATTGAGCAATTTTTGACCACTTTCTTTAGGATATGTCAAGGTGGCAAAATCGAAATTCACCTTCTATTGTTCAGCCATGCTCATATCGGACTGTGTGACAACTAGCCTAGAAATCTAGGGGTTTGGCGTGGCCAGGCTATGTGACAACATCAGCATCTTCAAAATGACCCGTAAACAGTGGCTGAAAACAAACCAGACCTGCTCCTATTAATTAATAGTATGAACATTGTTTTACTCTGGATATATTTGGTGTTTGTGGTAAAATGTCATGTCTACTGTAATGCAGTATTGTTTTTTTTTTATTAAGGGTACCTGCCTTAGGACTACGGATGACATTTGGCAACTATGCAAATACCAACATATTTATATTGATGTTTTTTTTAACTGATGTATTGATTAGTGTGTATTATCCTAATCAAATGAAAGAATGAATGAATGAATGAATTTGTCCATTAGGCAATAGGACATAATTGTGCTAAAAAAGGAACTGTACTCATCAATGAATATTATAGGTTTACGTCATTGCAAGGACCATAGGCCTAGTTATTTCAGCAGTTGACTGTCTATGTGCCATTTGACCATTGTAGGAGGACTATTCTCTGCTTCAAGGAAGCGAAATCAAACTTATTTTTTGTTTGTTTAGTCAACCTTTGGTAAAATATCTGTAAGAGAATATAACAGAAAAGTGCTGAAAAAAGTAATCTACTATGTAGTAGGCCTATATTATGGCCCCACAGTATTGAGAAAATGAATGAAAGTCATCCATTTTGGGAAATAGCAGCCATATTGAATTTTGACACAAATTTCAGATGGCATCAAGTTTGAATTTCACGCACGCACGCACACACACACACACACACACACACACACACACACACACACACACACACACACACACACACACACACACACACACACACACACACACACACACACACACACACACACACACACACACACACACACACACCTTTTCTCTATGGCAAAAATTTAGCCTTTGAAATTATCATTTGGGGAAGGGCTACCATATTGAATTTTGGGAAATAATTTTCAATTTCTATCAATAAGCTTTTGGTCAGTAATCTGTGAAATGTCTGGCAATTTGATCATTTACTGACAACAGTACCATTTCAAAGCGGATTTATACATTCTTATGCACATACATTCATACTGTATGTATATACACTATACATACATATATTCATTCATTTTTCTTTTTTATCCAACATTTGTATGCATGTCTGTAAGGAGATATTACATAATTGGTCAGAAAATAGGTCATTAGGGCCTTGAGGATCATTACGGCCTTTTAAAGGCTCCTGCAAATATTGTATGGGTACATTATACATTTTCTGAATCAACAGCATGCCTAGATTTTTAAAATCATTTGGTTTTGTGACCCTGATGTTTTCCCATGGTATAGGGACAACATAAATCATACAGTTGAGGTGGAATTTGTGAGAAATTACTGGTTTAAAGGATAACGCCAGCCAATTTCAACATGCATGTAATGCTCACACTACCCTGGACTTGTCAGTACCAGAGATTTTTTTTTCTTCAGCCTTTTCCAAGATCCTGGTCATTGTAATGGGGGCAGGTGTTACCTTTTGGGAAAATATTTGGAGTAGGCCCATGTTAAGATTTTTTAAAATGTAAACAAAATCTGCCCCCATTAGAATAGCAGCATGCAGCATCTCCGGGTACTGACAAGTCAAGGGTAATGTGAGCAATACAACAGCATATTGAAATTGGCAGGAGTGATCATTTAAGTATTTGGGGGGGGGGCTTTTCAAGCCTTTATTTTTTGTTTATATGAGACAGGACAGTGAAGGAGGTGACAGGAAGCGAGTTGGGAGGGAGAGATGGGGGAGGGTCGGCAAAGGGCACGGTTCAGAATCGAACCCGGGTCAGCTGCGTAGTAGACCAGTGTCCTACCATTAGGCCACGATAGGGCCGAGAAATTATTGGTTTAATGACCTCTGTGAATGTCAGCACAAACATTGGCAGGAAAAAAGGCCTGATATTTCCAGCTAATGACCTGCTATATTGGCTACTATTTTGAAGACTATTGGTGGTTACACAAGTCAAATTTTAGGCCCTCACAAACATATACAAAATAATTGTATGGGCATATTATCATTTTCCGAGTCCACCGAGTATTGAGGTTGTGTAATTTTGTGTCCTTGGCGTTCTTTCATGCCACAGAGATAAACGAAATCAAACAGTTTAGCCAACATTTGTGAGAAAATGTGACCTATGTCTGGTTTAATGAAGTGCTGTGACCTCTGTGTGTGTCAGAAACATTCAGCAATGGACTTAAATGAAAGAATGAAAGGTCCCCTTTCCAGTAATACCAAGCGCTATTGTATAGAATATTGACAATATCCCAAGCTGTCCTGGACCTTCTTTCGTGCAACTGCACTACAAAATGCTCTAGCCATCATTGTGTTTGTCTGGTAAATGGCCTCAGGTGCACAGACATGTGTAAACTGAGAGTGTGCGGAAACCAGGCAACCATAGACAGTTCAGATGAAGGGGATGACATGGAAGATGAAGAGTACTGACGAAGAAATAAGACAGTTTTGCTGGTTGCACAAGTGACATTTAAGGCTCTCACAAACATATACTAAATGATAGCATGGGCATATTATACATTTTCTGAATCGGTAGAGTGCCCTGAGTATTGAGGTTGTTAACTTTGGTGTCCTTGGTGTTCTTTCATGCCACAGATGTAAACGAAAGTGCACAGTTTTGGCACAATGTGTGTGGAAATGGGAGCTACTTCTGCTTTAATGACGTGCTGTGGCTTCTGTGTATGTCAGACAGATTCATTAATGGGCTGAAATGAAAGCCTGAAAGGTCCCCTTTCCAGTGATAACAAGCACGATGGTATAGGATATTGGCAATACCCCCAACATAAGCCTAAACCACATATACAGCCGATATTAAAAAACAGTATTTATTATAGGGGGGTAGTAACTTCAAGAGCTGAAAAAAGTGATTTCGCTACCACCCCATGACTGCTATCAAGCTTTTTCTACTAGTGGGGGGATATACCTTGCCAAAAAACATTGCTAGCATTCCCCCCCCCCAGATGGCACCGGTCGACCCCTGCGGCTCATAGCCTACTATGAGGTATTTGGTTGCGTAAGGTGTGTCCATCTAGACGTGACCCTGGCCTGGCCTGGCCTGGCCTGTACTCTTCCTTAGCGCTTAGTCTCGCTCTGGTCTATGACCCTGACCTCTGCCCTGCTGGCCTATGGGCATCTTCCTGGCAAGAGGTCAGCTATGCACTCCAAGCGGGTCAACACTGAACACTTGTCACATTACCATCCTTCAATTCCTAACCACACACATGCACATACGTACGCAGGCACACACGCGTGCGCACACACACACACACACATGCACGCACGCACGCACGCACGCACGCACGCAGGCACACACGCACGCACACACACACACACACACACACACACACACACTTATTTAACCAAAGATCATAGATGAAGCCACAGGTACTGTAGGTGGCCCATCAGTGAGACGATAAGAAAGCTCCCTTTGTTTTGATTGACTGATTGGCTCACCAATAATGACAGCGTTCTGTATAACACATAGGCCAAGCCCACTGAGGTTTTTTTTTGCTTGCCTCAGATACTGGTAATAGATATGCAAATTCATTGTGCATTATGCAAATTCAAAAGAACATTATCAGTCAAATAACAATGGAGTTGACAACAAACATAGTTTCCTTGAGTAATCAACATGAAGGCAGTAAAACATATGAAAAGATAAAGAGTTTTTTCCCCTTTAAACTACAGAGCTTTCCTGCAAGACAGTTACAAGTGTCAGTAGACATTTGAACTGGAGAACAGTCCTGCCGCCTAACTCTTTACATGCAGCGCCCTCTGCTGGTAAATTGTTAACACAATCACCTGGAAAGAATAATCCTGATTCCCACGTCGCTTGTTCTTTTTAGAACATGCAGTTGAAAATGCAGTTCTATCCTCAGTAGCCAATTGTGACTTATAGGATTATCCCTCTCACCCACGCACCCACGCAACCTCCCCCCACCCTCCCTACACACACACACACAGAGAAACACGACAAACTCCTGATTAGTCTGTGCCACTTGACCCAAGCATTCCAAACTTGAGTTTGTCATCCACCCACCCTGCGTTTGGTCCGGTCCGGAAGCTGCCATTGCTGGCCATCAGTGTGGTGTGTGTGTGTGTGTGTGTGTGTGTGTG
>NC_085880.1:7644676-7659676 GCF_034702125.1 Engraulis encrasicolus | reverse complement strand
ACACACACACAGTGTGGCCTGTGTGTGACCAATAGTAGCCAGTGTGGGACCAATAGAAACACATAGCAATCGAACACAGCTACCAGGTTATATGATTCCCAGTTGTGCAATGCGGGGAAGCATGGAGAGCATGTTAATGTGTGTGCATAATATAAGTGTCCACACGGTATTTACAGTAATGAGCTCATAACCACAAATTCACACACACACACACATACACGCATGGACACACACACACACACACACACGCAAGCACGTGCGCACACACACACACACACACACACACACACACACACACACACACACACACACACACACACACACACACACACACACACACACACACACACACACACACACACACACACACACACACACACAGCCCTCCCACAGTCCCAATCTAAGACTAGCTACTGTGTGTGTGTGTGCATGTGTGAGCCAGGGGCCAGGGAAAATTATGCAGGCATTCCTCTTGTGTTTCCAGAAGATCGCTGCCTCGGCCGCCTCTGTCGCCAGCAGTGGTGGACAGTAACGAAGTAAATGTAATTCGTTACTGTACTTAAGTAACATTTTCATACTTTCATACTTTACTCAAGTATTTTCATTTGGTAAGACTTTATACTTTTACTTCACTACATTTCAAAGCGAAATTTAGTACTTTCACTTCGTTACATTTACAGAAACACTCGTTCCTTACTCGTTCCTTTTTTTATTTAAGGCGATACACGGCAGGTGAATTAATTAATTTTTAATGCCCTGGTCAAATGAAATCTGACATTTCACGTTTGTGTGAAGAAAGTGAAACTGAATCCGATTGGCAGACTCAGAGATTCGCCATTGTGATTGGTTGTAATGTGTCACGTGACAACAAGCTCCACTGCTCCACTGTACAGTTTCAGAAGGAAAGCGAGCAGAGCAAGACCACTGATGTGTCCACTGTTGCGACTTGCGAGACGAATTGAAATAAGAAGAAACGGTACTTTCTAGTAACATGCGGAAAGCACAGCAAAACAATAAAGCAGACGACAATAACGTTGTTAGAGTGTATTAATCTGCACGTCGTATTCGTTGTGTGAGGGGGGAGAGGTTTAGCTCGCAGGCTGCACTCGCCTGACGACGAAATTTGTCAGATAGGCTTCGCGTTTGAACTGAATAATCAGTGAAATGATACTTAATGTAGGCCCTACTGATTATTTGACTTAGTGCGCTATATCTGTGTTATGGCTTACAATAGAGTCACTTTTTGCCGCTTTTGTAGCGTGTTGGTTTCTTGAGTCAAGTAGCCTACACAGGATGCCTAAACATGCTGCTTATTCCAAACTATCCAGGCGCACAACTCCGTGATAGCATTCTTTCCCCTCACATTGCAGTATTTTCTGAAGTAGTTGGGGATATCAATTACTTGTCTAATAGACTCCCCTATCACCAAAAAAAAAATGATTTGCTTCAACTTTATGGAAAAGAGGCTTGTGTAAAGGGTTTGTCTTTACATGAGGATTGCCATGCCCTGATGCCCACCATATGTTGCAAAGTGAGGCTACATGCACATGCATCCTTGCAACATGTAGCCTATCCTTTCCCTTAAGTCAGGTCAGTAGGCTACAGTGGATATGAAAAGCACTGGCAATACCACCAACGTGAGGTTGTTAAAAAAAACAACAGCAACAAAGTAAAAAATGGGAAAAAAATGGACTTTGGCTAAATATTGGCCCAGTGATGTGCGCAGGTACAAAAGGCTTTTTCATGATCAGACAGATAAGTGTTCCAATTAAGTTGTATCAAGTAGGCTATTGCAAATCATTGGCATCTAGCAAATAGAGACCATTACAAGTATTTGAAGATGTTCCTATCTTTAAAGGTAGCTTAGAATCACAAGAAGTCTGTTTGTCCATACATAGGCCTAAGCCAACCTTAACATAACCAAACACTACATACTAGGCCTACTACTACTACTACTAATAATAATAATATATAAAAAAAATAATAATAATAAAAAAAAAATAATAATAATAATAATATGAAGAAGAGGTCTACCAAAACCATAATTATAACAAAAAATAAACAAAGTACTTTATTGGCTACTACTCTAACTCCTTGCTGTCACAAATAAGTAGGCCAATACTGGACTGTAGGCCTACGGCTGGGGGGTATTGTAGTAGTTGTTCTAATAGGCATATAATCAATTTCAGCCTAATCATATTTAATATTAATGGCCCTTTCATGTGTTCTTTTGGGCATGTTAGGGTCAGTATTAAATGTTTAGAGAGGTGAAAATGAACTTCTGATGCTATAACATCCATGGACTTACTCCACAGTGTTTCTGAGGCCTGTTATGGCCTAGTTCTAACATGTTGGTATAGCCTATGCAAATCAGAGGATATTTAATTAGATATGACCAAACTAGGCCTACAACACTTAAATATTAAAATTGCACCAAAGGCTTCATTTTTAAATTTTTACTTTTTACTTTTAGTACTTAAGTATTTTTGACGGCAGATACTTTTGTACTTCTACTCAAGTAAAAAAGTGAGGTGAATACTTTCACTTTTACTTGAGTAGTTTTCAATGCAAGGTAACTGTACTTTTACTCAAGTACATAACTGGTGTACTTCGTCCACCACTGGTCGCCAGGCCCGTCACAACCGGGCAAGCCATATAGGAAATTGCCTAGGGCCCCCAGCTGAGATGGGGCCCCTCGGAACAACTGGTTATGCTCCTGAGTTGAATTCAATGACAACTTTGTGAGTGAGGCAAAAATCTCCCTAAATTCAATGACCGAAAGGTGCAATGATAGTGCTATCACATTTGCTACGTTTACATGAGACATTCAATTCCGAAATAACGCCATTTAATTCTGAATAAAGCTTAATTCCTCTTTGAAAACGTCATGTAAACACCTCTTAATTTGTAATTAAAGCAAAGATGAAAGTAAACTCGACAGCACTATTTAATTCGTAATTATTCATTCGGAATTAAAGACATCATGTCAACGTAGTGAATGTCTCTTGAGGCGGCCCCTCCCCAATAGTTTAAAGGGACACTGTGCAGGAAATGGTCAAAAAAGGTACTGCAACTATGCTGCTCATTGAAACTGGGCTGCCTATTGCCAAATTTGATCATAACATTAAAGTTTACTAAGTAATAAACAAATATTTTCTACTATGGTCCAAGTACAGTCATTTATAACGCTAAAAATGGCTATTTCTGGAAATTCAAAATGGCGGACCATGGAGAAGATCCCTCTTTTCATGTATGAAAAGTGCAATTTTTCCAGTCATAATGAATACTTTGAATTTGATGGTGGTGGTAAGTATTCATGAAAAAGGTAACATTAGTGAATGGGTAGCATGAATTCTGGAAATAAACAACTAGAAATCTCACACAGTGTCCCTTTAAAGAGAAGGGGGGGGGGGGGTCCCTCTTTGCCTAGGGCCCCCAAATACCTTGAAACAGCCCTGTCTGCCATGCGGCGCTGCACTGACTCACTCTCTCTCTCTCTCTCTCTCTCTCTCTCTCTCTCTCTCTCTCTCTCTCTCTCTCTCTCTCTCTCTCTCTCTCTCTCCCTTTCTCTCTCTCTCTCTCTCTCCTGATTAATTATACAGAGATGATTGCCATTGTGATGTTGTGAGTTTTCTCTCTGGTATGACTACACCTCTTCTCCCTGAGGCTAGTGTGAGGACCACACCACCAACAGTGATTGATTTGTTCCCCATCTGCATCTGGGAATAGGGCCGTGTCTGCTTACTAGGCTATGTATGAGATGTTCCAATGAAGTGTTTTTAGTTGATTTGAGTGTAATGTAATGTAGTGTATAATGGGACCGAGTAGAATAGAAAAGAGGTGGTGTAAAAATAGATTGCGTCATGGTTTCTGAAAGATGATTGTCTTTGCATGTAATCTATGTTTAGTGCTGAATTGTGGACCATGAATAACTGCACTTAAGCATGGTTCATCTTTGTCACTCACAGATATTGCAGCAGAGTCTGTGTATGAACACATTTTTTATTTTTGTTTCGTTCTATTTTTGACCTCCTTCTTTCATACTTATCTAGTCGTCACTATATGGACATTGAACTACGCTAACAAAGCTAACAAAATATACATTTATATTTGCACAAAACAACAGCAAATTATAAAATAGCTAATTGTTAGATTTTTTCCGCTAAAAGATTGTTGTTTCCTTTTTTCTGGAAAGTTCAGAATACTGTGTTTTGGTACTAATACCATAATTGGCTTGGACCGTCATGCACAACTGTTTTGAAAAGAGTATTTAAATGATACAAAAGTTTACACCGTTTGGCTCCAGTGTGGACTGGATGGTACAAGAGTGTTCAGAGTTTTGAAAATGTAGACATGATACTGGGAAGTGTGAAAAAGCTAAAAATTGTAAAATCTTGTAAAAATGGTAAAAACTGTAATAGTCTGTGCTCATATTCAGTAGACTGCTGGACCCTCCCCCTAACAGTACTCCCCATGTCAATATGGATCACACAGCCTTACATATCACCTTACCACAGCCTTATAAATATCACTGGCCTTAGCAGTGTAGTGAGAAAGGTCATGTGAGTGAGAGAGACCAACAAAAGGAAGACATGTGTTTGTGTGTGTGTGTGTGTGCGTGCGTGCGTGCGTGCGAGCGAGAGAGAGAGAGAACGAGAGAACAAAAAAGACAACGAGAGAGAAAGGAAATTTGAAGGACGAAGACTTTACTTGATTCAGCTTATAGTAGACATTGCAATTTTATACCAGATTACTCCACAGAGACACTATAAATACACACACCTCTGTCTTGAAAATATATTGAGCCCCATTGTGTGTGCGTGTGTGAGTGTGTGTGTGCTAGAGAGAGAGAGAGAGAGAGAGAGAGAGAGAGAGAGAGAGAGAGAGAGAGAGAGAGAGAGAGAGAGAGAGAGAGAGAGAGAGAGAGAGAGAGAGAGAGAGAGAGTATTGTACACTGTACAATAAATGCATGAGTGTTGGGGGGTGGGGGGTGGGGAGTGTTATACAGTGATATTTCAGGCTAACCTTTCCCCGTTGTTCAGCTTTTCAGTGGCACTTGATGGGTTGGTAGCATCCTCTTCAAGATATACGTATTGTATCTCATGCGTCTCATGGCTGCTCTTCAGTTATGAATGCTCTCGCTGGCTATTTTTATCAATCCACTTGGCCCCATTTTCTTATTTGGTAATTTATTGTACTGGATGAGTTTAAAAGAGTTTTAAAGAGTTTACCGCCAGCAGTGTACAGTATACAGAGAGAGAGAGAGAGAGAGTACAGATTGATGTATGCAATCTGAAAGTACAAAAGCAAATAAATGTCTTCGGTCCAGAAAGACACAAATATAGAAGTCAACTCAAATGTAAATCCATGTAGAAAATGGTCCACCTAACACGTTAGACATAGGCTACATACAGTAGGCCTATATAAGAATTACTGTCAATCAGGCTCTTAAAGAGATTTACAGTCATTTATAGGGATAATTTAAAAACTTATTTATAGTGCTCCTCAGGAACCCATCGCATTTGTCATGCTTGTCAAGCAATCATCTGAAGTGTAGGATCGCACGTGAGCCGAAGAAATCATACCTACAGTATATACTGTAGAGGATCACGTTTCTATGGAAATAGCGGCGCACAGCTTCAGGCAATTATGCCCAGGGCATGCGTCATGTACAGTAGGCAGGTGAAGAGCTGTAGATTGGGGAAGAGGAAGTGAGAAGTAAAAAAAAAAGAAAATAATTATCTTCACTTATGTATACAGCACGTTTCATACAAATGATGACGTAAGTAGTTCAAAGTGCGCCAACATGTTTGGCAAAGGAACACATAGGATGAAGATGCACCTGGCCAGCTTCAATAGGCTTCTGTTACTGCTCCCTCTCTCCTTGATAATGACAATTATCGTAGGGGAGAGGAGATACCATCACTCATTAACAGCCATTGAAAAGGCTAGAAAAAAATCAGTGAGTATAGATTTGTGCAACAATAATTACAGTTTGTCCATTTGCGAGACACAGCCATACAGTGATCTGGTTTTCACAATGGTATGACAAAAGTTTCAGAACAGACATGCCATGTGTGTGTGTGTGTGCGTACACGTGTGTGTGCGTGTGCATGTGCGTGGGTCTCTATATCGTTCTGTTTTCAAATGGTGTTTTATTTAACAGAATAGATGAAAGGACGCACAGTACAGGTACATATTGGCCATGAATAGGATCCTCCTTGCTGTTTTCAGAAGATCTTGGCCCCATCCTGAGAGCAGAAAACAAGTTGATGGCTATAATGAAATCACAAAGTGGCTCACATTGGAATAAAATACCATCCTGTTTTGCATATCCTTCGTCCTGTCACTCTGGATCTCCCAGCAGAGGATAAGAAAGCACGTGTCCTGCATACATTACTGCACTTGCTGTGCATCCTTCAGAAACAAGGTTCAGAGACATACGTACGTACGTTGCAGGGATGGAAATAAGCACCCGTACACCTGCCAATGACGGGTACATTTCAGTGGTGACTGGTCAATTTTTCAAGCCACCAGTCACTTTTACTGGTAAAAACAGTGAGTGACTGGTAGATTTTGAAATCTACCTGCCACCGTGACTGGTGGGGATAAAACTTAAGTTCCACCCCTGGTATGTTGCATAGAATCCATCCAAAAAACAACCATTTCCAACAAAGGAAGACAACTAAAAATCATACATTATGTATGGAATAGCGGACGACGAGGTGGCCCGATATCAAGGGAAATAATGGACGAGGCGGAGCGTTCTAAACAGCCCGACGGCGCAGCCGAAGGGCTGTTCGCTTCGCCAGAAAGTTAGAAAAGAACATTAACACCACTGGGTGATAATGTGTGATTACATTCTGAGAGCTATTGTGGCTCCAACAAAGACAGACAGTGTCCCTAGTACAGTAATTGTATGCTTCCATGAGAAATGTTTTTTGTAATGTTTTGGGTTGTATATCTGACCTAAAGCATCATGATTACGAGCGCAAGGTCTGCATCCTTTACTTTTCATCTCATGTGGATCCCCCATCATGACTAAATTATTATAGTTAGAATATATCGAAACATACTGTAGTTGTCATGTAATAACACATCTGGGTTTTCCCACAACACGTAACTGTGTTGCTTAGTCAATAAAATACAGTAAAATACAGTAAAAAATACAGTAAAATAAAATTGTTACACCTATGATCTGCAGTTTCCTCTAGCCAAAACTACTGAGTGCTGTTCAGTCTTACTGTACTGCGTAATGAAACACAACAAGTGTAATTGACACCTGCTGTGTTTCTGCACTGCGTAGACTCTGGACAAACAGATGGTGTCAGAAGTGGGATGGTTGCCGTGAGGCCATCGCAGGCGCATCCAGTCTGTTTAAGCTGCAATTCCATTACGTAAACAACATGGCGCCCTTTTAGTGCATGCGGTATCCCCATCATCCCCATCATTTTTGGCCGATATTAGGGCAACATCCGGGTACTTTCAGTGCGTCGAATTTTCATCATGAGCGCCCTACTCACTGTAACACAGTGCACAAGTGGGCCATTTTGGACACACTGTGAGCCTTAGAGGACTATCAGGCCTTCCCCACTTCCTGGAAAATTGCAGTGTTAATTCGCTTGTGTTAATTCCGCGCTGTGCATTTCTATATGGAGGGTTTGCGACTAAAGCAACCAAACCGAAATTGCCGGGAGGGAAGTAACCTGGGCGACCAAAGCAAACTTCAGCAATTAAAAGCCAGCTAATATTATGATAATGAGCTATGACATGGTTCGGCAAAAAACAATTGGAATGTTCATATCTTCTAGTGTCTCGGGCTGACATGCCACAGCTATTATCTGATTTGCTAAATTAAACATTTTAATCTCACGTCCAGCGCGAGTACAGCAAATTCATGGTGGAATTCCTTCAATGACCTCAGCTGCTTGGAAAATTGAATGTGTTCTACACTGTATTTGGTTCAAGAGTATGATCTAAGGTTCTGTTTCCACATAGCCGGACATTTTTGAAAATGCATTGGTTTTGTCCTTCTGTTTGCATGTAAACAGAGTTTTAAAATCCACATATCAAAAATCTGGCTTTAAAAATAACCAATTTAGGGGGCTAAAATGCACCTGTTACAATGGAGTTTTTATTTCAATGCACATGTTGCGTTTCCGTCTAACCAGGAGAAAAAAATATCGACATTTAAAAATATCTGGCTATGTGGAAACAGCTATGTGTTGAATTAGCACTCCATATTTTACTCTATCAGAGAATCTGATCTCTCTCATCTTTCCATTGCTTCCCACAAGACAAAAAAACAAAGGCCTTTTCAGATTACTTCGACAAGAATGCCACAGCTCTTTTTTGTGACGGTATGCAGACGCAATGCAAAAGAAATGCAAAAGGAAATTCCCTGAGCCATGTCCTCACAATAAAAGTTTGATTTTTTTGTTGAATTTAACTTTCATGTAACTTTCATGTAATTGTAACTATGTTATACGTATGCACACACATCGCCTGTACTGGGGCTATTTCAGGACTCCGCAGACTGCTGAAAAGAAACTTTATGTTCAAAGGCGCCACACAGACTGGGTCTTTCATGTGAACAATAAGAATTGAATAGTGAGAACACTGGCAGCAACACCAATATATTGTGTAGCTCATTAAAATGAAGTACCGCATGTCTGGCGTTAGCCATAGTCTGTACGCAGGGCCACTGTAATCTTCAGCCAGGCCTGGAACAAAGTTATCTAAAAGCCCCCCCTTCACAATACATACAGTGTAATGGGGATCAAATTATGGGGCCCCTTTTTCCTTGGTGCCTGGACAATTGACCCCTTTGTCCCCACTGTTGGGTTCCCTGCTTGTATATTTCCCTGACTGGAATTGCATCAAGGATTTGAATGCTCCTCACTTTCTGTTTGATCCAGCTACCGTGCTATGTGTCACCATACTGCTATACACCAGACATTATGCGAGTAATTGGAAGTTTATGGCTTTCCATTTTCAGTAATGGTCTAGGACCCCAGTCAATATCACTCGTGTTAATGTACACAGCTTTAGCGCTACATTTATTGATCGAGGGCGTGTAGCAAATGGTAACCACTGAGCACATAAAAAGTTATAAATATGGATATGATGGGAATCGATGTGAAATCAGTCATAAAATGGGCATTTGCAATCATCCCTGTGGGCAGCTCAATTTGAATGAAAAATTAACAGAACTCAAAAACCCATGCTGTGTGTCAAATGAGGCACTAAATCCGCACTGTATTTTTGTTCGAGTTGGAGATGCAGTTCTTAAATAAATCATCACCGTGAAGTACACTTCTGCTTCAAGCCCTGAACTCATAACGGCAAGGCAAGGAGACAGTAAATCTCATGAGTCACTGTGAATAGTGACTATGTTAGAAGAAAACGCAGCAAAGAGAGAGTGCTTTTTCACTTGACGTAATGGTGCATGGTATCAGGCATTGGCAAACATGGGAGAAACCTTTTTCTATTTCAGTAATTTAACACAACTTAATGCACCTACTTTTAATTAGGCCTATTTTGTTTCATAATCCTTATTCAGATGCACACCAGACCAATACTGCAGAAACTCTATATCTTTTTTTCTTCCGTCATGCTCACAAAATACTAAAAGTGGTACGTTACCCAAGGTGCCAGGGTAAAATATCATATATCTGGCCCTGTAGTGGCCTACCAGTAGGGCACTGGGTTACTACGCTGGCATCCTGGGTTCAATTCCAGTCTGGGTCATTTGCTTATCCTTCCCCGTCTCCCTCTCCCCACTCATTTCCTGTCTCTCCTCCACTGTCCTGTCAAAAATAAAGGCAAAAAGCCCTATAAAGAATATTGTATTTCTGAACTCTCTTGGCTGCTACAATCCCCCTCCCCCACTCCACCCAGGTTATACCGTAACTGCACTCCGGCCAGCACTGGCAATCTGGCATACAGGCCATTTCCCAGTGGTCCGACAGCCCTCAGGGGTCATGCTGTTGGATTTTTTGCATTTTCTATCAGATTGACTCACAATTTAGAGGGTGCTGCACAAAAATGCCTTGTTTTTTTTGTCCTAGCCCAGTCTATGGGTGCCGCAAGGGGGTGGCTGGGGGGTTGGGGGGGTGTTACAGATTCTAAGGGCCCAAGCACTGACATCACTGACAGGGGCCCTAAAAGGAGGCCAAAATTAGAATCTTTCATGGGGCCCAACATTTCTGGCGCCGCCCCTGGTCCACACTGAGTAGGCTTCATTTGGAAGAGGGGTCTGTCACTGTAAAGTTTTACATGAGAGATAATTCAACTTCCTGCGCGTAGAGCAACCAAAGATTTGAACTACTCAGCGGTTATTTAAGGACGAGGACCAGAAATGAGTGGTTTGTGGTGGGCAAAGCTGTCCTTCTCGTACAGTGTACAGTCCTGGGACAGGCAGCAGACTGTTCGTCTCTCTCTGTAAACCCATAAAAGTGCTGTGGGACTTTTAGCGCATGCACATCAACATCAAGCTCAAGGTCAGCAGGCTATGTGCCAAATGGGGTTTTTAAGATGCATCGAACAATTGCAGTGCAATTAGATACGCATTATGGGACCTGAGTCTGCCGCAACACTCGGGCAAAATCCAATACTGCGGCCCTCCCTACTCATCCATCTGGGCGGATGACATCGTGAGATGTCCCACAAGAAAACCATCTTCACCAAGGGCAAATGTTTTTTCTTCCTCTTCCTTTTTATCAATACCTCTTAGACCTGCTCGACAAAAATAGGGTGATATGAATTTTATTAGATATGATGGAAAAGTAATTTGATGGACTGAGGTATAAAATAGTATGGTGTTTATCGCTTAATATAAATAGTATATTTATATAGTATAAATAGTTTAATAACACTTAAACATTATTGTTGCCACCTTTCCTAGTTTTACCTGACTGCCCCGGCTTTTAATGGCGAAAATGGTCTGCATGGACACTGAATAAAAACGGCTGTTGATAACAAGCAAACTGGGTCGATTGTACTCAAATTTTTCATTTTTTTGTTCAGACAGAGGTGGTAACCCTATTTAGCATTGGCCTGTTATTAAATGCCTCATATCATACATTATATATGATGTGATATGTCTGGTTACACATTGATGTGCTGAAACAACAACGATCATGTAACCTCTTATGTAACACCTTAGGTCAAGTGACCACCTGACTACAATACACACAATACCTGATATCCTTTTACAACGCCGCCATAGAGTAGTGCATTTCATACTATCTGTTTGCCATATCTGTCATGTGTGTAAACACTGGGCAGGATATTACTACCTGGGAAGTCCTTTGCACATGCTATTTAAAACACAAATCAATAGCCCTGTTTATAGTCTAACTTGGCTAGTTGGCAATGGGAAATTGCATTGCAAACAACAAAGTAGCTGATATACGTAGTTAGCAACTATGGTTTTGAGAAATGCACCCCTCTGCTTGGCCAAAACTGAGACAAAACTAGAACCTTTTGCCTCAGTAGCAGTTCCACCTCATCTTACAGGTCATTTTTGAATTCTCCTTTCTGGAGCAACGCCCTAAAACCGTCAACTGACCAATCAGAGAAATACTAACTATGCTAAGTTAGTCACGGCGAACTAGCCTGTCCATAGAGGTGAATGGGATTTGTAAAGCAGATAGCAGACAACTAACAAGTTTGGAGGCCCACGCGGAAAAATGCAGGGTGTGGATTCAAACATGTGAATGACCTTGCTGCCAGGTAAATGTAAAACGGCATTTGTTTATTCTCAGCTTTCCACAATACACAATTGTCCCAGCTGTCACTCGAATTTAAAGCAACATTAAACATAGCCTACACATTGTGTGTTATTATGTCACTGTGTTAATATGATGTGTGTCATAAAAAGTAACTTAACATGCAGTCATGAAGATGCAGACCCAAATAGATCCCTACTGGGCATAGGACGAGACGCCATAATAATTACTATAATTATGGTGGTTGTTGTTATTGTATAAGATATTCTGTATTTGCAAATATCATACAAAGGATGTAGCTTTCTGTTTAGCCTATCACGAAGCAAACAACCACTGCTTCATTTTGGAAAGTATTACCATCGCCATCAATGTTTGTTATTGTGAGATGCATTTTATGCAAAGAGTATGCATAATTCTTTTGTATTCAGTGCTTCACACATTGGACAACTTCAGGCCAGGATCAGAGGAGTTGCCTTCAGGAAGACCTCTGCATTATAATTCCACGTTATTCAGAGCGCTTACCGCAGCCTCCTCCTCACTAGAGGCACACCCCTGTGGCAGGTGACAATCCTGGGCAAACACTGGAAGTAATTACACACACAGGCTGCAGGTCATCAGAGGAAGTCATCAAAACATTACCAGCGTCTCCAAACCTTCAGCATCGCATAGACCAACATAAACGTGTCCATACTGCATGTCCATGGTCCGAGCTTCTCTGTTTTATAGGCTATACAAATGCAGTAGCCTACATTAAAAATGGACATGTGGCATTGACCACTACCTTGAACATTTGGGCCCACGTGTGTGCGTGTGTGTGTGTGTGTGTGTGTGTGTGTGTGTGTGTGTGTGTGTGTGTGTGTGTGTGTGTGTGTGTGTGTGTGTGTGTGTGTGTGTGTGTGTGTGTGTGTGTGTGTGTGTGTGTGTGTGTGTGTGTGTGTGTGTGTGTATGTGTGTGTTGACTGCTGGTCAATAACTGCAGTGTGTGTCTGTGGGCTCCATGGCGGAATGTTCAGTTCAGAATGTTCTGGAGCACACAGCAAGGCAAACAAAGCCAGCGATGCCCTGCCATAATGCAAACATGACACACGCTCACAAATACACACACACGCGCGCGCACGCACACACACACACACACACACACACACACACACACACACACACACACACACACACACACACACACACACACACACACACACACACACACACACACACACACACACACACACAGCCACTGTTACACTGCATACATCACACGCATACACACACCACTGCTGAATGACCACCAGGATGACCCATTATACACACACACACACACACACACACACACACACACACACACACACACACACACACACACACACACACACACACACACACACACACACACACACACACACACACACACACACACACACACACACACGTACACACACAGGGTGACAAGGATGCAGCAGTGTGGGGTGGAGCATGACGGTGACATTTCAAACAGTGACATTTTTCCAGGTCTGTGATTGCCAGCGTGTGTTATTAAAGAAACATTACCGACATGGCCATTTGCCCTGGCCTGTGTAGGGGAGTAATGAAATACATACAGCACATGGACCAGTGTCCTCTCGATATAGCCATAGCTCCCAAGCTGACCTACAAAGCACTATACTGGGTTTGTGGTTAGGATTTAAGGAACAGTCCACCATTTTTTAATCTTCACATACTGTATACGTATGTGAAGTATTTCCAAGCATTATTCATGAATGTGCATATCATTTTTGTCTATGTGTTTGCATTGCCTAGTTTAACAGTATAGCCACATTAAGCGTAGCAATGCAAGTCTATGGGAACAAACAACACATTCTTAAATGTACTTACAAACTACTTTAAAATAAATGGAAAATTCACCAAAGTGCAAAACAGCTATTTAATCCCATCCTGTGATCACTTGTGGTTTGATGCTAATGTTCCCATTTACTTCCAGTGATTATGCTAAGCTATGCTAATACTTCTGATCCAATAATTCAAGTAATGAAAACACTGAGAAGATAATGATACGCATATTCATGAATAATGCTTGGAAATACTGCAAATATGTGAAAATCAAAAATGGGTGAACTGTTCCTTTAAGGTTTAGGGGTTTGGGTTAGGGCTACAATAACATTGCTGGAAAAGATTGAGACTTTTAGAATGATAATGATTTTTTGTGTATTTTCTGTTTCATTTGACATAACGTCATCTGCCTCATCAGAAATTTGAATTTTGAACGTCCAATGAAGCTTGTCTTCTTCTATTGGTGTACGCACAGTGCAGATACAGTATGCGTGAGGTTAATAGGTCACCGAAACTCTCCACAAGACCTCTCTCCACAAGTGTGTTGTTACATTAAAATCCAATACACATGCTAGCTTATTTCAACAGAACACTGGAATTGTGTGTATGGCACACAGGACAAGTGATGAGTTACTGTATTCCATTGCAGTTACAGTTGAATAAAGTTATTGAAGTTATTACCTTGAAATAAACAACATTCACTGTGGATTTTCCCTGTTTCGCATGTTAGGGCTTTCCTCTCTAGTTGCATTGCCAGAACACACAGCATCATTGATGCTGCCATTCCAACATCAACACAAATAATTTTGTGAAATGAGCATGGCCCCTTGGAGCACAAGATCTGTGGCAGTTTCACAGATTTTGTAAGGTAAGGAAGAACCGCACACCGATGAGCTCCCTTTTTAATCCCTTTTTATTTCCATTTCGAGCTCGGGCTCATCGGTGTGTGGTTCTTCCTAACCCTACATGAACTTGACTGTTTGACCCTGCAACCGACTGAAAAGAAATTGGATGTGTGTGAGGTCTGACTCAGTTTCACGGATTTTTGCCTAAATATAAAAATGATGAAGAGAGAAAGGCAGAGATGGAGACAAGCAGAGAGACAGACAGTCACTGAAGAAGAGATAGAGAGAGAGAGTCACAGAGAAAGCAAGAGTGAGTGTGTGAAAGACAGAGAGAGAAGGGGGGAGAGAGAGAGAGTCAAAGAGGTCAAAGAGAGGTGGTTGGTCACCCTGTTCGTGGATAAAAGTTGGACTTGGAAACTGCTGACAGATGAATCCCCTGTGGAGACAGGACAGGCTTTCTCGCCATTCTTGAGTTCTCCGTGTGTGTGTGCGTGTGTGTGTGTGTGTGTGCGTGTGTGCGTGCGTGCGTGCGTGTGTGTGCGTGAGTGCATGTGTGTGTGTGAGTGTGTGCGTGCGCGTGTAGGCACATGTTTGTTTGT
>NC_085880.1:7582176-7642176 GCF_034702125.1 Engraulis encrasicolus | reverse complement strand
CTTTGAGTGGCATGTACACATGTGGCATGTGCTGTCTACTGTGTGGCATGTACACACTGTGCTGTGTGGCATGTACACATATAGGCCTGGTGATTGGTGGGCTAGACATTGGCATGCAGTCATGGGAAAGCGGTTAGAGTGTCAGACTTGTAGTTCACAGGTTGCAGGTTCACCTCCCGTCCCGCCAGATTGAAAGGGGAAGTAATTAACCAGTGCTCTACCCCATCTTCCTCAATTGTCCTCATCCTCAATTATTTGTTCAAGAACAATCTTGTATATCTGCTTGTCTGGTTCATTTTGATGTAGGAAGCACAGGTTTTAGCACTTCAGAAGCTTTGGCCCTTTGTTTTCTGAAAAATACAGCAGGGCTTGACACTGGCACCTGCCAACCGGCCAAATGCTGGTAAAACTTGGCCGTGGCTGGTAACTATTTCAGTGTCACTAGCCAATTTGGCAGGTAGTTTATTCAATGGTATGACATATCAGAATATTTATTGTATTTGTATTTAATTTCAAGAAAAAGCTCAGTTACTCAGTTTCTATTTGTTTGTTTTATTTCCATGTAGAAACCTTTGCACTCATCTTCTTGCTCTAAGCACCTCATCTTCTGAGGTTAGATATACTGTACTGCGTCATGAGGGGGGGGGGGGGGGGGGGGGGGATCAAATTTGTGGCTAGTAGAATAGCTGTGACTCGGGAAAACCACTGGCCACAGTGGCCGGTAAGCGAAAAAAAGTTAATGTCAAGCCCTGCCATACAGTATCATGGTAACGACAAAAAATGATAACAGAACTGTGGCTAGTAAAACATCTGAATGGCTAGCGACTAAAGGAAAATCACTAGCAACAGTGGCCAGGGAGAAAAACAAGCGTCAAGCATTGGTGGGCTGATACCTGCCTGGGCCCACCCACTTGTCAATCAGACCCACCCATCCATCCAATCAGAGGGCCATTTCAGTGTTCTGGCCAGAGACATGAACGGAGGGTTAAATCATCCTATTTGATATGCAAAGCAAAGCATCCTGCCATCACCATGAGCTGAAATGCCCATTTCAGAGTGCAATGGAACGCGTCCTTCCATGAAATTGTCCCCAACAGTCCCCCTGTGCCTACCTACTTATCAGTCAGATCAGATGGGCCCAACAGGGGGGTGGGGGGGCTTTTGCTTGATTGACCTTTTATGGACTGAATATGGATGGTAGAACATTTTGCTGAACGACCAGCTAAGTGTGCAGTGGAACATGTTTTTCCATAAAAACCATTCCCAAGGTTGCCGTTGACAAGACATCTGATTGGTATCGTTACATGTGTTTCCTGTGTATCCTCTGCACATGCAAGTCTAAACGATACGTTGGGGACTTTCTGAAGGTTTCACCAGATTGCCTATTCACCATTTTGTGTCCTTGACCCCTGTTCTTCATTTCAGAAACCACTAGCCACAGATCTATTCAATTTTCAGTGGGTCTAAAGGCGAGTTTTTAATGCATGTGCATTGTGCAGCACGTCATAGGCGTAGCAGTGGTCTGGGTGTGCAGGCATGGACCTATGCCCACCATCAGTCAGAGGCTGGTTCCCCTTGACTGACACGACAGGAATGGATGGCAAAACATTCTCTAGATCAGTGTTTCTCAAAGTGGGGCGGAAGCCCCCCTAGGGGGGCGCGGAGGGATTGGAGGGGGGGCGCGTGAAGTCAGAAGGTTTTTATTTTTTAACACTTTTCTGCTTTGCCATTAAGTCAACACATTCACTTTACAATCACAATATATTCATTCATTTATTCACCAATATTTAGAGAACATCATAGGCCATATATGTGCATATTAGGCTCAAATAAACTTTACGAAGGCCTATTTATTTGTATTTTCGTAACCATTGTGCTCGAGGTCGGCGCAGACAGACACCCTTCCTCTGAAGGGGGGAATGGCAGGAAAAGTTTGAGAAACACTGCGCTAGATGATCAGTGTGCAGTGGATCACGTCTTTCCATTAAAAAAAAAACCAGCCCCAAAGTGGCCATTGACCAGCCATCTGACTAGTCTAGTGCCCTTCATCCTGTGCACATGTCCAGTAGCCTATGTCCACGTTTTCTGTGTGTGCTCATGGCATTGGGGCCCCTGGTAAAACTGTTGCCAGATTGGGTGGTTTCCCGCCCAATTGTACTGAGGATACCCTTCTAGGGGTAAAAAAGCGTATGGGGGATTTGGGCAGGTTTTTCTGAAAATGTATAGCCATAGAAATCAATAGAATTTAGTTCAAATTGGACGGGATTTAGTGCTTCCAGGTGGGGTTTGACCATTTTTGTGGGCTGGAAAACATCATTCTTATCTGGCAACCCTGCCCTACAGTAAGCACCACTTCATGTCCTTGGTCAATCTGTGACCTCTTCTTACAGTAACGGATGTGAAGTGTGTTTGACATGTGGCTCAGTACACATATATTATACTGTATATACTGCATGCTAACATGATCACTGCATTAAGATTCTCCTCACAGCTCACACAAGCTGGTTTTAATCTTGTATTGGGGCACCTTAAGACCAAAATAAGTTCATGAGCACTAATCACTGATCTTGGCAAAAATCCCATAAGCCGAAATAGAAAGTCTCTCCTATTACACACCCCTGCCAAACTACTCAACAGACCGTCAACAATCTAGGTCACGCACTTAAACACATACACAGTTAGTCTGGATCAGTGTCCATGACACTGCTCAAAAAATTGTGACCAGCTTTATGTACAGTCACAACAGCAAAGCTACACAAGACATAGTGTTAATTTTTCATGGCAAAGGAACATCGAAATGTGGCAATGTAGACAAGGTTTACCAAATGGACTTGAATGCGAAATTCAAGGGTCGGGTCTAAAGCCACCTAACACAGGGTGGTTTTATGGCTTAGCTCCCCATAGTAAACCAAAGCCATATGGATCATCCACAACACTAGACTACCTGCATCCCATATCTAGGTCAGACATGCTACATGTTCACCAGGGGATTGGAAATCCCTTCTGATCTGTGTAAGTGGCGCTGCATGCTAAGCCATGGAGGTCTATCTAATCATCACAATAACAGATGACGTCTGACGAGTCTGTGATGCTAAAATTAAATAAGTTGTTATTCCATTACCCGCCGGCCAAGTTTCTGGACAAAGCTATGCAGCCAGGCAGGGCCATTGACAACCTTTACCAGGCCACAAAAACATTATTTCCAAGGGTCCCCCTCTCATGCAGTGCAATGAGGACCCAATTCTGGGTCCCCTCTCTCCCAGGGCCCATGATAACTGGCCCATTTGTGCCCCCCCTGTCGTCGGACCTGCCTCCAGGCCCCATGTCTATAGCACTAGACTGAGACTGGGGGACAGAGGACAGGAAGTAGTAGACTACAGATTTTCATAATCAAAGGAGTCAGTGGAGTATATCATCAAGATTGTTTACATTTAATTCAATTTAATTCAATATTTTCCGTAAATATCACTTGCTTCTGTTGAACCAACATCAACATAGCGACATTTATCCAGCTAGGGAGTGTTTATTTATTATTATATGATTTCGACTTTTTCATTGTTTACATTTGTTATTCTCATAGACTGTATACAATCTGTGTTTTATTAAAAGAGCCACTCTCTTTGAGAGTGATATTCTTGCCTTCCTAACGGTGCAGAGCCACACATGGATGCTGATGTGTAGGCAGATGGTGAAGAAAGCAAATTTACTTTACATTTATATATTTTATTTATTATGTATTATAGCTTCATTAGTCAGAACTCTAAGAGGAGAAGCAACAAGGTGAAAGATGAAGAGTTCAAAAAACCTACAACAGCAAGTAGGTCAGGGCAAGGTCAAGGTAAACTTTATTATCCCCCCAGGGGAAAACTCAAGTGGTCAACATTACACATCTCCTCAAGACATAGTATAAACATATGACGGACAATAGACAGTAGACATACCGCATTAAAAAAAATAGGTGATAAAAGATAAAAGGGGAGCTCAATCAATATGATGTAAAAGAAAACAAGTGACAAACCGCTAAATAAAGTGAATGGGTTGAGCATACTGCTGTGGTGGAGATGTATTGTACTTTTATAACATTTCTGAGGGTATTGTACAGTGTTTTTGGTAACACTTTCTATGAAGCCCATATCTATAGCGCATTATGAGCGCATTTATAACAAATTATAATGCACATTATAATTACTTACAACGCATTACGACTACACCGATGATGTTTCATGATGCTTTATGTTAACAGTAATGAATAACCATGAATCTAGCTTATAACACTTTATAAATCCAAGGGTATTATGAGTGCTCATGACTGGATATAAACTACAGGCGGCCTGATGGGGCTTACAGTACATTGTGATGCATTATAGATGTGCATTATACAGTGCATTATAGATGCATCCATATGAACTTCACTTTACTTAGAGCACACATTGACGACTTATGATCTCACATGAAACATTATAGCATCGTATGAGCCCTTATGACAGTTCATCATCCAGGTCTGTGCATAGAGGGGTATAGGTACTCATAACGTACTATAAGCCCCATCAGGCAGCCTGTTGTTTATAGCCAGTCATGAGCACTCATGCCACCCTTGGATTTATAAAGCATTATAAGATAGATTCATAGTTATTCATAACTGTTAATATAAAGCATCATGAACCATTATGAGTGTAGTCATAATACGTTGTAAGTAATTATAATGTGCGTTATAATTTGTTATAAATGCGCTTATAATGTTGGCTTTAAGTAAAGTGTTACTGTGTTTTTTGTTTGTTTGTTTGTTTGTTGATTGTGTTTTTTCCATCATGACTGCTGAGTGTAGATTAGGTCATTGCTGTCTGATTTTACGTCCTCAACACTCTCTAATCGCTATTCCTGGTCTGACTTGGCTTCACAAACAAGCAACATGACAGGAAAAGTGTAATTGTTTTTATTTAGGCTGTTGTTTTAAACAATTTAGCTAATCCAATCACGTACTGTACAGCCTACATTGCGCCTGGTTTTGACTCGGATAAATACCTTGACAATACAATGCACTGTCTCTTATTCTAAAATAATGACATTATGTCGAGAACAAGATTTTAATGTTTCACAGACCCTGGGCGGAGAGGATGAGTGAGATTTGGAAGCTTCAGACATTGTATTTTATTTTTATACTACATTTCATTAGAAAGATCAAAGAATATATCCTGGCAGTAATCTCTATGGATCCTGTATTTCAGTCAGACTTACGTGCTCATTTGTGTGGGCCCCCAAGGGCCAAAGACGGATTATATTCATTTTTAAGGCTCTCTTAATTTTATTGGGAGTTTCTCCCTGTGTCCTAGAGTGCTGAAAGGAATGTCCAATATTCTCCTCCTCATAGAAATATTGAAGAAAGAAAGTGAAAAAAGGACGTGTCCGGACTTTGTACAAACCCCAACTCCGATGAAGTTGGGACGTTTGGTAAACAGTGAATAAAATCAAAATGCTATCATTTTCAAAACACTCAATCTATTCATTAGATGGAGAATAGTGAAAAGACAACATATTAAGTGTTAAAACCGAGAAAAAATATTGTTTTGGGGGACATATGTACTCATTTCTAATTTGAGAAATCCAACACGTCTCAAAAGAGTTGGGACGGGGACAATAAATGGCAGCAAATGTCGAGGAAGACTAAAAACAAAACAAAGACAACACTTAACAGTTAAATACATTAACCGATGAGATGATTTTATATAAAAAACAGTGTTAATTCCTATCTTGGACATGATTTCACCAGCTTAAATGGTGGGTGTATTCCTTGTCATGTTTTGCAATGTTTTCCTTTCTGTAGTGCTTACAGTGTGACAGGTCTTGACCAAAAACCCACCATTTTATCACATGCTGGTCCTTATGATGGAGCCAAACTGTTAAAACATAGTAGAGAATGCAATTTGACCTTACTATGTGGCAGTAATCGAAGATCTCCCTTCAAAATATAATGCATGAGTGGCTTTTCATGCTGTTTAAAACCCATTTATACCATTCAGCACTGTATTTAACTCTACAGATGAGTGAGAACATCTTAACCAATGCACTACTGCATCCGCATGCCATCATGGAGGCTGACTTTTGAAGCTAGCACTAACACAAGTTGGATGGTCCATTTTCACTGTAGCACAGGATGTGCAATGCTCTATTATTGTCAAAAAGAATGGACTTCTACAACTTCTGCTGACTTCTGTAAGCAAAGGACAATTTCCCATGTCTTCTGGGTCTATTTCAAGTGAGCTCAGGTGCTTAGGAGAATGTTAAACCCCTGTGTCATTTTCATGCATTAAGCATTCTTAATATGGTCAATTTTCAATAGCTCTAGCACTCCAGGAATTAGAGTGAGACTACAGCCAATATATATTTCATGATGTCATGAACCTATACAATGATTTTATTAACAAAAATATGTCTTATATACACTCAATCGTGGTAAATCAAAGGGAATTCAAAAATGTATGTAATAACTATGGTAATTATTCCCTTTGCATCTTTAATTCTGAGTGACTCAGCCTCTCTGTGATGATCTTATACCTGGACACCTATATTGTCCGTCAGTACAATTCATTTTGAAATTTTCTTCTTTGTTGTTTTATCTTATTTGGATGTTTACTAAATTTCACTGATCCCCGTCCCAACTCTTTTGAGACGTGTTGGATTTATCAAATTAGAAATGAGTACATATGTCCCCCAAAACAATATTTTTTCTCGGTTTTAACACTTAATATGTTGTCTTTTCACTATTCTCCATCTAATGAATAGATTGAATGTTTTGAAAATGATAGCATTTTGATTTTATTCACTGTTTACTAAACGTCCCAACTTCATCGGAGTTGGGGTTAGTAAGTAGCATGACCTTTGTCTTGAATTATTCCTTGAAATGAACTAAATTAAAAGCTGCCCGTCTTTCTTTTCTTTCAATGTGTCTTTGTCAGTTTTTGTCTGGCTGCACACCTTTTTAATTTTCTTCCGTGAGGGAAATGACCTTGGAAAAGCATTAACATTGTAGAAAAGATTTCAATGGTCTTATTTCAAAAATCAAAGATCTGTTTAAAACATGGTAATTTGTGTTTCTTTGGTGTAAACACACCCCCTCCTTCCACCAAGTTTCGACTTCACTGATCAAGGTTTTAGTTCACGAGACTTGACTAACATGAATGTCACCATATCTACAGTACGTACAGTACATCTATAGGTCAGGAATGCAAAATAGCAGTACAATGTACTTAGCTATGTTCACACGGACACTGCTTCCCTGATAGGAGTAGATCTAGGCTGTACCAGTACTGTAGTAGCCTGATCCAAATTCAGTGTTTATACGGTATGACAGTTACTAAAAGGACATACGATGTTTGAACACCCAGGTACAGTATATAGCAGTGTTTCTCATCTGGAACAGTCTTGGGACCCACCATTTTCCACTCTCATTCGGTCGCGACCCAATTTTTTTAGCGATACTCGAATGACTGGTTGCACGCTACTATCTCGCATAAACACATTTTTTTTACTCCCGTCCCACCCCCGCGACCCACCCATGACCCCTCCAGTTGAGAAACACTGGTATATAGTGTGCCACTGCCAGAAGAGTACACATGACGAGGTTGAGATATACTGTAGCACCGCATTGAAGATACATACAAGTTAACCCCTTTGTCCACAGCCTTATAACATTATTTTCACCAAAACTGTACTGTCCAAGTCATAATTTGTTACCTCGGTAGAGTCATAGCAGTGTTGTTATGATGTAGTTAAATCTTTTCTGCAGTGAGTGAAAGGGCCTGACAGTGGGCCCATCTGTGCAAAGAGGCTACCTTGATGTTTCTTTGGTTGGCTGAGATGGCTGAGATGGGGAGCTGACAAGAAAGGGAAGCAAATAGAGATAGCTGGGAATGACCTCTCTCATTGCCATACATAGACCTCTCTGCGCTGGAAGATTGCCCAGTTTGGTAACTTTACTTCGATGAATCGAAAACCTCCCAGATGAGGTTAGCGAGTTAGGGGGAATAGAGCAACAATAGTGTTTTTGTGTGTGTGCGTGTGTGTGTGTGTGTGTGTGTGTGTGTGTGTGTGTGTGTGTGTGTGTGTGTGTGTGTGTGTGTGTGTGTGTGTGTGTGTGTGTGTGTGTGTGTGTGTGTGTGTGAGTGTGTGTGTGTGTTTGTGTGCGTGCGTGCGTGCGTGCACCTTTACTGACCGAGCTTCTCATCTCATGAGTGGCTTTTCCATCATTTAGTGTTTAGATTGAGTCTGAAGGACATGTACCCTTCCAGTCGCTTTTTCTTTTGCCCTCTTTCTCTCTTTTACTGACCCTTTTGCTCTCCCTCCCTCTCTCTCTCTCACTTTCTATATTTCTATCCCTCTCTCGCATATCTCCATCTGTCATTCTTCTTTTCTGTCTGTCTGTCTCTCTCTCTCTCTCTCTCTCTCTCTCTCTCTCTCTCTCTCTCTCTCTCTCTCTTTACTGACCCTCTTTCTCTCCCTCTCTCTCTCCTCCCTCTTTCTTTCTGTTTCTATCCCTCTCTCGCTTTCCATATCGCCATATCTCATTCTTTTTTTCTGTCTGCCCCACGCCCCCTTTCAGTCTGTCACTCTTCCTCTATCTCTCTCTCTATCTATCCATTCCACCTCCCTCCCCCCCTTTCTCTCCCTCTAGCTCTCCCTCTCTCCCTCCCTCCACCCCTCTCTCCTGCTGCCTCCCACTCACCCTCTGTCTGTTACACACACATATGGCTATTTTAAGCAGGTCGGCTTAAAAAACGTGGCCCTTTGGCATTAAATCTCTGTGATGCCCAGATAAAACGGATGAATGACAGCTGAGCTCTTTATCAGTACCAGGATAAAAAAAAGTGAAATAAATAAATAAATTGCTTCCAAGCGATCCGAATACTGATGGGGGACCGACTTGTGTCGCCTTGTCCAGAAAGCCTGGTTGTATTGGAGAGACGGCTTTAACAAGCCAACCCACCAGCAGGACCAAGGAGCAAGGGCATTTGGTCACATGGTTTCCTGAAGTTAATGAAGCATATAAACACATTTGCATTTCAGTAGCAAGCTTTTAGGAGGCGGAAAGGAAAGGAGTAGGCGATTCTTGGCCGTTAAATTAATAGCGCCTGCATTTCTGCTTCATCTTATTCGCTCAGATAAGGTTTGATCTGTCTTGTTTTATTTTGGCTTAAGAGGCTTACAAAAAAAAGTTTGTGCTCTTGATTCACTGTCTGTCTGTCTGACTGTCTGTCTGCCTGCCTGTCTGCCTGTCTGTCAGTCTGAGTGTCTCTCTGAGTGTCTGTCTGGCTGGCTGCCTGTCTGTCTTTCAGTCTCTCATACAAATCATCTTAATTTCATTCCTCTCATCATGAGAATCCTCCAGGTTATCTTGGCTCTGTCTGCACTCCTTCATCCTCCCCACGCCATCCCTCTGATGATACCTCTCCAGCTATACACCAGGAATGCCAGGATGCTGTTTCTGAGAAACATTTGAAATTAATAGCACACTAAAATAAAATGCTATAAAAAAAAACACAGCTGCGCTGGGCTTAATGCTTGACTGCTCATGAGTGTATATCGTGCCTCGTGGTAATTCTCTGGAAAGGACTAAGTATCAAAATGCATCAAAATTACTGCTCCTCCTGAGCATGTTATGCAATGACAGTATCAAAGAGTGGAGGGGTTGAGAGGGGTAGCGTTGACGGGCAGTTGGAGGGGATGGGTAAACTTGTTTTCAATGTTAAAAACAAAATGTTTATTTATGGAGAGAAAGCTTCTTAAGCATCCAGTGAAGTGTGTGCGTGTGTGTGTGTGTGTTTCTGTGTGTGTGTGTGTGTGTGTGTGTGTGTGTGTGTGTGTGTGTGTGTGTGTGTGTGTGTGTGTGTGTGTGTGTGTGTGTGTGTGTGTGGTGTGTGTGTGTGTGTGTGTGTGTGTGTGTGTGTGTGTGTGTGTGTGTGTGTGTGTGTGTGCGTGTGTGTGTGTGTGTGTGTGTGTGTGTGTGTAAACGCATGTCTGCAAGTCTTCCCAAAATGAATCACATCATATGATGCTCATCACCATGAAAATGGTCAAATGGTCATTCAGTTTCCCCCAGCCATTTTGGACATGCATCAGTGTCACGTCCTCTTCATATCCACGTTTCTGTGCCCTCGGTAATGTTCTGGCACTGGCTGAACCACAATGCTTACACACACAGCGCGCACACACACACACACACACACACGCACGCACACACACACACACACACACACACACACACACACACACACACACACACACACACACACACACACACACACACACACACACACACACACACACACACACACACACACAGTGTACGGAGTGGACGGTCCTTTAGACCTATATCTGCCACGTACACAAGCACACACACAAAACATTATTGCATTATCTGGCAAGCATAGAGCAATTTGGTAAGCATAGTCTAAAACTCTAACCATTCGGTTTGATTTCAGCTCGGCTAAAGCATATACTACATGGCTTTTAAAACTTCTGCTTCAGTCAGACCAAGCAAACAATTTGAATTTGTCATCGTCATTTTCGTGAGAAAAACAACCCCAACAGCCAGAAAGCAGGGAGCCTGGTGAGCCAAACGGCCTCATGTTCTCCTCAACATTGGGAGCTATTCATCATAAAATTGTCTTCGTAGTAGGTGATCACTCCTTCAGGTTCCGTCAATGGAGGCAAAGCAAAGATAGTGTGCATGGTAACCCATTAAGCTGCAGCATCTATGCATATATACCTTTAACAGAGAGAGAGAGAGAGTAATTTATTTGTCACATACAACCCTAGCTTAAGCTAGCATGCAGTGAAATGAGAGTTGGTAACTCCATATGTGCAGAAAAATATAAATTACATAAATTAATTATACATCATAAAATAAAAAAATAGTTTTCTTAATTGTCCATAGCTGTGTAGACTCAACGACATGGTGAAGTTCTCTCTGGAAAGTGAAAGTAGGCGCGTGGCACTGCACTGGCGTAGCTGTTGCTGTGAAAAAGTCAACTGGTCATAGGGAAGACCTGCACTCCCGTTGAGGCGTGATGATGAACAGTGTTGTTTTTTATTGTTTGACTGTTGTCTATCAGCTGTTTATGTTTCAAAAAGAGGCAAAGCAAAGTAGCTGAGTGTACTATATTGTACTACATGTGGATTTTTTTCTTCTAAACTGAGCGTTCCCTAAGGGTTATTCACGCCAGTATCAGACAGCCTCACCTCTACCTGCCCTTGAACAAGCTTGTCTTCAGTCTGACTTCAGACAGACAGCGCAGTCTCCAGATGGCCCTGGTCTCATGCCATTCCTCATGACGTCTTAGCTTTACCAACATGCCAAGCTCATAGACGTGGGAGTGATGTGATGGACCATTCATAAACAGGAAGCTCTCAGAATTTAACGTTTAAAGAGTTATTACTGTTATTATTGAGCACATATGGTCTCATTCGATTTTAGTGTTAAATTTGAGCTCTTTGAGTGTTGCAATTGCAAAGACATGCTATGTTCTAAAATAGTGTTAAATCCACACTCAAAGAGTTTAATTTTCCACTAAATGGAATGGGACCACATGGTCAGGGCGGCATTTCCCAAAAATATTTACACTAAGTAGTACTTAAGCCTAAGTGCACATGCAAATAAATTGCTTGTGCAAAGTGCATGCGTGAGGTATAATAGTGTATGTATAAACTTAAAGTGATGATGTGAGACCTATGCCTGATATATTGGCAAAGGGGCACCTCCTATTTAAGTAGGCCCACTACTTAGGCTTAAATACCGCTTAAGCGTTTTTGGGAACCATAACCCAGGTCAACAGAGAACCATGACAGCGCAGGTTCCCGCATCTAATCTCGAACCAGCTGGCGTGTTCAGGCCAAGACTCTTGAGTGTTTGGGAACCGGAACGTTGGTTCACGATGCGAACAGGTAAATACTAGCTATTTTCTCTGTGAACTATGACAACAATGTGGACTTCAGCAGCTTCATCAGGGTAACACATGACGTCCGGGTCACTTGTAGACAAGAACAGAGCCCGGTATGAACACGGGTGGGTCACAGGTCAGCAGTGGGGTTTCGAATGTACCTGGTGCCGGAACGTAGCCTCGCGAGCCATCCTACGTACTTCCGCCAAAGGATTGGCTCCACTACAGTAGTCTGGCCGTGCTTCTCTGTGGAGTGCCTGGAGCAGTAGAATTTTGATCGCAACGCCCTCCCCCCCCTCCCCTCCCCCCAGAAAACAGCCAATAATCGAATACGCCCCCCATGTGGGGCCGAAAGGGGGAGGATGCTCCTGACAATGACGTACACATCTGCGCCAGAGCCATTGGTCTGCGCTATGTTGTTGTTGAGTAACTGCCAGCGATTGGGTGAGAGGTGTCCAATAATTTCAAACCATAACTGAGTGCAAACTTCCTGCTTCCTACAATCACTTCAGAGCAAACAAATGCCAGACCATGAATACGAAATGAAATGGTAGTATTATGGGATGGTCAGGACCAGGCTAGCGGGAACGGGCCCCAGAACTGCTTTCCCTGTCCTGAAAACAATAATAGAGGAGGACTTTTTCCATCTTTAGCATCAGAGGCAGTATGGACACGAACAGGGTGTTGTCCTTTTGTCATTTTACAACAAGATGTGTCATTGTCATTGTGTTGAATATCAATGTGTAGAGGTTACGCAATATTGCTTCCAATGAAATTGAAAACAGCTTTATTCTCATCTGCCTTTGGTAATGGTCAGTTATCTCTCTGTAATACTTTCTAGGCTACTTTCTATAATGTATTTTTGTCTTCTCTGGTCTTGTTCTTCTCTCTTCAGCACATTGAATGACAGTTATGTATTATAATGTGCTATACAAATCCTATTGCTATTGCTACTGCTATTGCTAGTGTCCAGATACTTGCAGAGTGTCCTGTAATGTAATTGAATGGAACAACATTAACTGAGCCGCCGAGTGCATTAATCTGAGGAGAGGAAACCAGAATCAGATATTTAGATGGCAATTTAGTGAGAGACAGCGAGATAAAGTATGGATGGATGGAAGAGAGAGAGAGAGAGAGAGAGAGAGAGAGAGAGAGAGAGAGAGAGAGAGAGAGAGAGAGAGAGAGAGAGAGTTTCTGAAATAAATATTGTTATTGCTAATAATTACAATGGCAAGACATATTTTCCCGTCTTACGTACTGCTGTAATTGTTACATTAAATTTTCTTGTCATGCCAAGCCTATTTCAATTCCTTGTTAATTGGAGTTGGCCATGCACAACAGTCCTCCTCCCTGCCTTCTCACTACGGTACATACTCTGCTGCTGAAATTTATTGCACTGTCGAATGGACCTTGGAGACACTTTTGAATTAACAATGACTCTTGAAAGAAATAAAATAAAAAAAAACAACTCTTGATCAACCTTTATCGATTTTTTGCTTCCGTCATCGCCTCTGATCTATTGTCTGAGCAAACAATTTGCCTTTGTGCAATCACACAAGCATACACAGAGGGGCTCCTTAAAAACTAAAGTCTTGCTGTGCGATTGAGTCACTGGACTGAGAAGCAGGCTTTGGAAGATTAATAAAGCTCAGTAAAAGTAGCCACACTTTCCGCTGTGCTTCCATTGAACTTTTTGAGTTTTCCGCAATCTTCCTACAACACAATTCAGTACAAACTATTTTACGGCTGTCAAGATACTTGAAACTCAAATATGGAAAATTCCAAGGTATTTCGACATCTTGAGAAATAAGTAGGCAATATTTGTATAACATTCTAATCACATGCTGTCAAAGAGTCAGGGCCAGACGTCTCAAATGCTTTCATGAAGGTTGCATCACATCAAAAGAAGTTAACAAAAAGTAAAATAAATAAGGGCAGGAGGAGTATGCAGGTGGCTACTTTCTTCACAGCCTTCACGGCTGGGCCATTTCTTTCTCTGCTTTTCACACTTTACTATGACAGCAAAATCACAGCTACGACAGAAAGAGCTTGCTTGTAATGCATGAAGCACTTTTCAAGGCGCACTTTGTAGTGACCTCACTGGGCAATTTAAGTGTGTGTGGCGCCTACCAAGGCGGAATACAGTAGCCATTATGCACCGCAATACTCACACAACAATGAAAGATGGACCAAAAAGAATACATTTTAGGTAAAGGGATGCATTTTAAAGCCATGCTGTCTCTCACACACAAATAATAAATGACTAAGAAATATACAATACGGCCCTGCTGTGGATCAAACGGTAGGGCACTGCATTGATGCACCGGCGACCCAGGTTCGATTCCGGCCCGAGTCCTTTGCCAGCCCTTCCCCGTCTCTCTCTCCCCACTAACTCCCTGTCTGTCTCACTGTCCTGTCACGATTAAATGCCCAAAAAGCCCCCAAAAATATCTAACAAAATCTAAAATATATAATATGAAAAGTGAAAATTACATGTTGTCTCTAACACATTGCAAGGGATATTGATTTTGCAATGAAACCTGACAGAATGCACTTCATTGCCACTTTAACACAGACACTGTGATTCCATTTGCACTGAATATTTTAGTTTGAAAAAGAAAAAAACAAATGTGTTAGATGCAGTTGTGAGATTCTGCCGTTAAAGAGGCTACAGCATATACGTATGTACGGTAAGCCTATTCTTATAAGTGCGATTTTTTTGTCCTCATCCCTGCTGTTATGTTGCAAGCTACTATTCGAATGCCTAGTGAATTCATTTATTCTCGGTGAATCTCGGCATGCAGCCATACAGTGCATTTTCACCTACTTTACATATAATAACACCTCGGCTCCTATAGACCTATCCAAGAGATCCATCCCCACATTACCCCGATGCCATGTGAGAAACACTCACAGTCATTGTAATTCCCTGGGGTTCAGAGAGTGCCAATGTAGCCTACGCTATTCCCTCCAGTCTTCTCTCCCTCTGTCTCTTTATCTTTGCTTCTCTTTCCAACACTCTCTCTTTTTCTCTCTTTCATATTTCTCTGTCCTATTCTGTCTCTATCTCTCTCTCTCTCTCTCTTGCTCTCTCGCTCATTCACACACACACACACACACACATACACACACACACACACTCACACGCACATATGCATGCCTCTAAGGTATCACTCCTGGTAGGGAACGAATGCAAATCACAATCATTTCCAATCCATTCATGCTCCTCGCTGTTTGTTTGTGCAGTGACAGAAACCCTTCTCGGACTGACAGGTGTCTGAGGCGCCAGATCTGCATATATACATGAATCATAACAAGCGAAGAAGCATGACTCCAGTGACTGTAGGTCTACGTCATCGCAACCAAAGGGCTACAAGGCTTGAATGGAACATGGAACATGGAACATTCCTGGCAACAATTCCAAGCCGCAGCAGCCACAGCCAGGGCTGTGTCAAGGTATTTGGGGGGCCTAGGCAAAGAGGGTGTTGAAGCCCCTGTTTTCTCTTCAAACTATTCCCTCCAGAGGGATTTTGATAGCGTTATCGTTGCACTTTTTGAATTTAGGGAGGTTTTTCTTCACTCACAAAGTTGCCATTGCTGTCATTTTAATATTAATAACCAGTCATTACTAGGGGGCTCCCTTTCAGCTGGGGGCCCTAATCAATTAGCCCAGTTTGTGTTTCTGGTTGTGACAGACCTTGTCACAACAGATGGCAAGGTGGAAAGAAGGTAATCACAGAAAGGCAACTGTGTCAATCAATATTCCACACTGTGATTTGCACAACACGGCGACAGTGGTCTGCGCATTAAGGTGATATATGGAGCGTGTCTGCGGAACAGACATTGTTTGATGGCGTGCGGTAAGCAGACACAGTGATGTTTCTGTGAAATTACCACTTTGTGTGTTTTTTTTACATGCCTTTGTTTCTGTCAGTCTGGCCAATCAACCGTATAAAACAAATGTCCACCTACAAAAACGACAGCGGATTGTCCTCCCCTCCAAAACAGTCTGTCCCATTGGTCAGCAGACCAAAACGTCCATCTGTTTAGGCCGCTCTGTTAACAGCAGTTGGGTGGGTGGGGGCGAACTTCAGGGTTGCCAGATGAGGCTGATGATTTCCAGTCCAAAAATTGCTCAAAGCCCGCCTGGAAGCACTAAATTCCACCCAATTCTATTGATTTCTATGGTCAAAATTGGGCGTTTTTTTCCAGCTGATTGCCAATTTTTACCCGCAGACAGTCATCCTAAGCAGCCCAATTGGGCGGAAAACCGCCCAACCTGGCAACACTGGCGCACTTCTGGACTCCGCAGCGTACACAGCACACTCACAGTATGGCTGTCGGCTGTCTGGCGGTGGTGATGATAGATGCAGACTTTATCATATTACAGCAGAGGCACTCTCACAAGGTCATGGGAACGTTGCAGTGTGAATTAAGAGATGGGCCACTGCTGGTCAAGCCTCATTAGCCCTGGCTGCCGGACACCAGGGAATGTGACAGGGGTGGGACAAAGAGGCCCAGGGGGAGAGTTGGGCTCCAGACTTGGGTACCCATTACATTGTTTGTGTTGGGTGAGCAGGGCCCTTTCATATGACTTTGACCCGGGCCTGGCCAAAGATGTCCCTGACGGTCACCGTGGACTTCTGACTCCCTCACCCCCTCTCACACGATGGGCTATTTTCTAAAAATTTAATTATATGAATTAAATCAAACTAAATAGAGTACAGTACACAGGTTTATGCTGTACTGTACACATACGCCACAAATCACCTGCAGAGAGCCTCTAGCTGGCAGGGGAGTTTGCATGTAATCAATTCATGGATCTTCGTCCCCTGCGGTGAGCACATGTCCTGTGTAAAGCCCTGTGCAATCAAGGTCATCGCTTGTGGTCGTGCACATGCAGACGCAGCGAATTTGCTCGGCCGTGCAAAAACGTGCCCCGCGGCGTATTAGGTTTAAATCCAGCGACACACTACTAAGACATTAATAATTTTCCAAAGCACGTGCTTTATCTATCTCAAGGGGTAGCACCGCTGCTAACAGACCAGAACAGAGAGGCATGAGGTGTGTGGATTAGCTTTTGGAAACGTTGGGATCGATGCTGCATACTAATAGTATCCGGCGTCGGTGGATTTCCAAGTGGTAAGTATATTCAAAGGTGGCGCTCGACACAGAACCAAGTTTCGACGTGAGAAAAGATTGTTTGGAAAAAGTAGGGCAGATTTCTTTTGTAAACAGGCAACTTCTTCTCTGCAGACATGTTATATACCCTGTGTCATTTCGCCATGAAAGAGAAAGACCTTTGAATGAAAGCCACCTCAGAGCTGAACGCATGAAGTCCTTGAGTCGACAGTCGTTGCCTAAGCTTACTAACCTCCTCTAGACGAAGGATCACAGGCGTGACATATTATTTCCTTTGCATTTGTCTGTTTGAAGGTTAGTCTTCCTTGTTGCATTCTTTGCATTTGTAAAAGGAGTTGGGAGGGGATGGGGGGAAAAAAACCCTGACAGCAGCATAACACATTCAATAGAAAAGGCCACAGTGTCGTGAACGAAATAAAAGAAAGGGAGCCTGTGAGGGTCATCTCCTTGGAAACGGTGGCAGACAGCATCAAGCTCTGTCCCCTTTAAAAGGCCACTTACTACAGTGGAGCAGGCAATTACTGCATTGCGTCTCTCTCTCTCTCTCTCTCTCTCTCTCCCTCTCTCTCTCTCTCTCAGCCAAGAACCAAACACTTAAACAGGGATCAGCTCTAAGACTCCTCTCTTTGCTTGATATTGAACGCAAAATTATATAACTGAAAGCAGGACGGCAAGTTAATACTTTCACACAGAAAATACTAAATCTGTTGTGTCTTTGCAGCGGCATATTGTAGCCTAAGCACAAGAGCTCAATGTTTAAAAATAAAAAAAATAAAACATGTTCCACTGATGCAAAACATACACTTTAAATACAATTACCTAATTACTGTATGTCTATGCGAGTTAGGGTCAAAATTGAACAAGTTGATGTGTGCTGAGCTGAATTAGGCTAAACCATTTTCAGATATTTGATTCAATGTTGCTATTATGGGGCAACAGGGATGGTTGGAAATACATCATTATGGCAGACAACGGCTATGGATCTTGGTACTCAAAAGTAAATAAATCATTAAAAAATAGCTTAAACATCCACATTTCTACTTGAAAGGACAGGTTTGTGTATGCGTAGGTATTGTGTAATTTTTCAGAGATTTGATTCATTGTTGCCACTGTGGAGCAGCAGAGAAGTTTGGAAATACATAATTTCAGCAGCGAATGGACATGACTTTTTGTACTTAAAAGTCAATAAATAATTCAAAATCCACTTTAACATTCATATTTGTACTTGAATTGACATGTTTATGTGGGCTGGGGTAAAATAAAACAATTTCTGGTCATTGGATTCAATGTGACCACTGTGGGATGGGAGAGATTATTGGAAATGCATCATTTTGGCAGCCAACAGCTATGACTTTTTATACTTGTAAGTAAATAAATAAGTCAAATCCCACTCATACATCCACATATGCACTTGAATTGACAGATTAATGTGTACTGTGCTTAAATAAAAATGTACAGGCATGTGACTTACAGTAGCCACTGTGGGGCAACAGAAATGCTTGCAATATGTCATTTTTGCACCATACAGTGGTGACTTTTAATGGTTAAAATTCAATATTTTCCCCCAAAAACATTAAAACATTGATATTTTCAGTTATATTGATCCAGAAATGTGTGATCTACAGAAAAATATATATATTGTACCAACTTTTTATGCTTTGTCAAGACGGAGTCCAAAGATATCCTAAAAAGTACCATCGAAAGAAGCAAAGGAGCCATGTAGGGCTTGGTATGGCAAATTCCATTTTTTTCATGGAATGTCAGCATATGGCACATATTTTGATAGGGTCTATAGTGACAAACTTGTCTATAAAATTTTAGGCCTCTAGGTGCTTGTATGTTGCTGGGAGGCGGGGCCAAAGTTCAGAAATGTGGAATTTCAAGGGGGGCGCTATAGAGTCTGTGAACATAGAAGTTGTAATTTTTCTTCACTTTCCTGTTCTGTGTGATACATAGATCTAACATACCAAATTTCAGGCGTCTACCTCATTAGGTGTTGCCAGTAGGAGGGGCCAAAGATGAGAAAAACGTAGAAAAGTTTGAATTTCTAGGGGGCGCTACGGAGTCTGCAAATGTACTGGCTGCATTTTGACTTTACTCATATGTTAAGTGTGACCTATATAAGTGACATATCCAATCTTAAGTCTGTATGTACTTCTGTATTTCAAGGGGGTGTGGCCAAAGTTGTAAAAAATACAGAAAATACATGAAACTGTAGGGGGCGCTATGGGGTCTGTGACTGTGAACACTGTAATTTGACTTTACTTACTCATTCTTTGAGGCACAAAGATGTCACATGCCACATTTGATATGTCCAGGTTGTTGTATGTTGCCAGTAGGTGGTGCTAAAAATGACAAAAAAATGCATTTCTAGGGGGCGCTATTGAGTTAAACAATGAGTAATCAGCAATAAGACTCCTATCCCATGTTTTGCGTGAAATAATGATGTTGCATACCAAATTTTGTCCTCTTATGATGAAAGGACGTTAGAAAGGCAAACCCTAACCCTAAGATTCACAAAATCCATAGGCCGAATAGCCTGTGGTACAATGAGCCCAGTTATTGAAAGTTTATATGAGTATGTGTTGCTGTCAGGGATTATACAAATTGCTCTTAAGAGTATGTCACCTCTGGCTGCTTGATTAATGTCAGGGAATGGAGATTTGCATGTTGTTTAAATGCATAACTAGGGAGTTCTACAGAGCCTTGACTGTGTAAATTGTAGATTACACACGTTCTGGTTACAGTGTAAGCACATGTCACCATGTCATAGCATGTAGATTATCAAACCACATTCCATCAGTGTGTAATGTAGCTGGAAATGCTATGTATTGATATGTCAAATGAAGAGTTCAGATGCAAAACCCCATTTCTAAAGACCTGCACTTCTATATTTTTAGAGAACCCTATTGTTGGTTTGGTTTAAATCCATGTACTTGATAATACATGTAAATATTTAAATTACATAAATAACATAAAACATACAATTGTGATAGTTTTGTTTTAAATAAAAATGAATTACGAAATGTTTCTGAAAAGGCAATTAGGGGGTTTTGCATCTGAACTCTTCAAATGCAGTGCACAAAAGGCAGCATGGATTAATTTTACATTGTTGTATTTCCATTTTGAGTTCACAACACCAGTACCTAAGACTCCATAAGTCAGTGTTAGCCTTGTATCGTATTGTATTGCCCTTGTGAATATCTTTAACCTTGACCAAGGTGCACAATGTCAGAGATCACAACATAAAAAAGACCATTATAGTTTAGTGCATCAACACGAACATGTTTCATTAATTCCAAAAAACGTGACATTATTTAATTGCAATATAATGACATACACTTCTGATTGATTTGGACAAATAATGGTAAATACAAAATGTAGAATAGATTCGATTAACTTTAATAATGCAGAAGGAAATAATGGTGTACAGCAGCAAACACAAGTTATAATATTGCAAGAGAAAAAGCTCCCATCCACAATACTGTACAGTACACAGTAAACCGACAACACAAAAGTGTTAAGATCAAATAACTTGGGGGTAGACCTCATGGTCATCCCAGTGTCCTTAAATTTCTCCAATGTTGCAGTGCATAGAGTATTCCTTCAATAATAGTCCAACATGGAGGAAAAGGTGTTCTACTGGAGTTGTTACTTGTGTATCTCTCTCTCACACACACACACACACACACACACACACACACACACACACACACACACACACACACACACACACACACGTTTTGGAATCTTCAGTCAAAGAACATCAACAGTGCTGACTCTACAACAGGTGGGTATACTAAGAAGCTGGCACAGTAGTAAACCAGGTTTGGTTAACCTTGAGGCAGAGGTAAATCATTTAATAGAAGAGACTGGAATCCTAATTTTCTTAACTAAATGACGCTTGCAGGTAGACTGAAGATATTGAATCACACATTCATGATACTGAAGCGCTATGCAAGGGCGCAGTATCGTGGTGTGTCCTTTCAAAGTTCTGTTACCCTTCAGTCAAGAAAACAACCACATGATATTGTGATAGTGCTCCCAGGCTTCAAATCATCATTATTATTTTGAAACGTTATTATTAACCTTTTGCACCCTTTTCTACGAATGAACTATCATGGTTTTTATTTTTATTGTATAATGTTGGTAAAGGTAAAAAAAATGAATTAAGTAAATATCACAATGCATTGCAAGAATACATGTATCGCAATGCATCGAGATCGTATGGCATTGTGGCATGTGTATCGTGATGCGCATTGAATCGTGATGCATAAGTTTTGGGGGGGGGGAGTGGAAGATGAATGACATTGTCCAGGGTCCAGCCAAGGCTGTCAGCAGCTGAATAGGCTTTGGGCCAAGCAATCCACGGTGCAGCTCTTTGTTGCGGTCACATTGGTTCTTTAGTTACACCTGAAAAAAAAAAACATGTAACATGGCATGAGTATACACATGAACAGTTCAAAACCAAAATCAATGTTACAGGGTTTTAAATGGCATTGTCATTCAGTGTAACGGATACCTTCTGCTGACTGTAACGGTAAAAAAACATGATTTTTAAATTGTTTCAAGTGAATGCATGACAGCCGAGGCTTTCATGAATTCACTGGGAAAAAAAATAAAATAAAAGAGTCATGTTTTTTTACCGTTACACTCAGCAGAAGGTATCCGTTACACTGAATGACAATGCCATTTTAAACGTCTTTGACCCTACAGTACAAATACACCGAAAGCAACAAAAGCACCCAATGTAATAGACTTCATATAGAAAAGCACGAGTAGTCAAGGTCATCCTGCATAGTCACCACTTTGGGCTTCAGCGACCTGCCAGTCAACGCTCCAATTCATCATGAGAGGCACACATGATACCACTGAGCTTAAGGTCCAGACCAATAACTCAGTGCCACAAAAACTATGTATATGAGGCTTCAGAAGTAAGGTTAACAAACATTATACGGCCATCCCTCTAAACTTTCAAGAAGCTTGTGAAGACTCATCGCTTCCAAGAGAGCTTCCCTGCATAACAAAGCTAACCTCTACTCAGTTTTGTCCTGCTTCACACTCAATAGGTCAGTTAGTTTATTGCCACACCTTGTTTTGTCATGCTTCACTTGTATACACTTCAAGATTCTCATCACTGATGAATCCCTTGACCCCCCTCCCTGTCCTCCTCGGATGCCAACCTCCTCACTCCCATCCTCAAGTACTGCACCCAGGGGAAAGAGACTTCGCCACCAGTACCAACCACCCTCTGGAACTACTGTACCTCCACCTGCCCATCCGATAGTCTGACTCACTGCCATCATTCAAACACATACTCAAGACCCACCTTTTCCAAACCATGTATAACACCAGAGGCGTCCAGTGCCACTAATCACCATCATCTCCTCCCTCCAGATCTGTTGTTGCCCTTTGTTTGTCTGTTTTTGTACTGCCGTTTCTTCCTACCTCTGTCCAGCCATTCCTTATACTGTGTGTTTGTACTGTCTATATTTTTTTTCACTTGTAAAGCATCTTTGACCATCAAGAAAAGCCATATAAAACCCAATTATTATGATTAAATTGGATGGGTGAAATTGAAGAGAAGTGAAGAGTGAAATGAATAGAGAGGAAGTGACTGAGACGCTTACCTGTAATGTGGCTGTTCATCGTCGTGCTGTAGCTGAGCTGTACGTTTAGCATGGCCCATTCAGCAGGAACTGCATTGACAGTGTGGTAGAAGAAGAGAAGATGAGTTGAGAAACATGGATTAGACTACGTTCTACAGTAATCCACCTTCTTGGATCATAATAAATCATAACAAACACTACTTGGTTGTCCATGTGATGGCCACTAAGAACATCACAGGCAGGACAAAGGAGCACAAGTAAAAATCAGAATATGCTATTGGGAGCCATTACAGTGTGTGAATACATTTTTGATGCTACGTACTGTAGACAGTAAAAGTAGCTGGGACGATGAACGACTGAGTGTTCAATCACCTCCTAACCACCTGTAACTATGTGTATGTGTGTGTGTTTTGAGGGAGGGAGGGAAGAAGGCAGAGAGAGAGACAGAGAGACAGAGAGACAGAGACAGAGTATGCATCATTCCAATCATACATCCATGTACTTGTCAAGTGGAGATTTGTGATGGGTTAGCTGAAAGCCTGAAAGTAAGACAGCCGTTTGCCACTTATCTTAAACATATCAGTCATTACGTTTGGAAATGTGTTTCATTATGATATAATCACAAAGCCCATACCATGACACACCACATTAATGACAGCTGAACTTGACCTACTTAATTGACACAGTCATCTAATGCTCATTTGTGGTTTGGCCATGCATGAAAGTGTAGAGACACCATATAAATACTTAATAGTTGAAAGACTCTAATTCGAACCTCTGAGCCCAAGACCAACACCCCAACCATTAGGGATATGAATAAAATTGTCATGGCAGTGCATTGCATCAATTGACTTATGAATGCAAAAAGTATCAGGCAAGTATGCAGGCAATGTATTGCAATAACACAAGTATCGTAATGCATTGTGATAGTATTGAATCATGGCATGTGTACCATGACGCTCATTGAATCATGAACTCCTTGCCAATACTGTCATACCATACAAGAACACACTAACTGCATATCTGGTCGAAATTGGGCATAGATCAGAAATCCAGACCAATTTTTTGACACAATTTGTCAGACTTACAACTTTTTGGAAATCAGGCGGATTTTTTCTCAATCGGAGGTCAATCTTAGGTCACATATCGTGTAGCATAGTGGCATAGTCTTAACCTTTTTTTTCTTAAAAGCACCCCCTTACCTGTGCCCAAGGCAATGAAACCACTCACCCCCAACCCAAACTTCTAGACATGTATGCACTAAAAATGATTTAAGTGATGAATTACAATGATTCTTGCTTGAGACATTATCAATAAAAACCTAATGACTTTCCATGGGGACCAAAACATGTTTTACATTTGTAATCTGGTTTAGATTTGGCCTAATTATAATGTTTCCATGCAGAATTTTGGTCACAACACAAAACAATCAGCACACCCCCTGAAATCTTTGGCGCACCTCAGGTTAAGAACTGCTGGTGTAGCATACATGGGGTAACAACAAGCAATTTCACCTCAGTACAGGACGGTACAGTGTGAATAGGAGCTGAATAGCTGCTATTGAAAATATCTAGTATATCTAGAATATCTAGGCATACATCAGTGTATGCCTAGTGTATGCCAATTCCCCTTCACCTCATCATAAGTCGGCCAATGCCCTTCTAAGCATTACAAAACAAAATAGACTAATGTCCCACAATGGCAACTAAGCCATGACCCATTAGCCAGGCTGTGCCCTCCAAGTGACGAGACACTTTCAGCGTTGCAGCTAGTCAGGTCAAGAGCAATGCAAGTACTTGTCTGAGTTCCAGCAAATACAGGAACTCCTCCCAGAGGTCAGTCATGCCGTTTGGGAAACGTTAATTGTTATGCTCTTGGTCAGACCAAGTCTCGAAGAGATTTGAACGTTGATGATAATAAGGCTACTGACCCATCTCAGCTGTCTCTTTTCCCTAACACCCTCTGGGGGGGCTTTAGTGCCCCATTGAGACACACTACCCTAAACAGACACCTATGGTCAATGTTGATTTTCTTTTGAAGAGACAAACTGGACATTAGTGAGGGAATTCACTTTTGCACCACCGTAGTTACACAAAAATGGAAAATATGTCAATAAGCTATATTTGAAACTTTTTTCAGTTGTATGCAAGGAGGTCTACTTACTGTATCATTAGTTGTATGCCTTGCATATTAAAATCATTCCATGCAAATTTTGGAAATTGCTTCTGTATTTGTGTTCAAAATGTTACTTTTCAAAGGGGTGTACTATAATTTGTATGCATTGTATGTAGCCTACTGTTTGGACAGTGAAAGTAAAACAAACCTTTCAATGTAATTTTCCATGGTGAGGCCGCACACCGTGACTGTCAGCATGTTCCATCCTCCTCTCCTTAGCATCGTCCTCCATTACAATCTGTGTTGAGCTGCTGTAAATGTATTGAGAATTGTTACAATCAGACAATTGCAATTTACTTTTCACATGGAGATTTACTATGAGTTAGATGAAACCACTTTTGCCACTTGTGATAGCGCTCAGACAGTCATTGTGATGTAATCACAGAGCATTCACATTCATACTAATAAGGATATACGGAACCTTTATATTATTTCATGCCTTCATCTTTAAGTAAGTTACTGTGCAGTTAATTAACTGTAGGCTATTGTTCTGCAGAAAGTTGGGGTTAGGGGCATTGCTCAATTGAAGTTCGGTCACAGCAGAAAGTGTAGGGAGACCACACAAATTCTTTCCCCAACACCCCAACAATTTGGGCATGGTTAACTCAGTAGGCCTACAGTACATGTGACAGTAACGTCAAGCAGTAGCTACTGACAGAACCTGCCCAAACTCAAAATACCCTAATGTCAACGGTTCAATCACTTTTATACCCAGTAAAGGGTGGATTGAGACTTGAGTCATCTTCCAATGCAAAGTATGACTCATCATACATTGCAAACTCACAGTGTATGAATTAAGTAGTGACTTAATTCGTACACTGTGAGTTAGTGTACATCTTGTGTAACATACCATCACGTCCCATGCACTCCGTTGAAATACTTTCTTTTCCCCTGCGACACCTGGAAACATAAATGAAAACAATTTGAAGAGAAGAATGCACAGTGGATCAGTGTTTTTATAGTACACAAGAATGGTGCAATCAAAACACTACTGTTATATAACTTAAATGGCTTCCTTGGCTTTTACTGGATTATCTGAGGAGTATTCGTTCATTGCGAGTACATTAATTACCATTCTTTTATGGCAGGGGTGGGGAACCTTTTTCATTCAAGGTGCCACTTCAAAAGTCCTGCTAGGGCCATATTATGAACACAAACCAGGATTTCCCTCTGCACTTTAGGACTATATTGAAGCAGTCACCATTAAAACAGACCCCACCTTCTCTAGGTTCCCTAAATATAACTTAGCTGTATTGCAAATGTGTTTTCTAAAATTGCTTTACAATGTCATATTTCATGTGAAGCTGCATAACATTAAAACTATGGGGGGGGGGGGGGGGGGGCAGATAAAACTGCCTCAAGAGCCGCAAACGGCCCTCGAGACATAGGTTCCCCATCCCCACCCCTGTTTCATGGGCTTTAGCTGTGGGTGTACCCTCCCGGATCGGCTACTAAAAAGCCCTTGCAAGCAAGCCCAAACAGCCACCTTAACAGTTTCGTCAGAACGACGCTAAACGAGGATGGGATGACTAATCGTTCCCTGGCTGTTTAGATATTGAATCAATACATTTCACTCAAAAATAGAAGCTCAAATATTGTAGTTCCAGCGCTCAAATGTGATTTGACGAAGGCTAACCTAGCCTGCCCATCTTGACAACAAGCTTGACGAACGGCATATGAAAAACAAAGTTTGACACGACCCAGCTGTCAAGAATGCCAATGCATGTTACAAAAATATTGATAGTTTGATCCTATTAACGGCATCAATGTAGGCTTACTTACCAATAAGGACAAGGAGATTTTCACCGTGGAAGCAAATTGTCAACAACTTGGCTGTCAACTGCTACAGGCATCCGCAAGGAAATGACATCATTGCAAGCGCAATCATTTCCAAACTTCATTTATTTATTTTTTAATCCAAAAAAACAATCACGTTCTTAAAAATAGCAGTAGGTTAAATACTCAAAAAATGCGACATTATGGGCAACTATTCGATTAATCCAGCACATTTTTTTCAAATTTCATAGGCGCACGCAAGCCCTCTTCAGGAAATGACATCATTTCTATTACAGTAGGAAGCAAATGTTTAGTTTTTAATTCATCCTGAAACTAATCCGATACGGTCCGAAGAACAAACATCGGGGAAATAAATATGCCTATTAAAAAGGTATGCAATATATGCCGCATCTACTGTATAAAACTTTATTCGGATAAAATATTATTTGCATAGAATATTAATCAAATTGTCCATAAAGTTCGATATTAAATCGTGGCTTTTTAGGATAGGGCTTCGATGGAAATGCTGTTGTAGTGAGAAAGCAGGTAGCCAAAATAAATGTTTATTTCTGTTATAAATGCGTGCCGTGTCCTTTCATGGACCAGAACAGCCTTGCTGCGCATGTGGATAAGAAAGCTTTTCGTTGTGCAGCTTGCAGCATGAAACTGCCTTCGCATCGGATACAGACGCAAATGGGCTGCCTTTCACTCGAACGCCGACGCCACGGGTCCTGACAAAGCGTCTGTATTCGAGGTAATGGGGGTGAGAACGTGTTGCCAAAACATACCAAGGCGGAACGGAACGGTCGCAGGACGGACACGGTCTTTCTGCTTAGTTTTGGCCGGCGTGCTTTTCTCTGCCTTGCACACTGACAGCGTCGGCGTGCGCGGCCAGTCCTGTTCAAAACCCTCCCCACAGCTAAAGCTAGCGTGCTACTTTGCCATTCATTTGAATGAGACACCGCCGGTTGCCGGCGTGAAAAATACGCTCGAGTTCTATTTTCCAAATGCGGCGCGGAGCCGGCTCCCGCGCCGCTGACGCCCGACTACCGCCGGTTGGTGTGTAAGGACAGATAGGTTTCAATGTATTTTCACAGACGCCGGTAAAAAACGCGGCCGTTCCGCGACGCTTTACCGCCTTGGTGTGTAAAGGGGGATTCATACTTGTCGTGACTGGCGCTACCCTCCTTCATACTTCACTCGCGACCTCACTCGCGACCTCACTCGCGCCGTCACGTGACCCAAAATGACGTCACACGCCGTGGCGCGAGCTGCCGTGGCGCGACGTCGTGCACCCCACATTTTTTGTAACTTGTCGTGCGCCACCAGCGACCATGCAGGTAGGCAGACAAAGCAAGAGTTGCGAGGAGAGGCTACAACTACTGTAGGCTACTACAGAATGGATCCTGCATCATTTTGAGGATAATAAAATGTCCTAGAGAGTTATTTTATCTTCTCTCTTAAATGTTGTTCAGTGAAACAATTGTTTACTTTGTTCAGAAGCACTTCGGCGATCTATTTATAAATTCTGCCGCCAGAACAATGCTCTCACATGGTCTTGGAATGATCTGGCAATGTAGGCTACAACAAAAAATATATGTTTAAATGTGGTAAGTCACAAGTCAGACGTTCAGTAGCCCTACAGCAGCCGTGTTTGGCTTTCTATTTTATACATCAGTAGAACTCACGCTGCGAGTTGCGAAAAATACTGCCGTTTCTCTCATGAACAGCAGAGGGCACTTCCGACAATGCGAGCAAGGCGCTTTTGAAGTATGAATAGTCTGTCGCAAGTGATGACGTCATTAATGGTTCTCGCGCCACTCGCGACAAAGTGCGCACGTGAAGTATGCAGAGCCGTTTAAGACCCCTTACACTCTGACCCAAAACTTATCTGTGTTCATATCAGGTTTTACTGCAAATGACTTTACCCAGGTGAGCCTGAAGATGTCTACTCTGTCATGCTGGTTTGCCTGATTTTTTTGGTTCATAATTAGCTATCCACTTAAGTGCTAATATTTTTTGGCATAACCATGCTGGTTGGTTTGAGGTTGGTGTGGAAAATGGGCATGTAACACACCTTAAGTTTTCTCATCGGATGCCTCTTTTCTTATACATTTGTATAAGACTGCAGGTAAAGCAGTCAAAAAAGGAAATCAATCATATATTTTGTTGGAACAAGCACACGGTGGTCTGTGTTTCTGCAGCGATGTGTGACATTCACTCTCACATTTTTTCACAGTTTTCTCCAGGTTCCACAATCCTGTGCTAAATACAAGTCAGCTGTGGGGAAATGTGTAGCAGTGGTGCCCCGTTACACAGAAACTGATAGTCTGAGCCAACTCAGCGAGGAGACAGAGAAGGTGTCACCACCACAAACGATCCAGACAAAACAAAGAGGGTTTCTGTCAGGGCATGCCCGTGGCTTGCCCCAATCACCACTGCTCATCTGTGTCCACTCAGTCTCATCTACTATCAGAGGTGTCAATCACTAGCCTGTATTTTTACCATCCCCACATAATAATACGTATGAACGAACATCCGGGTACTTCGCTCGTGAATGTGTGTTACGCCCCTTTTTGGGGGTAAACAAACCGAATGTCTCATTAACTTACATGCTACATCGGCTAGCCTAAATGAACACAGTCCATGCTTCAGCCACGGCTGTTTGGCTATATTATTTGAATAGCCAACAACTCATTATGTTTTCGACATGTTGAGCGTGAACAGCGCTAGTCTACAGGGCCTTGACTTTAGTTTACACTTTCCCAACACCACCAATTGACTTGCATTGGCTTTACCCCCAATGTTTTCCCCAAAAAAGGGGTGTAACACATCACACCGTTCATGCGTATACTAATTTCATAGTATGAGGGCATAATGAAACCAGGCTATCTAATCACAGCTTCAGAACATGCAGCTACAGGTACTCTATACAGTACAGTACATTGAGTGTGCAGCAACAATGTTCTTTTCTGATTGTAATGCATCCACATCACCTTTATTGGGAAAGTTTGTTTGAGTCATGAGTAGAAAGGAAAAACAATCTGGTGCCACACGGATGTCTATTTTTGTTGTTTATTTTATCAGTGCATTCAGACTTACGCAACATGCATCTTCATCAGAGTCCTCAGAATCCTTAGTTTGAGCTATTTTTGTCACCAGTCAAATGAATGAATGAATGAATGGCAGAACCGTGACTTTATCTCAAAGATCTTGAGTGACACTTCTGGTTGTTACCATGAAGCCAATTCCTAGGGAAAACAACCAGTGTAATTTCCTCAGAAATCGCAATAGAGGCGAAAGAGGGTGGAAAAAGTTATATCAAGCACATACGGCTGTCTTATTAAACAGATATCGAAATGATCAAAGGATTTCATCAAAGATACAGTATCCGACACAGGAAGTATCATGAAACAAGCAGTCGTAGCCCCGATCATATCATGCACCCTGCACATGCAGCTAAATGTAGGCCTGTGATGATGTGGCGGAGGTAAAAGAGGGAATGTGTTATTAGCTATGACGCAGGTGTCATCCGGGTGAAAAAATAACACCTAGCACCCCCCGACAACATCCATATCACACACACACAAACACATACGTATATCCAGAGTATTTTTTTTCATCTCTAGCTTTGCCTCACTTTCATTCTGTGAGGTTGAAAAAGCGTGAAATCCAAAGCATGCCATATTTTTAAATACATAATTACATAACCAATAACAAATTATTTAGGCAGTTATACTTAGGTAAACCTAATTGTACTTGATTTGTATTTTACCCTGCATTGCTTCTGCGTGTGTGTGTGCGTGTGTGTGTGTGTGTGTGTGTGTGTGTGTGTGTGTGTGTGTGTGTGTGTGTGTGTGTGTGCGTGCGTGCGTGCGTGCGTGCGTGCGTGCGTGTGTGTGTGTGCATGCGTGCGCGGCAGTGCATATTTATGCATGTACGTATGCGTGTGCTTCTTACGTAAGCATGCATTTGGCATGCATTTTTTGTAACATCGCATCCTACTTTTGATGGGTCTCTTGACATCTTTCTCTCTCTCCCTCTCTCTTTCCCTCTCTTTCCCTCTCTCTTTCCCTCTCTTTCCCTCCCTTGACTCCCACATCAAAGTCTCACCCTGCTGTCTGGCTGGTGTGAAGGAGCACTGGGGTGTATCACAGGCTCCATTATCCCTGTGTGTGTGTGTGTGTGTGTGTGTGTGTGTGTGTGTGTGTGTGTGTGTGTGTGTGTGTGTGTGTGTGTGTGTGTGTGTGTGTGTGTGTGTGTGTGTGTGTGTGTGTGTGTGTGTGTGTTTGTTGTTGGGTGTTTGTGTGTATGTTTGTGTGTGTGAGTATGTGTGTCTCCATTATCCCAGCCGTGTCTAATGAGGTCGGGAGAGCTTCAAACAAGCCGTGACTCAGATGTTCTCCTGCAAGAACATCAGCAGTTTGTTTCGGCTTGTGTCGTTATAGTCTCTTTTGCTTTTAAGAAAGACACACAGACACAGACACACGGACACATAGACACAGACACACAAACACAGACAGAGACACAGACACACAAACTCAGGCACAGACAAACACACAGACGGACGCAGACAGGCACGCACACACACACACACACACACACACACACACACACACACACACACACACACACACACACACACACACACACACACACACACACACACACACACACACACACACACACACACCATTTTATTCCTATACCATGCTGTCAAGTCAGAAAAGGATCCTTAAATCAAACCAATAAATACCAGAGGAGCAGTGAGGTTCCAAGTGCTTCTTTTCTTGCCATTTCAGTCATGAAGTTCCTGGTTAGTATACAAAACCACAGAGACCCTATCAACTTTTGTTGCTGCTGTTCTTGTGTTAATGAGATTAGAGCATAGTTTGTTGATGACAAGGAAGAAACTAATAGCATTTGTTCTTGTGTTAATGACATTGAACATATTTTTGTTAATGACGTGGGGAAAAAAAGCCGGTGTAAGGGGTAGGTACCAGATGCTGTGTCCAGATGGACTGGGTGTGATCAGGCATGAGAATAGTGGTGCTAAAGAGAACCAAGGACAAAGCAATAGAAAGGTTTCCCATTTACAAATATTCACGCTGTGAGGAGGGGCAAGATGCTAGCAGCCAACCACGTGAGTGCATTTTTAAAATGACAGCAGTTTCCAAACTATCAGAGGTCACAGAAGGACCCCTAGCTGCGCACGCAGATAGGAATGTTTGTGAACGAGAAACCCATGCAGGTGGTGTTAGCCTGGGTATTCTGCAAGTCTCCTCGATACTTTAGTCTGTCCAGGGAAACCATCTACAACATTTGGTGGCACTTTGCTGGATGCCGGCGTCATACGTATGACATAACAGTGTCATGACACAGTCTTGAATGAGTCATGAACATAATGTCAATGCCATAACCATTTTATGGTCTTGAAAAGTTGATACATTGTTATTAGGCTTTACCATAATCGAATTTCACTTAATGACAGTCATAAAATGTTTATGACATTGGCATAATTTTTATTTGACAGGACAGTCGAAGATGGTGACAGGAAGCAAGTTGGACAGAGAGACAGGGGAGGATCGGGAAATGACCCCGGCCAGACCGGAACCGGGGTCCCTGTGGGTGGGCATGCAAGCCCAAATGTGGGGGGCTTTTTTTCACGGGAGATGCAAAGGGCGTGTCTAGCTCGCGTTCATGAATTGCCTCTGTATGCCACTGAAGCTTCAATCGATTAGACCGACCACCCAGTCCTTCACACACCAGTTAACTGAACTGGTGTGTCATGCCATCTCATCAAGCCATTGGAAATGCTCAAAATTGATTGATTACCTTTTTCGGGTGAATTTTATGAATGTTTGCCTGGCCAGAATAAAATTACAAAGAGACTTGCAGTTTGCAGGCTAAGGTGGTCTAGTTGGGGTTTAGCACACATGCCACAGTCTCAGCGTGAAGGGGTTTGTGATCTTCTCAGATCTTTGTGGGGGAAAAGAATGCATCAGGCAATATAGTCTGTGGCATTTAAGACTGGAGATGAATACTTAGGATACTTCGAATAGAATATTTACATCATTCTCAAAAATGGCTGCCTCTCTCTGCTCTCTTTACTTATAGGGATATAGTATCATGCATGCTTTATTGAAAACATAGTACATCGAACATTATCCAAACTCACCTCTTTACCTCGTCTTATCAAGCTGTGCAAGTATACTGTGAATACTCTTCGAAATGATGCACTGAAATAATCACTGGTGCATAACAAGACGTAAACAAAAAGGACGGTCAACCTTTGTCTGTCCACCTTTCAGGAATACACTGATGGTATTTTTTTTTCCCAGCAAGTGGCATTTATTACCTCTCAGCAAGATGATGCCAATTGGTAGAAATGAAATGTAAAACTCTCATTAGAAGCCTCCAGTTATTCATGCTGTGAAAAAAAGAGTTGAGTTGTTTAATTGTGCTATAAACAACCCCGAACACACGCACACGCACACACACACACACACACACACACACACACACACACACACACACACACACACACACACACACACACACACACACACACACACACACACACACACACACACACACGTGCAAACTCCAATCAGTCTCTCCTGATTATAATCACAACTTTAATCACAGTAATTTCTTTGTGATTCTTTCTCTGATCATGAACACGACTCAGAATTGCAGTTGTACGGTTGATCTGTTGGTATTGTCAGCATAGTCAGCCATTTTGATTAGAAACTTTGATTCACATGTTGCAGTTAAATAATACAGTACATGTTTTGGTTTTCTGACTCGGAAGACCCTCGTGTATTTGCACTCAGCTTCTTGAACTCAGTCATCGACATTGATTCTATATATATATAAGAGACTAACGTTTCGACGTTCACACGTCTTCTTCAGAGTCAATATGAAGAAGACGTGTGAACAACGAAACCATTAGTCTTGGCGCTTGCCCAATAAAATAAGTTATTTTCCACATCTGAAGATGCTCCAGTGACTCCTTTCTTCCCCTGTATTTACCAAGTCCTTTCCCGAGACGCACCAGATTGTGAAGTGCTGGAGCGCGGAGGATATCTCTCTTTGCTACGAGGTCAGGTTAACCCCTTAGCGCAGCACTATAGCTCTCTGTAATGTCACAGCAATGTTGTTATGATGTAGTTAAGCATTTTCAGCAAGTGAATAGGCTCGCCGCGACCCCAGCTGCAGTAAGAGGCTACTTGTGCTGGTCACTCTCTCACTCTACAACATTGGCTGACACCTCGATTACTGTTTGTGGATGTGCACACCCTATCTTTGAAACACTTTTTGATTCACAAACTGTTTGAATTCCTGACTTCAAAGGGGCTATTTTCACTTAGGACACTGTAGCAAGGTTGCTGGTGTTACGTGTAAAGCCCTGCTGTGAATGGCTGTTCTCTGAGCAGTGAGTTTCTGGGGGCATGATTCATTCTGTCCCACTCACTCTCTCTCTGTCACTTTCTCTGTTTTGGTCTCTGTCTCTCTGTTTGTCGGTGTCTCTGTCTCTGTCCAAGTCTTTGTCTCTTTCGGTCTCTCTCTCTCATTCTCTCTTGCTCTCTCTCTCTCTCTCTCTCTCTCTCTCTCTCTCTCGTCCATCTCTGTCTTCTGTCTGCTGTGCTGTGCTGTGTCATGCATATTCATGCCGGTAAGTGTGTGATCAATAATGTATTCCCCTGCACCACTTGTCTAAAGCACACTGTACAAGCCAGCAAAGTGGGTGGCAAAATAGTGTGCAAGAACACACACACACACACACACACACACACACACACACACACACACACACACACACACACACACACACACACACACACACACACACACACACTAATTTATTATTATTATACAGGAGAAGTTCTTTTATAAAATACTTGTGAGTCCATAAAATACTTGTGAGAATGTGAGTGTCAGCCCGTCAGAGCCTTACCATGCTAACCCACCGAACAAAACCAGAGCATCAACTTGGCGACAAAAAAAGCAACTTGGGCGACAAGAGAAGACTTGAGCGACACGAGCAACAATTTGTTGTTGAACTTCAGTGGATATAATGGTAATGAGTTATGATGCACTTTGGCGACAACCGCCCCAGCCAATTGGAATGTCGGAATGCTTGCATTTTGCTTGTAATTTGCTACTTTCACATGAAACTCACTTTAATTCTGAATAAAGCTTTGAATATTCCGCTTTGAAAACGTCATGTAAGGCACTGCCGTGACCAAACAGTAGGGCACTCGTCTGCCATGCGGCTGACCCGGGTTTGATTCCCGGCCCAGGTCCTTTGCTGCCCCTTCCCCGTCTCTCTCACCCCACTCACTTCCTGTCACCACCTTCACTGTCCTATCATAAATAAAGTCAAAAATACAACAACAAAAAATTCATTAAAAAAAAAGAAAACGTAATTTAAACACTCCAAATCACAATTCAGAATTAAAAGAAAGTAAACTCGGCAGAACTATTTAATTTGGAATTATTCATTCGGAATTAAAAACGTCATGTAAACGTCAGTGTCGTACTCTGTGGCTTTTAACGCTGGTGTCGCTCTTGCTATGAAAACGACTCTTTTGTAGCTTTTGTCTCTTCTGGTGTGTTCAGTTGGTTACGGCATAAAGACAGTGCAGCAAAGTGTCCTTGATCCAGAGGCAGCAGCCTCCACCTGAAACGTACATCCTACACTACCGCACCACCCCTTGGTTGACCTGATAGCCACAAGCCCTCACACACACACACACGCGCGCGCACGCACACACACACACACACACACACAGCACACACACACATGCGAGCACACACATGCGAGCACACACACACACACACACACACACACACACACACACACACACACACACACACACACACACACACACACACACACAAAAACACATATGCGTGCACACACACACACTCACTCCAGCCTCCCAGCATCAGTCAATTAGCTAGACAGCAGGCACATTTATCCTCCCACCTCTACACACACACACACACACACACACACACACACACACACACACACACACACACACACACACACACACACACACACACACACACACACACACACACACGTCCATCTGTCCCCATCAGATCAAAGGCTCATATATATTTCACTGTGGGATTGGGATGTGATATGTGCATGCCATGAACACGTGTGCATGTGTGTGCACGTGCGTGCGTGTGTGTGTGTGTGTGTGTGTCCGTGCGAGCATGTGTGTGTCCATGCGCGGATGTGTCCATGTGTGCGTGTGCCATGTGTGAGTGCATGTTTGTGGAGGAGCGTTGTTGTGGAGGGCTAGCACTGAAGTCTGATACACAGCGGGAGGTCCCAGCGTGTCCTGGCGGTGCCACAGTGTCACATTTCAACATCGATTACAAAACAAACGAGCAGAGGCTGCCGGCATGGCGTCAGGCAGACAAGAAAAGCAAAGCCTCCCTCGTCCCTCCCCATACATGCTGCAGCAGAGGCTCTACCTCTACACTCACACACACACACACACACACACACGCACACGCACACGCACACGCACACACTCACACACACACACACACACACACACACACACACACACACACACACACACACACACACACACACACACACACACACACACACACACACACATGCTGCAGCGATAGTCTGGCGTTACAAGGGGAACAGTGGGTGTAGCACTTCCAGTCACCAATAAACAATACAAAAGAACGGGGATTCTCAAGGACCCAAGGAGCAGGACATTTGCAAAGGACTGCCCTAATGGGACTGCCCTATGAGGACTGCCCTATATGGGGACTGCCCTATGGGGACTGCCTTATGAGGACTGCCCTATGGGGACTGCCCTATATGAGGACTGCCCTATGGGGACTGCCCTATATGAGGACTGCCCTATGGGGACTGCCCTATATGAGGACTGCCCTATGGGGACTGCCTTATGAGGACTGCCCTATATGGGGACTGCCCTATATGGGGACTGCCCTATGGGGACTGCCTTATGAGGACTGCCCTATGGGGACTGCCTTATGAGGACTGCCCTATATGGGGACTGCCCTATATGGGGACTGCCCTATGGGGACTGCCCTATGAGGACTGCCCTATGAGGACTGCCCTATGGGGACTGCCCTATGGCCCATTGATCCCCTGATGCCAGTTATTAGAATTGTTTTTAAGTAGACAAAGGTGAGGCCTATGTGTATGTACTGTACGTTTAGAGACATTTTAATCTTAAAGACTTCCAATGAAAACCAGTTTTACTCACTCCTTTTGAAATACGGAGGGTCACCTCACCCCTAGTTACATACTGCAAGTGGTGCGTAATGTGTCCTGGCTGTGTTTCCCATTCACAGAAACAATACGGAGTAGCGAATCAGGAAGAGCCTGTATATTTTACCTAAGACTGAAAAGGCGTTGCCCACTTGGGTTTATTCCCGCCCATAGATTTACGGCTGAATTTCATGACATGTTGAGGACGTTTTCAAAACAAGCGACGGCTGGTAGCACGAAACCTTGATTAGCCTAGCTATCAGCTGGTTGCTGCTCTCAGATACACACAGAGCAGGGGGAGGGAGCCAATCAGAAATGCTTCATTTTCGCGTCACGGATATGCATGAGAAATACTGGAAAACCCTGTCGTTTGCGAATTGCCCAGAGGTCCGCCGACAACTTTGGAAATCACTGGTAGAGAATCCCCTTGAGGTGTCTATTGATACGAGATGTATTGACCAGAGCTGGCTTGGGTTCGAAAAAAAGGTCGGGCATTTTTGGTGTCGACCGGCCCCTCACACAGCCTCCGCCCTGCTTTTTGTACTCTATATGATTAAAGGTGGACCAATGGACTGCTCCATTATACATGGGTTCTCAATTTTAGTTTTCCCCTGGCTGCGCGACCCTAGCTGCCCACACCTCAACCTCTGATTGTTGGAAACCGCTGTCGGTCAAAAAATTAGGTCATGGTTAGCTGCCAGTGTCTTGCCCCTCCTCACAACACCGTGTTTATGAACGAAGAAACCCATGTATATTGTGGGCCATTCTGTAAGCGAAAAAAAAAAAACAGCATCCCTAACAGGCCCCTAAAGACTGTCAGCCCAGCGGGAAAATGTCCTGTATTCCAGATTACCATCCAGTCCTGGTATTGACCTTTGACTCCAGTGTGCCCTGGGCACTGTCTCTGTGCTCTAGGGGCAGGTGTATATTACGTCAATACTTGAGGGGAAAGTAATCCAACATGACCAGTTAGGTATTCAATATCGTCTCACCTACACCAGAACCATATTAATCCTTGTTAGAAATGTACTGGAATGTTTAAGGACACAGTGAATTTTGCGTAGCTTCTTCAACAAATTGGGCACATATTGAACACAAACACACTTTATGAGATACTGTTTTGGTTTAATTAATTAACTCACTGAAGAAAATGACAGTGTTGTCTCTTTTCTATTTCCTGATTTATATCCGGAGTTCATATTGCCGTTGATGAATACTAAATGAGCATGCAGGCTGGCTTGTGTAAATTAACTCAAATTTGCAACTCAGATCCGTGATTGCACAGGTGCAAATTACCATGGAACACAACTTGTGATGGTGTGAACACTGCCTCTATTATAACACCTGGTTGTAGGCAGAGAAGCATATTCATAACTTTCTTGATGCTTGTTGTCATGACAAATGTTCTGACGATCTTGTACGTGTGTGTGTGTGTGTGTGTGTGTGTGTGTGTGTGTGTGTGTGTGTGTGTGTGTGTGTGTGTGTGTGTGTGTGTGTGTGTGTGTGTGTGTGTGTGTGTGTGTGTGTGTGTGTGTGTGTGTGTGTGTGTGTGTGTTCGTGTGTGTGTGTGTGTGTGTGTGTGTGTGTGTGTGTGTGTGTGTACAGCAATGTATTCTGTGACATGGAAGGTAAACAAACAGCACCAGGTGTAATGTCAACTTTGGTTATGGCAGTCGCAGCCTTATCCATCCTCCTTGGCCGATAATGTGCTAAACTGTGCACTGGGAGATAATATCTACCAATATGAAGAAGTTATTAGGGCAACTAGCCAGGTACAGCAGGAAAAGAAAAAGGAAAGAGAAGAGCCTATACTGAATGTACTGTAGAAGGCTTAGGCTGAAGCATCTCTTTGTCATGCTATTCCATTCAATCAAAATAAATTAAAAAAATGTAATCGAGAGTGTGGATTTCATTTAACAAATGAACTAATCGGTAACACTTTACTTAAAGCCCGTTCTATAGTGCATTATGAGCATATTTATAAGTAAGGGTTAACGTTCGGCGAGAAGGTCGCTACCGTGGAATAGCAGCACGACAGAGAGAATCTTTAGACCCCGACGCGGAGCGGAGGGGTCTTGTTCTCTCTGAAGTGCTGCTATTCCACAAAGCGACCGACTCGCCGAAAGTTAACCCGCTTATTATATGGATATACTTAAATGATTCACACATGCGGGGTCATTTCTTTAGACCTATTTAATGTTAAGATTGTTGCTGCGCAAAACAAAACAGTGCCGTTGTGGAACACCGCTAGGCAACAGCTAGGTAGGCTAGCCAGGACAACAGGTGTTGTCTATCACAGCAGCTGATGTGACAAAAGACCGGACCCATATGAAACATTCGCTTTAGCCACTGACTTGTATACAAGCCAGTGGCTTTAGCAGTGAACGTCTTGTTGCCATTGACAGCGGTAGCCAGGACAACGGGTGCTGTCTATCACAGCAGCTGATTAGAGTCTTGATGAAAAGTCGCTTTAGCAGTGAAAAGTCTTGTTGCCATTGACAGCGGTCTGTTATAGACCAACCCGTCCGTTATCGAAAAATAACAGACGTCCGAACGTTGGGGAGCCCCGTTGAAATGAATGGAGCATTCGACAGATGACGTCACAACCATATAATAATGGCTTATAACGTGCATCATAATCAGTCACAATGCATCATGGCGACACTCATAATGCTTCACGATGTATTATATCAACATTTATAACTATCCATCTAGATTATTATGCGTTATAAATATAAGGGAGTTATTTATTTATGTATTTATATTTATCATAAGGCATTATTAGCTATTACAATTAGAGATGCACCGGATCCGGTTTTTAGGATCCTGCTGGATACCGGATCCACTGCTTAAGATCTTGCCGGATCCGGAACCGGATACCGGATCCTACGAAAGGGTTGAAACTAGGGCTGGGCAACGTTAACGCGTTAACGGTGCGTTAACTATTGAGATCCATATCGCCCGACAATTTTGTTAACGCTTAACGCAGCATTGTGTTTTTTGTGGATTTCTTTTAGGCTTTTATGACCGTCATTCAACACTTTTATTTTGAAAGCGTCAGCGCACTTCTGCTACTGCTGCCAGTGACTGCGGTCAGAAAAAAAACATCAGGGTCTAGAAAAGTAGGCAAAACAAAATAGGCATAGCCTGGAAGGACATCAACTTATGAATGGACATTTTCTGTGTAAAGTTCTACAGTATTCATTGCGCAGCTCTCGAGCAGGATGTGGCTCGTCGCCTTTGAAGCTGGCAAGGTTGTAAAAATATTGTAGGCATAGCGTGACACCTTGTTATGCTGTGTATCAGCTGTCAATAACGCCACGCGAACAAACAGTGTAGGCTACATAGCTGTCTGATAAAGCCCCAATCAAAAAGCCGACCGCGAGATATTAAATTCCTCAGGGAACGTTTCTTGGTTTCTACATCTGCGCTGCGCGTGCATAGAAGGCGCTGGCTCACTGCGGAGGCTGTCTACATCATCGCGCAGCACGTTGGTTTCGGAGCACAAACCAGACTTCAGGGCATAGTTGAAAAATCAGCGGTAAAAGAATTACATTTTCGCCGACGCTTCCTTGCTCCTAGCATCTGCGCATCACAAAGTTATATTCACCATTCATATCTGCATCAACAGATTTCGCTGAGTCCCTAAGTTTAGTGTAGCCTACGGTAACTCCACTCTCTTTGACACAGGGAGAAGGAGGGGCATTCCCACAGACACATGTCTGCCTGTTGCCTGTTCATTTCAAGTGAGAAGTGTTTTGTTTCTTGAAGGCCCATTATCCTAATTTGACTTTCTAATATTTCAGTTCAGTCCAATCTCATATAGGCTTGTTTAATAATTGAATGCAATAATTTGTTTCATTAGGCCAAGGCTACATTGGGTAGGCATAGGCCAATGGCTTCTCTATAATTTAGTCTCGTAGTCTGTATGTTGGCAAATAGGCTACATTTAAATTTTGAAAGATATCGGCTTAATATTAAATACATAGGATAGGTAACAGTAGGCCTACTATGCAAAATATGATTAGATTGGTCTACTTCATCTTAAGAAATGTCAATGTCTGTTAATAAAGGGGTTAAAATTCCAATTCCTTCTGTGGTCGGCTGTGATAGGCTACAGTGAAGGCCTAATCAGTGATTTAGCAATGTGTAATTTTCAAATAAAATGGTTTGAAGTGACTTTTAAATTCATTTTTTTGTTTCGCGCGCTATGCGATTAATCACGATTAATCACAGAAAGTCATTGAGTTAATGTGATTAAATATTTTCATGTTTGCCCACCCCTAGTTGAAACACATAGCCTACTCACACACATGGGCCCTTTTTATCACGTTGGCTCAAACTATTTTGACTGAAAAGCCTCGGCTACCGGATCCTGGATCCTGGACCCGGATCCGGATCCTGTGAAAAACCCTATTATTATTATCCTGCCGGAACCGGATCTTGGATCCGGTGCATCTCTAATTACAATACATCATGAAGCATTATGAGAGTAGCCATAATGCATTGTGACTAATTATGATGCACATTATAAGTTGTTATGAATACGCTTATAATGCACTATAGATATGGGCTTCATAGAAAGTGTTACCAACTAATCTACCCCACATCTACAGCTGGATGGCGCTATGTAAGACTCTTAACGCAATAATATACTGAGATAAGGAGGTGGAAAGACATTTGTGTTGTACTGACGTAGTTACTGAAGCCGTTCATCATCTTGCAAAACCACTGGACCACGTAAGTCACAGTATTGTTCAAGAATGAGATGTTCCACCTGCTTTGACTACGGCGATTACTTGTGTTGTTATTCCCTGTTTGTCGATTTGCACGGTCCTGACATTTACCTGACTTTTAAAAAGCTCATCCCGTGCGGCCATGCGCTCTGCGCGAATGCAGATTCACTGCCCCCGCCAGCCCCTGTGTCGATCCGCTGTCATCCCACCGTATCACATCACCTGCACTGCTCCCCAACCTGAATTTGAATATCCACAAAGCCTTTCCTTTGCCTGTCTGCACATTTCAGCCTATGCTCAATTTCTCAGACACAGAAAAAGGAAATAACTTTTGAAGGTTCTGTTTAATGTCTTACTTCAGTTCGTGCTACAGTGACAGAGACATTTTTCCTTCATCTCACTCTGTCACTCCAGAGACGGTGTGTGTGTGTGTGTGTGTGTGTGTGTGTGTGTGTGTGTGTGTGTGTGTGTGTGATAGACCTTTTTAATATTTATTTTTCTTCAAAATGCTACTATTACTATGTCAAAACGCTATAAAGGACTCTTTAGGAAAAGCACAAAAGCACAACAATTACCTCTTAATGTATGTTCTCTACAAGTCTTCTGTTGTCCAGTCTTGCACTTTAAATGTCTGTCTATGTCCATACTGTCTTAAGTCCATGTATAAGTACTGTCTATGTCTATACTGTCTATGTCCTTACCTAGATTAGTCTATGTCTGTATGGGAAAGCAAGAAATGTAATTTCAAATTCTTTGTATGACCAGTGCATGTAAAGAAATTGACAATAAAACCTACTTGACTTGACTTGACTTGTGTGTGTGTGTGTGTGTGTGTGTGTGTGTGTGTGTGTGTGTGTGTGTGTGTGTGTGTGTGTGTGTGTGTGTGTGTGTGTGTGTGTGTGTGTGTGTGTGTGTATTGTGTGACACATTTCTTTGCTCCACAGATGAGATTCTTATGACTTCCTTCATTTCTCTGTGTATTTATTCTTTTCAAAGCCATACACATACAGTAGGCCTACATAAGACTGAAAAGATCTAGTATAGCATTGTTGATGGTAAGTGCCTTTCACCATTGGTATGTGAATGGATGTCCTTCAAAGTAGGCCTACGTAAAGCATCCAGAGCACACAACATTGCTGCATATGGAGCTCTGCCTTCAACCATTGTTACTGGGTTTCAGCTATATACAGTAGTATCTCTGTAGTGAATTGGTGAAATTCTGCCGCAGTGAAAAAAAGTCTTTACACAACTCTTTACACAATACATCACAAAACTCATTACACAACGCCCTTCCTCGACAGCTGCTGAAATGTGTGTACAGTATGTGAAGGCCAACATGTGGAAAGAAATATGACATGTTATACATTATATGTGGGGACCAGGCAAGGTCTTTGCATTGAGGCGTTGCCAGGCAACCGCCTTAGGCCTCGCCAGCTCAGACCATCTGTAGGGGCCCCCTTGTACCCCCTCTGCAAATTTCACATAGGCCTATAGCTGGTGATTGCGGCCCTTGGACAGTAATTCACAGATAAATTTTGATTTTCATAAATAATGAATTGTGTATGTTTAAATTGGAATCAAGAACAACACAATACATTACAACAAAAAAATACAGATTCCGTGCACACCCTCTCTTTCGTGTTAAAATGGAATATTCCATCCATGCGTGCCATGTGCGCCAGGCGAGTCCCTGAACATTCAACGACGTCTTAGATAAGGAGGATAACTGTCAAGCACCACATTCAACAAACTCTTCATGGTCAGTAACATCAAGCGGAGCACAAAAAATGTGTTTGCTATGTTCAGTGTTGTTAGACTACACACAGCGTCACCACTCAAAAGAAACAAAACAACCATAGAAAAAAACCTGAACACTGGCAATCCCCTGATTTTTGTTGACAACGCTGTGAGAAGTGCAGGCAAGAAAGCAACTCGTACATTGAGCGTGGAGTAGGTTAGGCCTACTTCGATTAGATTTCACAGGCACACGAGCGCAGGGAGAGTGAAGGCTGTGTTTCTGTTTATCAGATGTGCACACGCGTCTTCAAAGGGCTTGTTCGGGGCTACAGAGGTCAAGCTTTTGGTTTATGCAGTAAATGTCTCCTTGAGTTTTTGTAACTTAGGGTGTCTGTAACGTCCAAGAAGATGTCACGCAAACGCCTGCAAACCTGTTCTGTCAGAAAAGAGTGTGCAAATCTCGCCTACTCTGTCTAGCCTACTTCCCACAGCGACATTTAAAAGTCTCCCATGAAATTCAACATCCCACATATGAGAAGTGCAGGCAAGATGGCAACGCGCGCATTGAGCGCGGAATTGGCTACGTCGATTGGATTTCACAGGCATGCGAGCGAGGGGAGCGTGAAGGCTGTGTTTCTGTTTAACCTGACTGCACATGTGTCTCTTCTCAAAGGGTCTGTTCAGGGCGACCGCTTGACAGAGAACATGCTTTTCGGTTTATTCAGTAAATATCTCCTTGATTAGTTTTTGAAAGTTGGGATGTCTGTAACATCCAAGAAGACAATATCCACCTGAAAACGCCAAACGCCTGCCAACCGCTGTTCTGTCAGAAAACAGTGTCCACCTGTCGCTTATAGCCTACGCTACTGTCTACAATAGGAAAAGTTTGGAGGGCTACGGCGTTTTTGGTTGGTAGTCCGAAGATGGTCTTTGGTCAAAAAAATTTAAGAAAAAGAAACGAAGTATCCAAGGTTCTCTTCCCAAAAAAGTTAAAATAGCTTTATTAAATGACTAAATCATTGTAGAAAAGTTAAAAACGCCAACATGTTTCGGCCAAGGAGTGGCCTTCATCAGGGCAGAGTCAATGTACGCTACTGTCTACTCCCCACAGCTGCATTTAAAAGTCCTCCATGAATTCCCAAACCAACGTCACCTCAAATAAGTGACAGCCAGCATGCACATATGATATAACACTTCAGTGAGGGGGGAAAATCACTCTGCTCTCATATTAAAGTGAAAATGGGATTACAGAAAATTTAACATTTTAGTTTGTTCAATTTTTGCATGAAAAATTGCAAACATTCATCGTAATCTGTCCAGAGAGGGTTGTAGCCCAAGATTGCCTGTTTTTTTGTTTGTAGTTATTTTTTTAAAAATTGAAATAGAGATTTTATGTTAAAAAAAAATGTGATATGAAATGGGCCGATGGGCCCCCTAGCTAAATTTGCCTTAGGCCCCCAAATTGCTATGTCCGCCACTGGTGGGGACATGACACTAGCTGTCATAGCGCACTGCAGTGTGTGTGTGTGTGTTTGTGTGTCTGTGTGTGTGCGTGTGCGGGCGCGCGCGCGTGTGTGTGTGAGTGTGCATGTGTGTGTGTGAGTGTGCATGTGTGTGTGTATGTGTGTGTGAGCTTGCGCTGGCCGGCGAGTGTGTGCATGCATTCATTTGCACATCTGTGTGTGTGTGGAATGGTGCTCTCTGTACTGTGACAGCCACAGGGATAGCCACAGAGAGTAAGCGAGCTAGCGCAACAGGGCTGCAGTGTATAGGCACACAGAGGAGCAGAGGAGGCAGACACTTCAGTCTCAGCAGTCACAGTCACTGAACCATACAAAGACCTAACACACACACACACACACACACACACACACACACACACACACACACACACACACACACACACACACACACACACAAAGGGGTATGTTGGCCCGGGCCCAGGGAGACAGGGGCCCCAGAATTGGCTCCCATTTACATTGTATGTATCGGGTAGGGCACCCTTTCAGATGACTTTGTCCTGGGTCCAGCGAAAGCTGTCAGTGGCCCTGCACACACACACACACACACACACACACACACACACACACACACACACACACACACACACACACACACACACACACACACACACACACACACACAGACTTAAACAGACATCATGCTCACAGACACGGCAGCCTGAGAGACAGATGGTGTCAGGGATGGGGAGGAGCGGGTTGGGTTGGGGCTGTGGTTGTGAGGTACAGTAGATAGGCATGGTCATGGGCCGTGAGAGCGGACATTTATACGTGACAGGGCAGATATGTCACCGTTAAGGAGTTTAGCGCCGAACATCCGCAGCACAGGCCACACAGTGGCACACGTGGGACACTGACGACACACTCACAAGGGCACACATGACACATGTGACATGGGACGTGGAGCTGAGCCAAAGCCACTGACTGTCCAGTAGCAGGACACAAAAGACCAGAACATAGAAAGTATAGTAAAGTAGCACATGGATATACGTATATACAGTAAGTGTGTGTGTGTGTGTGTGTGTGTGTGTGTGTGTGTGTGTGTGTGTGTGTGCGCGTGCGCGCGCGCGCGCGTGTGTGTGTGTGTGTGTGTGTGTGTGTGTGTGTGTGTTGGGGGTGGACATGTACAGGGTAAAATGAGAGAGAGAGAGAGAGAGAGAGAGAGAGAGAGAGAGAGAGAGAGAGAGAGAGAGAGAGAGAGAGAGGGAGAAGTAGGCACTGGAGCAGGGCTGGGCTGCACTGTAAAAAAATTCTTGTCAAAATTACGGTGAAAAACTGGCAGCTGTGGTTGCCATTTTTTCACCGTATAAAACACAGAGATCTTGTATATGGATTTACGGTAAGGTAAATTAAGACTTGTAGAATCAACATTTTCAAGATGTTACAATAAAGGGGAGTTACTGTTTAAATAACAGTGACACTCATGTAGGCTCTTGGTATACAGCTGTATAATTAACAATGCAACCCTGTTGTTTTTTAAGTGAAATACTAACCATTCTACAGCATTCATTTGCCTATCTTACAGTCAATTTCTGTTAAAACAACATACATTATGTATGCCTTGATGGTATGACTGTTCAATTTACAGTATAAAGCATTTGTTTTTAAGGTGAATCTCTATTCATTCCACAGAATTTATTGCTAAACCAGCAGCACAATTGTGTTGCTCAGGCGTAGGATTCAAAGTTTATATGTGTTGCATTTAAGTGGAATTCCCATAAATTTCACATAATAGGTGAGTCCTATAGAGTTACAATCAGACAACTGATTGGACTGATTCTACTCACTGAAGGGTATGAAAATGCATTCCTTTTTTGAAAAAGGCCTGAAAATAACCTTGAGTAAAATGAAGGCCACAGCTAGCGGGGCAAGCACGCTAACAAACAAGCTAGTTAGCCAGCCATACAGCCACCCTTACAACGTGACCTGCTAGCCGGGCCGGCCAGGTCAGGCCAGGTGAGGGCAGGCCGGTCGGCCGGCCGGCCTTACAGCCAGTCAGCCAGCTAGCTAGCTAGCTGCCAACCAGTGAGTAGCACAATGCAACAGTCCCGGTTTAAATACATGTTCAAGTGAACCATGTGACCCGAGTGATGAGGCATTTCGCAGGTGCAGGCAGTAAGTTAATCATTGCATGACAGCCCTTAGCACTCAGGTGAGGTCAGGAATTGATTGACAGATTGATTTGGATGAAGTAGAATGACAGTTTCAAATAGACTAGTATACTTCTAAGAGACTGAATCAAGGGATTACTGTCCCAGGTAGAGTTTTTCAAATTATGCTAGCCTATAGGTATATTTTACACATTAAATGAGAATAAACTGTAGGCTGTTACCGGAGAAATATATAAGTTACAGTGAATTATTGCAAAATGTCCTTAACTGTTGCACAGTTTATTCAGTTGCCAGCTTCACTGTTGTCAAATCTACAACGTGGAGGCACCTGGAGCCAAGCAGACAGGCAATCTGTTTTCTGTGGAGTAATTAATATTTAATTCATTATAACCTCCATTGCTTTCTGTTGGGTAGGAGGAATGTAAATAAGGATATTCTGAATTTTATAGAGGTTTACTTTGTCAATTTGCCTCTCACTCGAAAACTCTGATGGCAAAGCCTCCAAGTCCAATAAGGGAAATTTTGCGCAGGATGAACTTGAACACATGCAGAGGGTTGTAAGTAAGGGTTAACGTTCGGCGAGAAGGTCGCTACCGTGGAATAGCAGCACGACAGAGAGAATCTTTAGACCCCGACGCGGAGCGGAGGGGTCTTGTTCTCTCTGAAGTGCTGCTATTCCACAAAGCGACCGACTCGCCGAAAGTTAACCCGCTTATTATATGGATATACTTAAATGATTCACACATGGCGGGGACATTTCTTTAGGCCTATTTAATGTGAAGTCTACTATAGTTTTAATGTCAAAAGATTGTTGCTGCGCAAAACAAAACAGTGCCGTTGTGGAACTAACAGCTTGGTAGCCAGGACAACAGGTGTTGTCTATCACAGCAGCTGATTAGAGTCTTGTTGAAAAGTCGCTTTAGCAGTGAAAAGTCTTGTTGCCATTGACAGCGGTCTGTTATAGACCAACCCGTCCGTTATCGAAAAATAACAGACGTGCGAACGTTGGGGAGCCCCGTTGAAATGAATGGAGCATTCGACCGATGACGTCACAACCATATAATAATCTCAGTTAATTGATGGCTACTAATCAAATAGCATGTTGGCATCAAACTCTGCCTGTTACAACCTGCCTATCAGTGGTTTGACAAGTTGCACCTGGAACAAGTGCAATCACAAGAGATCTATTGGACAAAAAGAGGACTCAAAAAGCCTAACACGACCAGAAAGAGCACCTACTTTTTGTAGTATACACAATGTGAAGAAAAGCAGAACAGATTTCTTTGTCTGTTGGTTCACACTTTGGTTCACTTACAGAGGATTGAGTTTGGTTCACTTATAGGCAGGGCTTTGAACCGTTATTTTTTTCCAAATGTTCCGTTCCGAACAGAAACAGAATTATAACGTTTCCGGTTATGAGTTCCACCAATAAATTGACGTTCCCGAACCGGTTAGAACAAAAAAATATTGTTCCCGGAACGGTTAATTTCGTTCCTGTCAGCTGATTACTCTCCATAGGCCTACGTTAATTAACCAAGAAAGACGGAAGTGCAAATGAGTCAACCTACATTCCAAACTGTTTATTCAAGTGGATTAAAAGAATATCCTCCAGAATTTTGTCATTCAGGGACGACCTAAGCGGAGAATAAACCTCAATGATGAAAATACGCGCTCCACACTGACTTGGGTGCGCTATGATGGACATTGTGAGTTTGTGCATATTTGAAGCGGCCATGGATGCCCAATAACGTAGAACATTCTCGGTGCACTTTACACGCGCTTCTCTGCAATGTCTTACAATGATGCAATGGAAACTCTGCCCTTTTGGGGTCTCTTATTTAAGATGTGGAGTGGAGACTTTGTAATCCACAGCTCTCTCCATTCAGTCAGAGAATGTCTGATGTCACACAGGATTACTTTTTTATTTTATTTTGAGGAACGGTATTAACCGGTATTAACCGGTTACCATTATTTTTAAATAAGTGTTCCCGTTCCAGAACATAAAAAATATTAAAGTTTCTGGTTTCGTTTCTGTTCCCTGTAAAATACAAAAAGTTCCCGGTTTTCGTTTTCGTTCCTTGAACCGGTTCAAAGCCCTGCTTATAGGGGACTCAACAAAAATGGCTGCTCATGTTGCCAAAACATTTGACATTTGAGGAGGCATGGTTTTCATAACTCTCTGGGGAATTAAACATTAACTCTCTAGCTCTCTTATCTCAACAACTCCGATCCAGAGGAGTCAAATAACACTGTGTAGTCTTGCTGCAACTCTTGGTGTTTAGATTTTGGCTGAACACCAGTCTAACCAGTCTGATCAATCTAACTCTGACAAATTTGCTGTGTACATATGACACCAGTGAAAAATAAAGTCATGTACCGTTTCTTGACTACTTCATCTTCACTTAACAGTATTTTCAAATATTTCCTTTTCAGTGAACAGTTAAGTATTTTCTACATAAGACACCAGTGAAAAATAAAGTTATGTATCGTTTCTTGACTACTTCATCTTCACTTAACGGTATTTTCCAATATTTTTTCGTTTACAGAGAACAGTCCAGTATTTTCTACATATGACACCTGTCAAAAATAAAGTCATGTAGTGCTTTTTGACTTAATAGTAGCTTGCCGTATTTAGTACAGAGACAAACTGTTTTACATTTTACGGTCACTGACTGTTGCAATTTGACAGTTTTTTGCCGTAATTTCAACGGCCATTTTTTACAGTGTGGGACAAAAAATCAGACCGGGCATTTCAGCCAAGACCAGTCCATCAGGCATTGCGGGAGACATTGAAGCCTGTGACAATGTTTTTAGTCATCTATTACGAGCTATTTTGACCACAACAAGCAAAATTAATATTTAAATCTTACTCAGACAAGTCAGCTGTAGCGGCATGAGGACTGATACCACTACATTGAGGGGAGCTCAGGCCAAACTCATCAGCAGTCCACCGGGCAAATGCCCTGTATGCCCCATGGCCGATCCAGCTATGTACTGGAGAGAGAAAGGATTAAAAAATGAAATGTTTGCTACTTTGTGGCATTAGTTCTGGCATCCTTGGATTGTGTGTTTTCTTTTGCACCTTTTTCAAACATCTTTTCATGCCTTGCCTTCAGCATGTGGTGAAAGTTCAACCCACGCTTAGGGCAAGAGTGTAACCTTGAGATGCTTGAGGAGCATCAATAGCAGTAGATCATCTCTGGAACATTCTGGGTATTGGGAGGGAGCTTAGAAATTTCAGAAGACATTTCATAAAGCAGACATAAACTACTACAGAGAACATTCTGCTGTGTTAATTCAATTCAACACTTGAACTACTGAGCTGAATTTCATCATCTAAGTGTTGAATTAACACTGCAAAATCTATGTTGCACTGCAATCACTAATAAAAATAATAATAATAATTAAAAAAAAATCCTCAATCCATAAATCAACTGTTGGGTAAACTAATAGATAAGTAAAATGGCAATTAACAATGATTTTAGCAACGACTTTTCACAGCAACACATCTGGACATTTAAAAAAAAAAGAAAGAAAGACATTTCAGGACATAATCTTGGAACCTGAAATATAGATCCGTGCATCAAAACATCACACATCTAATTGATGCCTTGTGACACTAATTTCACAGATTTATTAACAAAAAAATCATTCATTGATGCTCCAATGAGAAAATTAAAAAAGGATATTAAGGGCAAACAGGTACATTGTGGCAATTAGGCAGCCAATGCTCTCCGAGACACATTATACATCATGGACTGGCATTGTGGCTCTCGCAGTGCGGCTACTCACACACACAATAATGTGTGTTTGCGCGTGTGTATGTGTATGTGTATGAGCGTGTGTGTGTGTGTGTGTGCATGTGCATGTGTGCATGCATGTGTTTGTGTGCGTGGCTGTGGGCGATTTTTCACTGTTAATGAAGACAAATTATGCCCGTCTCCTGCACATGATGATAATGATAGAATTAGAAGGCTTGCTTGGTTATTATCTATTATTTCCTTGAGGCTCCTAAAACTGACAAGTGCAACAGATGCCATGTTGCCGCTAGCACGTCTCCTGTCTCCTGCCTCCAGTCTCCCAACCTCCCAGTTCGAAAATGTCATTTGACAGATAGTTCTAATTAAAAAGAAAATGCTCAAAATCTCAAGTGAATTACTGATAATGATATTGCTTGCATTACATTGCATTACACTTGGCTGATGCTTTTATTCAAAGCGACTTACAGTTATTTACAGGGCATATTTGTTACAGTCCCCGCAGCAATGTGAGGTGCGGTGCCTTGCTCAAGGACACTTCAGCCATGGACAGAGGTGTACAGTAGGGGTGGGATCATTATTCATATTATGTTCACGTTGATCTGTATTCTTAAAAAAATGGTTACACAGTAAATGTGACTATAGACATCTAAATATCTAGATATAATAATAATAATAATAATAATAATAATAATAATGCATTTTATTTAAAAGCGCCTTTCAAAAAACTCAAGGACACTGTACAGAGAGAGGCAAAATAAAACAAGACAGATAAACAGATTGTAAACAAAAAATAAATATATAGAAAATAAATAAAAAAATAAAATAAAACAAAATACAGTTAAAGAATCATAAAGAATAGGCTAATTGAAATAGATGAGTTTTAAGTCTTGATTTGAACAGGGGTAAAGACTCAATGTTGCGGATGTCAGGGGGAAGCGCATTCCACAGCTGAGGAGCAGAGCAACTGAAAGCTCTGTTCCCCATGGTGCTGAGACGGGCAGAAGGGACAGAGAGGAGAATGGAGGAAGAGGAACGGAGGGGGCGGGAGGGAATAGCAATGTGAATAAGATTAGATAGATAAGGAGGGGCAAGATTGTGGATAGCCTTGAAGGTGTGGAGAAGTATTTTAAAGTGAATTCTAAATTTGATAGGGAGCCAGTGGAGATGTTGGAGTGCAGGGGTAATATGGTGACAGGAAGGGGTTTTAGTTATGATGCGGGCAGCTGAGTTCTGGACCAGTTGGAGCTTGTGGAGAGATTTTTGAGGGAGACCAAAGAGGAGAGAATTACAGTAATCAATGCGAGAGGTGACAAGACTGTGTATAAGGATGGAGGTAGAATGGGAGGTGAGAGAGGGGCGGAGACGGTTAATGTTGCGTAGGTGGAAATAAGCAGACCGTGTGATGTTGTTAATGTGGGAGAGGAAGGATAGAGAGCCATCAAGCATGACACCCAAACTCTTAACTTGAGGGGAGGGGGAGACAGGAGAGCTATCAATTGAGAAGGAGAAACTATTTGCTTTGGATAAGGTGGATATATAAATGATATAGATAGGCATATCTATGGATGATGTATATGAAACCTTGTTGATTATTTTCTCACATGATTCTTCCTGTTTTTTAGAAATATATTATATTTATGTTTTGGAGCCTGTGGAGTGCATGACAGGCAGCAGCACCACATTTATAATTTTCTACATTATAAATATTCCATATAGGTACCATACCTATAGGTCCACATTTATGACATAAAGCACATTGTTTGGCATTTCTGTTGTACTGCATTGAATTCCATTCTATTCTATTCTATGATATTCTATTCTATTCCATTATATTATATTATATTATATTATATTATATTATATTATATTATATTATATTATATACCACGGCAGGATGGAATGTCCCATTGTGATGCGCTAAATTGGGTGTTGATTAACTGTCTATATATGCATATCCTGAAGAAGTCCCACTATTAGGTCACTTTTCTGACCGCATAACTCCAGTGTATCAATGCGACAAGGCACGCACGTTCATTAATTACACACAAAAAAGTTGCAAGCATTACCCGCTGAATTGACACATGTCGCATCGCGCGTCTGGAAACACCAGCAATGTATAGTGAATCTGGAGCAAATCTTAGTAGGCCTAATCAAATTTCAAACATGTTTATTTCCCCCAACTGACCATCACTCTGTCAACTTTGTGATAGAGAGAGAGAGAGAGAGAGAGAGAGAGAGAGAGAGAGAGAGAGAGAGAGAGAGAGAGAGAGAGAGAGAGAGAGAGAGAGATATTCCCTGCGCAAAGGGACGCCCGTTTCACTCCGCTTCGCGTCGTGGCCGCATCACCACCTAAGTGTGCATTATTTTTCCTGTTATACGCACACCATGTCGTCAATTATCCCTTACATATTATATTATATTACATTATATTATATTATATTATATTATATTATATTATATTATATTATATTATATTAAATTACATTCCATTGCTCTAGGCTAGTCTATGTTTCAGACATTCCTGTAATTATGTACTTGTACGCTGTTTATCAGTAGGTGTGCTGCATGACACACTCTCATCAAAGCAGGAAAAACAAGACAATTAGTGATGACAGGTAGGACACACATACTGCATAACTTACAAGAACATCATCCCTCAGAGTAATCTGCCAACAATTAAATGGTGGCAATAACTTTCCACAGGTAAAACTTAAACAATTAATGGTGACAGGTGGCACATACTGTATCTTATAAGAACCTCGTCCCTGAGAATCATCTTCTGGTAATGGTGAATTGAACCGTGCCTAGCTTTGTGCAATTAAAGCAGGACAAACACTGATAGCAAGTGACAGCATGCAAGAGCTTAGTTCCTCAGAATAGTCGTGCATCACTTCAACGTTGGCAAAGAGCTTTGCACAAAATGTAGCCCAGGTCAGGATGGATTGTGGCTGGGAGTGGGTGACTCTTCAGATCCACATATTTGAGCCTGACAGCTCTAAATGTACTACTCAATAATTAAACATAAAGGAATGCTAATGCTGTGTTTAGATTAATCACTGGGTGCTGACACACATTCTCCTCATCCCACACACTCATATCAACACATCACTGAACAGAACACTGCCTTTCATTTTCACTCGCTCGCTCTCTCTCCTCCTTCCCATTCTTAGTATCTACTCATCTCTCTCTCTCTCTCTCTCTCTCTCTCTCTCTCTCTCTCTCTCTCTCTCTCTCTCTCTCTCTCTCGCTTTCTCTCTCATACAAACACAAACACACACAGAGAGCCGATTTTAGCAATAAGCAGACTAGGCAGTTGCCTAGGGCCCCACCACATTTGCCCATGTTAGGGGGCCATGGGATATACCTGAGAAAGTAACCCCCCCCACCCCCCCCCCCCCCCCCCACCCCCCCCCCCACACACACACACACACACAACAACCTATGCCCACTTCCGCTCTGTCCATACCGTTTATGAGTGGAGTAAGATAAGGCATTTTTTTGCCACGTTAATTATTCATTGCTTCCCTTCCCTTCGGTTGGAGACAAAAAGGTCAAGGTAGCAATTCAGCTCAAGCACCACCACCCGTGACTGCTCTGTTACGCTCTCTAAACGTGATTCCCTCATCAGGTTCGCCAACAGGCATCGTAATTAAACCCAATTTGCATTTTTAGATCAGATAAAACAATACCGCTGTGACAAGCAGAGGAGAGGATGAGTTGTTTGCGTCCTCGCTCTGGAGGACCTACCAGCTAACGAGGTGTCATTCCACTTTGTTTGGGGCTTTTTAACAGTCACGTTGTTCGGTTACTGTAGGGTGCACTGAATCAGATGATAAACTAATTGATGGCAAAAGGAGATGATGATGATCTGAGACTTAGAGCAACGCTTCAGTTGTTTGTTTGGGCTTTTTGTTTTTGAGAGTCGTATTGATTTGTACTTCTATGGGTGCATTGAATCTGACAAGCCAACCAATGATGACAAAAGGACATGATGATTTGGCATCATCATTTCACTTGTCTTCACTCCTTTTTCAGTCATTTTTTTTGCTACGCTGAAGCGTGTGCTGAATCAGATAGGCCGGCCAGCCTTGCATGTCCTTGTTTTGCCAGGAAGTCTCATTGCTGCTGCTCACAGACAATAATTGGAAGTAATTAAGCAAACTGGAGCCCAAGCAAATCAACACGGCGTCTCCAACTACACAGATGCTCTCTGATTGGCCTTGATTTATTTTAGAGGACACTTGGGATGCATTGGAGAATGGAAATGTTTCTATTGCTTTGTGCTCAGTGCACATTGGTGGACTTTTTGCAAACAGTCTTCATAAGAGTAAGAGCATGCACATCACACATCTCTGAGGTCAGGTGCAGGACAAAGGCGCATCTGATAATGGAAAGAGTAGAGGTCCACATACCATACTGTAGCTCCGCTTTGAAAATGTATTCAGCAGGTCCTACAACGTTTCGGCCCAATACGGTCTTCATCAGGCATGTGCAATTTGCGAACAGTAACACAAGCTGCATGTCGAAATAACATTGTACTTACTGAGAAAAATAAACTTGCCAGCACAGTTCCATGACACTCCACTGGCCCGTTGGTTTCAGTATGTGCACAATGGCTGACCATTAGAAAGAATCATCAAACTCTTAGTGCGGCCTTCATGAAATATGCCATTAACTCTGTTCTTGTAGCCTTCAGCATTCTCCAGGCTTCAAGAGAGAGAGGGAGAGAGAGAGACAGAGAGAGAGATCATCTGATTCATTAATGGGACTTAAGCGTTAATCCGCCTGAGTTACATAGCTCATGGTGTGACCGTTGATATGTTCTTATGGACCATGCCACATTCATTTAGTCACAGAGGATAAGCTTGTCATGCTCACCGCCACTCACACTGCTATGCACTAAAGCTGTAGACTCCGTTACTGTCAGACATCTTTATGAAATCTTCCTTTTGACTGTTATCAGAGGTATCATTGTCCAAATGTGTTTTGTGAAACACATATGCCTACACAGATCCAAGCAAATAGATAATCATAATATTTAAAAAATAAAAAAATAAAAAAACATAAAAGGCCTACTGCAGAACTGACAGCATGCATTCCACATTCTGTGAATATCACACTTATGACAATAATGGGAAATTAAAGCCAATCATTGTCTTTGTCTAATGGCTTCAAGGAAGACCCATGCAGTGCACTGTGCACATCTTTGATGGCATTGTGCAGGAAATGAATGTACAATTAACCAGCAGGAAATGGATGTATTTCAGACAGTGAATGGTCATTAGTTATTACCCTGATTTTTGTATAATAAAGTTAACATCTATGAGTTCATTCTTCTCATCATCCTTGGCCATCATCTTGGTCTGTATTACTGCTCAGCCTGAGGGCGGAAGCATCTCCTGATAGCCATGAATAGTCATAAAATTAGGGAAGCTGACACAGGAGAGGACAAAGGGGTCAGTTGCCCTGGGCCCAGGGAGAGAGGGAGCTGCAGATGCAGAATTAGGTCCTCATAACATTGTGTGCAGTGGGGGCATGTGGGGCTTACAGATGATGGGCCCAGCCAAAGCTGTCAGCGGCCCTGTGTGAAATGAGTAATTTAGGCTACATTGGCAAGATGTTCATCATAACAGCCCTATACTGTGGGTGTAATGTGGGCATACTTGAGGTTTTACTCATTCTGATGGTGACTTAGAATTACGTAACATGGCGTAAATGCATGGAGAGGTCTCTACAGTACGTTCTTGTTCATGGGTTTCACAGAAAAAAGAAAGCAAGAAAGAAAGAATGAATGAATGAGTGAATGAACGAATGAATGAATGAATGAATGAATGAATGAATGAATGAATGAATGAATGAATGAATGACTGAAAGGTAAACAAAGAATGGGACGTGTGGATAGTAAGACGGAGGGAGACAGTCATTCTCTAACATTCATCACCATTCTGTTGCTCACATTCTTCAAGAGAAAGCCAGACAGACACAGAGAGAGAGAAAGAGGGTCAAATAGGTCGGACTCAGACAGACACAGAGACGAAGAAATGCTTGATCTGCTCATTTCCTTCGCCAGCCGGGATTTACCACCTCTACAGCACCACTGCGCCCCTTAATAAAGAGGACTGACTCATCCCCCCCGGCTCTGCTGTGTCTAGTCGTAGTATAGTGCTGAGAGAGGAGGAAAGGCAAATGGTGACCTTTGGCGAGGAGGAGTAGGTCTCCTGGGAAAGCCTGAGGGGGGATAAAAGAGGGGAAGAGTAATTCGCCTTGTTATTCGCTAGGATTGAGGCCGCTCCGACGCGGCTACAGACATCGACCCGCTCGCTGCTCGCTGCTCTGTTCTCTGCCCTCTGTTTAGTTCACAGGGGCGTGATGCTGCATAAAGCAGATTTAAAGCAAGAGGAGGAATTGAAGAGTTGGGTGTTTGTGTGTGAGTGTGTGTGAGTGTGTGTGAGTGTGTGTGTGCATGTATAAGTGTTGGAGGCAGGGCTACTGAAGTCCTCTGAAAGGGCCCCTCACACAATACATGTAATGGAACCCAATTAAGGGCCCCCAATCTCCCTAGGCCTGGGACAACTGATCCCTTTGTCCCCCCTTGTCAGCTTCCCTGCTTGGAGGGGTGGGGGTAGACTCAAAAAACACAAGTGAAGGTGGGTGTTTGTGCTGTGTTGGGATGTCAGGGTGGGTGCATAGGCATTGAAGTCTGTGTGTGTGTGTGGGTGGGGGGGCATATTTAACACAAGTGAAAGTGGCTATTTGTGCTGATAGTTTGGGTGGGGGGACTGGATTGCATGTATACGGGTTGGAGTGGGATTTCAAGAACACAAGTGAAGAGAGGGGGGGGGGGGGGCAAATTGCATGTATACCAGTTGGAGTGGGGGGAATTTCAATTTCGAGAAGTGAATGGGATGCAGAATCCTTGTTGTTCTTCATTCCATTTCGTTCCTCATCTGTCTGTCACCAGACAAGAAGATTGTGACAGCCCATACAATGAGAGAGATACGTAAAGGCACATATTGTGTACAATTTATCATACCTCCAGGCTCTTTTCAGTTTCAGCTTGTTTACCTAAAAAAAGGATGCAAGACACATCCTTGATGCCATATTCTACCCTAGAACATGTGCATGATTTCAAAAGGACACTTTGAAAAGGACACATAATTACGTACAGTAAAACTGTGCTGCCCCCTCAATGCTATCTCTATTCCTATGGTTTGGCACATTGACAAAGCTTAGCTTTTCTTGAACATTCCGGCAAGGTCACCCATCTCTGAATTTTCCCATGTCCTCAAAAAAGAACTATGCATCCTAAAGAAAATCCTCTAAGCTATGCACTAAATATCGTGAGTCAATGATGAAGCAGTTTTCAGGGTGACTGCGTCGGACAGAGTCTATATGCCTTGCGTTTATGTTCATATACTTCAGGGTTCTCATTATTTGCACATCTCTCAGCGCCGTCCTAACACTGGGGTCAGGGTCTCGTCTGAACAAGAGCACTCATCCTGATTAAAATACAGTAGGCCCTATGTACTATATCCGCACTGGACTCTATATAAGCACTTTTGCACAGGGGTGTTGCAAAGAAATTGCGGCCCTTTGAAAAGACAATACTTTTGGTCCAGACTCAACCATTCAATAATTCTCTGTGGGCCATCAGGAAGTTGTTAGCCCCATAATGCATGTCGTACCTCCTGTGGCATGCTGTGCTAGTCATTGAAAAGTTAAGTACCATAGTACTACACAACTATGACATAACACAGGGCCTTTAATAATACACTATGACTTGGTCATTGCCTGTCTGGTATAGCTAATTTATAACGGCGTGTCTTAACGTGTTAAATGCGTACGTACTATTGAATACTAAACAGACTACTACAAAAATGCAAACACACAATTTAGAAATGCCTTGCAAGAACTCCTCTTTTTTCAAAATGGTCCGAAAAGACACTCAATCCAATGTAAGCGAAGCCCAGATCCTTCGTACAAAATTCAGCGTTCGGTATGATATCAGGGGCTGCAGTTTTAAACAGCCTGCCAAAAATTCCCTGCATACAGTAGTCAGAGCATCCTCTGAGCTACCCGATACAATATTGTGGCGTGCAGGGCCGGATTAAGATGGCCCAGGGCACCTAGGCCAGAGAGAGTAGAGAGAGAGAGGTTCCATTGGCCCATTGTTTCCGGGTTCTATTATTGGGGGGGGAAATCCCCCTTTAGGCAGAAATACACCAGCGGCGATGCGATTCAAGTGACAGAGTGTAGCAGCAAGCGATACAAGCGATTGAGGAGACAAGAGTATGTCCGTACAGGCAGAAGGCAAAGCATTCAAGCATTCCCATTGGCTGTGGTCACTGACCTCTATACAGTCATTGGCTGTCGCGGCTTGTCGCCGAACCGCGTCATAGAAAGTTGAAAAGATTTCAACTTCAAATTGTCGCGCTCGTCGCGCAAATCGCTCTAGTTTCCAGAATCGCTTTTGTCTCTCGACTCAATACAAAGTCAATTACTTCCGTCGCTCGACTCGCTCAGATCGCCGCTGGTGTATTTCAGCGGTTAGGCAGAACTAGGCAGGCCTATGGACTGTTCTATTCAATGCTAGGAGCATTATGACACGCCCCTTTAGGCAGACCGGAACCTGGTCACATTAGGTGCCCATAGAAACCTATTATGTTGGCATATCTCTATATACTTAAAGAATCTCTGCCTAGGCTACAGGCTGTTGTGAGGCCCCCTTGGACAACAAAATTACAGTGTCATAATTACAAGGAATTAAGGATAACATGTCTGTTAACTGTCAAGAGGAGTATTCACATGATTTAAAACTGTACTCAATAGGACAGATGAATACGACATCTTGTCACAATTCTGTCATCTTTGACCATCTTTTGGCCAATCTGTGGCCCCCTGGCAGGTAGGGGCCCCTAGGCTGCAGCCATATCTAGCCTGTGCGTTAATCCGGCCCTGGTGGCGTGGTGGCAGAGCCTTGTTGTCTGTTGTCTATGCCCAGGGAAGCAGACGAGGGGGGACAAAGGGGTCAGCTGGCCCCGGCCCAGGGAGAGATGGAGGGCCCATAATTGGGCCCCCATTACATTTAATGTATTGAGTGAGGGGGCCCTATCAGATGACTTTGTCCCGGGCCCAGCCAAAGCTGTCAGCAGCCCTGCTATGCCTTATGGCTCCACAATCCCTGCTGTAGTTGACTCCCAACACCAAGGGTATGCAGG